>NC_137054.1:56869543-57273770 GCF_032717465.1 Coenobita brevimanus
GTTTTCCAAAGTCCGCTTGCCTCGAGTGTCACGTCCTTCCCTGCGCTCATCCTCGTCATCGAGAACAACCATCACCTCGTCCAGGAACTTCCGACGATACAGGCGCTTTGTTGCCACGATCACTCCTTGGTCCATGGGTTGAATGAGAGCAGTCGTATTAGGTGGCAGAAACATGCACCTAATACGGCCATTCTCAGCAACCAAGTCCTTGTCGCACGGGTGGGCAGGTGCATTGTCGAGCAGAAGGAGAGCCTTTACCTGGTTGCGAGGGATTCCCAGTGTCTTCGTCTGGTACTGGATGACCTCCTTGACGAAGTGACGGTGAAACCAGTCTTTGAAAATCACAGCTGTGAACCATGCTTTCAAAGAATGGTACCATACGACAAGAAGGACATCCATCACCCCACGAAGGCACCAAGGCTGCTTTGCACGGCCAACAACAACGGGCTTAAGCCGGTGCATGCCGTTAGCACTGGCATAACACAAAGCAGATATCCGTTCCTTAGAAAGCTTGCGGCCAGGTACACGCTTCTCCGTCTCATCGGCTAGAGTGTTCGTTGGCACCGAGCGATAGAATAGGCCAGTTTCGTCTGCGTTATAGACTTGACCGACAGTGAGGCCCTCCCTGTCGATCAAGCCTTTCACCTTGTGCCGAAACTCGTCAACTTCATCCTCGTTAGCGTCCAATGCTTAGCCATGTGCTTTACGGTTAGTAAGGCCATGTCGCAACTTGAACGCGAAGAGCCAACCCTCGGATGCCTTGAAGTCTAGGGCGTCGTGAAGCCTTGCAAACTTTTCAGCAGCAGCCTTCAGCTCCGTTCCACGTACCATCACACCAGCTGCACGTTGCTGTCGGTACCAAATCAACGTGGATCGGTCGATTTCTGCAAACTTGGGGGTAAACATAACCTTCCTTTCCACGTTGCGTTTGCTTCTCGATGAGAAGTCAGCCGTGTACTGCATGAGTTTGTCTCGGGAACGTTTGATATCGAACAAAGTCGACCGGGCCAGGTTAAACTCGCGGAGAATGCGTGAAGAAGACCAACCCGCATCAACTATCTCCAATATCTCCCTCTTCTTTTCCAGAGTCAACACCACTCTCTTCCTTTTCTTAGGTGGCGGGGACATCATCACACACACTAAGAGGAGGGCAGAGAGCAGCAGGAGGCCTTGCAGCAAGTATGGCACCACCACAAAAGCGAGCACGTGGGCAGCCATTGCGAAGAGCGTAGGTCCAGTCGCGGTGAGAGACAGGCGGGAAGTGGGGAGGATGCAGTGGCGCTCTATCGGACATCGGAGGAATGGCGAACCAAAACAATGCTCTCCCGCGGCGCGCGTGGCAAGTTCAAATTACGGACGGCAAAAAATCGATTTTTTTTTTTTAAATTTTTTTGGGTTTTCGGACCATTTTGGGAATGTTGGATCCCAGGACGATAAGGTTCGGTTAGTGGGGATGTTCGGTTATTGGGCGTCCGGATATTAGAGTGATTACTGTATATCTATATATATATAGATAGATATATATATATACCTGTATATATATATATATATATACAGGTATATATATATATATATATATATATATATATATATATACATATATATATAGATATATATAGTTCATCACCCTAGTACGCGCCTATATGGGCGGCAGAGGATGGCGCGTACTAGGAATTTATGTACTCTAAATACAAAAACTTATGGAAAAAATTACATATGGGCAGCACCCTCTTCATGGGCAACCCATGAGACTCCTTTCATGCCTAAGTATTGTACTGTATAGGGATACTATCTAAGACATATTACCTATGTTAAAGTAAACCAACAAGATTATGGCTTTACTAGGTAAATCAACAAGGATATGGCTTAACTATACCAACAAGAATATGGCTGCTCACCTTAACCCAAGAGCACAACAGGTGAATTGTCTCCTGCACCGCTCAGTTTCGGGACAATTTGGAATCAAGTCAATTCGTCGTCACAACAATAACAAGACAATTCGCTGTCATTAACGAAAACAGCTATGGGTGACACTAGAATAATTCAGAGGCGACTACACCGAGGAAGAAGCAAGTTAATTAAACCACCAGTGATGGAGAGTGGAGACTTTCTGTGACCCATTTCCTGGGGAGGATCAAGAGGATGATGCAATGTTTGAGGTGTCAGAAATAGACTTTGAAGGGTTTATGATGAAGTGAATGCATTAGCTAGTGAAAGTGTCGAAAGTGCTGGTGATGACAGTGGTGAGGCAAGTGGTGTGTTGAGTGGTGAAGAAGAGAATTTGCCGTCAAGTCAGTTCGCCATGGACTATTCCCCATCAGGACAATTCGCACCCTGGACAATTCCCCGTCATTCTATAAATACAGTTTAAGCAATATTAATTAATCAATATTTTAATAACCATCACAGTCTATGTTCAATAGAGTAGACTTTGGATAGTATTTATTAGTTGCACCTTTAGTCAATATTGACCAAAGGTGCAACTAATAAGTAATATCCAAAGCCTACGCTATTGAACACTGACTTAAATGAATCCCCCTGAAATACGGTTATTAAAGTATTGATTAACTAATAGTAAGTATACTGACAGGGAATCGTCCATTTTTTGACGGGGAATTGTCTGACAGCGAATTGACTTGATGGCAAGTTGTCTCGGAACCCTAGCGTGCAACTCCTGCACCACTTGACACACCATCTTCCTAACCACTCTAGTCACCAGCACTTTCAACACTTTCACTAGCTAATGCACTCACTTTGTTCATAAACCCTTCAAAGTCTATTTCTGACACCTCAGATATAGCATCATCCTCTTGATCCTCCCCAGGAAATTGCTCATTGACAAGTCTCCACTCTCCATCACTGATGGTTGGTGCTTCTTGGGGGTGGCAATGTCACATACTCAGGGTAAACCCCGGATTTGGGCCACTCATTCCTGCTGTCTCGCCTACTACGAGTTCAATTCGTGTCACTATTAAAAAATTCACTAAAATTTGATAAAAAATAGGTCCTCGTGTACAATAAGGATCACGTACTCTGAACTCGCACACTGTGGGGAAGAACTGTGTGTATATATATATATATATATATATATATATATATGTATAAAAGTAAGTTCTCAAATAACGTGAGGGTTATGTTCCTGGAGAGGTCGCGCTATCTAAAAAAGCGTTATTTAATCATAATTTTCCCATAAGCAATGGTAATATTGGGGGTTAAGTTCCTAGACTCTGGGAAAGTCTACCCATTTGGGAAGTTATGCTACTCTAAACTTAAAAGCAACAATATTAATTTGAAAGAAAATCCACATAAAAAACAAAAACAATATATTTGGGGAAAAGTAAACAACATTTGAGCCCTAGTTGGGCCGAAGCATTGTTTACTTCTCCCCACATACATACAGTACTGTTTACGTTTTTTACGTGGATTTTTTTTTTTTAATTTTGCTTCTTTCATAGCATAATGAAATTTCCTCAACATTATCAATGCACTAGTAGGTCATAGAAACAATACAGTAAAAGCAACATTTTCATTATTGTAAGTAGGTCACAAACAATAACAACACACAGCATCACTTCATCTATGCAACACTTGTCATCTGCTGCTGTCCCTCCTCACCTCACTCTCCAACCTCCAGCCCTCCCCAACCTCCCGCCGCTCCCCCTCCTCGCTCTGCTGTCCTGATATGTAAAGACTTAATTTACCATAATGAAATAAGTACAATATATATATATATATATATATATATTTTCAACTGAATAAATTAAACCATCCCCGAGATGGTCTATCAGCTCGGGACTGTCCAAGGTGCGCGTGGCTAATCTGAAAACATCACATACGTGTAAAGTCGCGTTAAATCGAGAAACCCTTGTTAGTTAAACATATCTCCTTAAATATCTGCTCATGTTAAAACAAAAATGTGCTGTTTAAACTCATGTTAGTTGAGAGGTTATTGCATAAATATATGGAGCCTCTGTGGTACAGTGTGCGTTTCATAAACGGGTGGACCAGGGTTCGCGCCCCACCAGGGTAATAAACTTTGGGAGTGTTCATCCGGCCACGTACTGCATTGGCGGACACAAGGGGTGCTGTGGTTGAACCAGTGTTGCTTACTGTAAAGTATGCTTGCACCCAGTCGGCTTGCGTGGGCCGATTACACTTGGTTCACAGACTACACACACATCCAAAGCCACTCCAACACTACAATTACACTTACAAGCACTTCTCACCCTACATACAATCTCTACCAGACAGCCTAAGCCACTTGGTAGAGATACATTGGCTGTATTGTCCCAACCTCGGTCGGGATAGGCCAGTCCTGCAGTGGATACTCAAACGGCTCATGATATATATATATATATATATATATATATATATATATATATGTATATATATGCAGTAAGCGCCCACAGTGCACGAGTGGATGGGCGGTCCTGGTCCTCGTGCATTATGAAATCAGGCACTGTGAATACATAATCTATGGGAAAAATTATATATGGGTGGTACTCCCTCATACCTTGACATTTTTTTACCCTTAGTGACATAATAAAGGGAAAATTTTTCAGACATACACTACAGATGTACAATAAAAGCTCGATTAACCAGCATCCAATGCATCGGCATATTCATATAACCGGAACGCAAGTTCGATCCGGCATGGGGTCGAAAATATTCCGGATACCGGTCGTCCCCCTAGAATTCTTGATTAGGTGGCGACCATCATCCACTCACTTGATGTAGTTTGCCTACTTCTTCCTTAGCCTTTATCATTCATTTTCTGTGCCTGCCCTCCTCTCTTCCTACAGTCACTACTCGTTTTACGATGGGGTTGCGTCAGATTATACCTCACCGTATAATGATTTTATCGTATATCGGGAGATTGAAACACATTATAAAAGGGGGGGTTCCATCAACTCAACTTCCCAAAGTCACCTACCCAAGCCTGAAACAAAAATGACAACCCACCTTGATTACTTCCTGCGTTGGTTCAAGTTGTCTCCAAGACCAAAACAAACACTACCACACCAATACAGGCAGCGTTACTCACGTACAGTAAATCACTGCAACAACAAACACACTTGCGCAATGTTGGCCTAGAGCTACACGATGTATATGCCTACAGTAGCAAGATGCTTGGCTGAGAGATGAGGATAGCTGGGGGGCACACATGAACGAGTGAAAAAGACAAGGCTTTGAAGGGGTGGCGGGACTGCAACTGAACCAAAACAATGTTCTGCACGCTGGGGCCACCATCTTGCCTGAGACAAGCGATGGTCACCTTGCGTGTGCCTGGTGCTTTGTATGAAATTTTCTGATGGCAATATCGTTATAGCAGGAAATTTATTGTAAATTGGATTTTGGGGTGGAACTTTTCTATTATCGTTGTAGCGAATTATTGTACACTGAATCAAAGTAAAACGAGTAGTGACTGTATTTCTCACATTTTTCCTGTCACTTCTTATTGCTTTTCTTTTCATTACAGGTGGCTTTACATTGAGTGACAGCCCAAATGGTTTCCTGTAAGCCAAGAAACCATTTCCGACACTGAGTGGTAACCATATAACCAAACCATAAGTGCTCCCTATGTGTCAACAAGTGGGTTGGTGGAGGGTAAGTGCCCCTCCCGTTAAAACAAATAACTCAAAGTCAAATGGCCACCCCTTAAGGGATTATGGCGTCTGGCAATAGGTATAGATACTTCTGTGCAGTACAGGATAAACCAGTGTACGCAGCCAAGTTTTCAAAATTATTTTGGCCTGTAACATACACTAAATTTTTCTTTTTAATAATTTTTGGTAATGTTTGCTGGTTTGTGTTCAGTCCTGTACAATTTCTCTTCCTGTCTTTTTGTGTGTATTGTAGTGAACATTCACAATCACTAATCTCTACTCAGGAGTACCAACTTCATACCCCCATATACCCAGGGAAGAAGGGAGGGGGGGACCAAACGAGCTCCACCCGCCTCTACCCCAGCCCCCAACCCTCCCCCATACCCCTACCCCTCCCAGCCCCCCACTCGTCATTCTTAACTGGCAGGTACATCTCAAGCTAACCTCATACTTTACACTCATAGTCACATTACTAATACACAAATATAAAACACTAGGATATGTAAAAAGTATATAATATGACTATGAACACGCTCCTGCAAGAAATTACTGCATTATAACGTTGACAATAAAACAAAAACATTAACAACGGCCATCCCAGGCCTCAGGCACTGGGTGTTTGCGTGCATCCGTGCCTGTGTCTGGGTGTGTTTATGTCTCTGTTTTTCAGTGTGTGTGTGTCTGTATGTATGTGTGTGTGTGTGTGCGTGTGTGTGTTCTTACCTACCCTAATTCTTACCTAATTGTATCTTTACAGGAATGAGTCAAGCTCGTACTGTCCCATGTCTTAAACCATATTTATCGTACATATCCTTAAATCTGTGAATTGTTTTGGCACACACTATTTCATTCGATAGTGCATTCCATTGATCAATTGCTCTGTTTCGGAAACTGAATTTCCTTACGTCTTTATCACCTCTCTTCTTATGCAGTTTTTTGCAGTGTACTCTTGCTGATGCTTCTCCATATGTTAAGTAATCATTTATGTATATTTTCTCCTTCCCTGATATGCACTTATATAGCATTATCATGTCACCTCTTTTCCTTCTCTCCTGTAGTGTTGGTAGATTCAGTTTATTTAGTCTTTCTTCGTAGCTTAGGTCCCTTAAGCTTGGTATCCATCTTGTAGTGGCCCTTTGAACTTTTTCAATCTTGTCAATGTGCTTTTTGAGATGAGGACTCCAGACTACTGATGCATATTCCAGGGTTGGTCTAATGAATGATGTTATTATCCTTCTTAGCATGTCTTCATTTATGTATGTGAATGCTATTCTCATATTGGCAAGCAGTGTATACATGTTCCGTACCTTCTCGCTGATGTGGTCAGCTGGAGATAGTCTGTTATTGACAATCACACCTAGGTCTTTCTCTCTTTCTGATGTGTATAGGGTTTTATTTCCTAATGTGTATAGGGTTTTATTTCCTAACTTATAATCCCAATCAGGTCTTTTTCCACTTTTACCAAACTTGATTACATGACACTTGTCCACATTGAATTCCATTTGCCATGTACTACTCCATTCATGAAGTTTATTTAATTCTTCTTGTAGCTCTTTACAAGAGTCTGTGTTAGTAATTCTCCTTTCTATTTTTGCATCATCTGCAAACATATTCAGATAGCTCTCATTTCCAGTGTTACTGTTTATATCATTTATGTACACTAAAAACATGATTGGTGCCAGCACTGAACCCTGTGGTACTCCACTAGTCACTTCTTTCCATGATAAGTAGTTTCCTCTTAGTACTGTTCTCATTTCTCTTTTTATGAGAAAGTCTTGCATCCAACAAAACAGTTTGCCTCGAATTCCTCCTTGATGGTACAGTTTCCATAAAAGTCTTTGGTGTGGTACTGTGTCAAAAGCTTTCTTGAAATCTAAATAGATACTGTCCACTCATCCTTCCCTTTCCTGTATTGTGTTTGTTACTCTGTCATAGTAGCTCAACAGATTACTAACACATGATTTTCCTTTTCTGAAACCAAACTGTCTTTCTGTTATCATACTGTGTTCTTCTAGATGATTTACCCAAGCTTTTCTTATAAGCTTTTCTAATACCTTGCTTACAACACTGGTCAGTGATACTGGTCGGTAATTGAGTGGATTTTGTCTATTTCCTTTCTTGAATAAGAGGACAATATTTGCTTTTTTCCAAATATCAGGTAATTTACCTTGACTCAAGGATTTCTTGAAAATTAAAAATAATGGTTTACTTAACTCCTTTGCACATTCTCGTGGTACCCAACAAGAAATTTCATCAGGACCACTTGCTTTTCCTCTGTCTAATCTACTTAACTCATCCTGTATTACTTTTTCTGCTATTTGTATATCTGGTAGTATGTGTGGACATGCATGTTCCACATAGTCCCTCTCAAAATTTTTTTCTTCTGTAAAAACTAATTGGAAATTCTTGTTTAGTGCTTCACAAATATCTTTCTCTTGTGTATAAGTGATTCCATCGTCCGTAATCTTTTACTTTGGTTTTCCTTCTGATATAGCTATAAACAGCTTTGACTGATCACTACTTTTATTTATTATATCCTCCTCAAACTGTTTTTGGGCTTCCCTCCTTATTCTTGTATAATCGTTTCTTGCCTGTTTGTAATTATTATACGCCCTTTCACTATTGTGTCTTCTGTATCTATTCCACAACAAATCTCTTCTTTCTTTTTATTTTTTACATTCTGTATTGAACCATTTCTGTATTTTCTTATCTGCTTCTTTGTGCTGTGGGATGTACTTCTGGACTCCTATTTCATAAAATTCACAGAATTTTTTATATACAGTATTTAAATCTTGTCCTCTAAGCTCATTTTCCCAATCAACTTCTAAGAAATACTTCTTTATGTCTTGATAACTTCCCTTTTTATAGTTTAGGCTCTTTTTGTAACTGTCATTGCTGTTTACTATGTCATATGCTATCCTGAAGTTATAATTTAGTACTGCATGATCGCTTTTGCCGAGTGGAGGGTGATATATTAAACTGTCAATATCATTTTCTTGCCTAGTAAATATTAGATCTAGCACTGAAGGTACATCAAGTCCTCTTTTTCTAGTGGTTTCCCTCACATGTTGCTTTACGAAAAACTCTTGCACGAGACCCAGGAGCATCTGGTCCCAACAGCTTTCTTGGCTAATTATATCTAGAGTATTCCAATTTATATTTGTATTAAAATCCCCTGTTAGTATAATTCTTTCTGATTTCTCTTCCATTTTATGTAGTAATGATCTTAAACTCTGAACTGTACTCTCTGCCAGGTCCTCATATTCATCTCTTTCCCATGTGTTTGATCTGGGTAGCATGTACAAATTGGCTACAATTACTTTACCTTCAGATGTGTTGATCTCTACTGCAATCAGTTCTACTTGTGATGGTATATCTAGTTTTATTTCATTGACTTTTAGATTTTTCTTAGTTAATATTATAATTCCTCCTCCTTTTCTTAAATTTCTGTCTCTTTTCCATATATTGTGTTCCTCTAAGTTTAGTATGTCATTGGATATCCTTGGTGTTAATTTTGTTTCAGTTAGGCACATTATTTGTGGTTCATTTTCTCTGACATAATCATTCATCTCCAGTAATTTAGATACCATTCCATCCACATTTGAGTACATCAACTTTATCATATTGTTTATATACTTGTCATGACATGGTTCTACTACCGTCCTCCTTTTTATTCCCTCCTGTTTGTGTACCACTTTCGTACCTACAATCCTATTACTTTGTAAAAAAATTTCTTCTTCTCCTCTTCTGATCTTCCCTCATTTTTTGTTTTTGCTTCCTCCCTTTTCTCTTTCAGTAATTCCAGTTCCTCCTGTGTTAGGCATCTTTTTATCTATACATTTTTGAACTCCTCTTTTTCCATAAGATTCTTTGCATTTTTTAGTATCTCTTCCACAGTGTTTACACTCTGGAAAGTCACCTTTAGAGGTCTTGTCTTGCTTTTCTCGTATTTCCCTAACCTTTTGTGTTCCTCTATGTCTTTACTACAGATTTCCTCTGATACTTCTTTCAGCAAGCTCATTACATTTGCCATCTCCTTTTTGTCTCTTGTGATCTTGTTTTTTACTTCTTCCTCTTCTATACCAGTGATTACTATAGATTTGTTCATATCTACTGAATCTCTGACTAACGTTGGATTGTTTTGGATTATTCTTTTCACTTCCTTTTTAATGCTTTTTTCCTCCACCCTTGTTTCTAAGTCTTTCTTTACTTTCACCATTTCAGCATACGTGGTTTCCACATCATTTTTGTAGCTTTGCACAGCTTCATTCACCTGTGTTATCTTCTCCTCAATATCACTGCTCTGGTCTATAAGACTGCTTACTTGCCTAATTGTCTCTGTGTCATTTCTGAACTCTTCCATAACACTCTCGTGATTGACTACTATACTTGCCATTTCACTCATTTTCTTCCTAAGTGTACTCAATTCCACTGTTAGTTCACTGATGGTTGTGTCTTTCTTGTTGGCCTCCCTTCCTAGTTTCTCTATTTCTTCCTTTTGCAAGTGCATCTGCTTCTTTATTTCATCAATTTCATTTTTGAGAGCCATTTCTAGTTTGTGTACACGTTCAACCAGTCTACTGTGAGTCTCCACTTCAACCAGTTCTTGGTAGAAATCATCATTTTGCTTTTTACCTTTATCCCTTTTCTTTTCCAAATTTGCTTTACTAAAGCATGTATCCATTTTGCAATACTAAAAGTACAGAGTATGTACTTACAATCCCCATGTTGCTGTAGTCTAAAAAAACCTCAGCTGACTCAGCACATTCTTTCGTCTTGGTTCTCTTTCCTGTTTGAACAAGTCTTGTTTAAACTTATTATATTTTTCCTTTTAATAATGAAAAATCATTTAGTCTAACCTGGTACAAAGCCTAACTCATACAAAGATACTAATTTAGGTAATGCCACTGGCCGTGTTGGTTCGGTGCGGAGCGCCGATGTCGCACGTCTGCCTCGATTGACTCCCTGTGTGTGTGTGTGTGTGTGTGTGTGTGTGTGTGTGTATTTACCTAGTTGTGATACAGTATACAGGAAATGAGCTACGCTCGTGGGGTCCCGTCTCTGTTTCTCAATGTCAAATTTTGCTATAACCCGCACTGTCCCGGCGACGTGAATTAGCGTCCACACATGATGTGCACTCATGTCCCGGCGACGTGAATTAACGCAGCAACATTGCTAGGTCCCTAATTTGCACAATTTTCAATTTTCGCGGGTGATTTTTGGCACGTATACACAGGACACCTTCCTCTATTCCTCTACAAGATGCCAAGCAGGGACAATGCCTTACACCGCATAACCTCTCCCCCCCTCCCTGCACGCCATTGTCTCAGCAATTCACCTGTTACCAGTGACCTGGCCAATAAAGACATTCAGGGCCAGAGTGATTCCCCAATCGATGAAAATGTGGAGGACAAAGTTTACATAGCATTAGAGGAAGAAACAGTCAGAAATGATGATCAGGTAATGTGGGAAAAAAAGGTCATGAATGGTGATTTAGTGAGTGAAACAATGCTTATAATGCCTATATTACTGTTTGAAAACCAATATACTCTTGTACTACATATAAATTCGTACCAAGTAAGTAAATAAATACTGTTTATGAGTGGATAAAATAGTTATCCTCCCATAGAACTAATTTTCTTTGGTGCCAGCCTGTTAGAAAACCCAGTCAGGTAAGGAAGTACACGTACCTAAATCGAGTATTTTAAACCTCAGGTGAGCGATTTCTCTATGAATTTTCGATGTTTCTCACTAAAAGCGGATGTTTGAGCCAAAAAAAAAAAAAAAAAAAAAAAAAAGGTCCAAAAATGTCGGGAGTGAGGCGTACCAATGCCCAGAAAACGTCGGGATGGGGAGGGTTAAACTCATTCAAGTTTTTAGACTGGACGATCTCTTTGTCCAGGTTATTCCATAAGTCTATACATCTATAAGGAAAACTATATTTCTTGATATCCTTCAAGCAGCTTGGCTTCTTCAGTTTCATTCCGTGTCCTCTTGTTACTCTCTTATCCCATAAAAACGATCATCTCTGTCAATTTTATCTACTCCCATCATGGTCCTGAACAATGCAATCATGTCGCCCTTCTCTCTCCTTTCCTCTAGGGAAGGCAAATCCAGCTTTTCCAGCCTCTCTCTGTATGACAGATCTGCCAGACTGGGGACCATCTTAGTTGCAGTTCTTTGTATTCTTTCAATCTTGTTTATATCTTTCCTTTTGTGTGGGGACCACACTACTGCTGCATATTTTAACCTGGGACGGATCATGGTCACTATCAATTTCTTCATCATCTCATCCATGTAATGAAATGCTACTCTTATGTTAGTCAGAAATTTATACGTCCCTCTAACTGTCTTGTTAATATATTTTTCAGGAGATAAACTATCCTGGACCAGCACTCCCAAATCTTTCTCTTCTCTCACTTTTGTGATAGGTTCATTACCCATCATATAATTCTGTGATGGCCTCTTGGTACTTTTACCCAGTTCCAATATTTTACACTTCTTTGCATTGAATTTCATTTCCCACTTCTGGCTCCAATCATGTATCCTATCCAGATCCTCCTGCAGCATTTTACAGTCCTCCTCTGCCTCTACCTTCATCAGGATCTTTGCATCATCCGCAAACAGACTTGCATAACTGTTCACTCCCTCTACCATATCATTAATGTAAATCAGGAACATTACTGGTGCCAACACAGACCCCTGGGGGACTCCAATTGTCTCTTCTTTCCATCCAGCCATCCTGTCCTTTATTACTGTCCTCATTTGTCTGTTTCTCAAAAAGTCTCTCATCTATTTCAGGAGGTTTCCCTTCAGTCCTCCTATATGTTCTAGTTTCCACAATGGTCTCTTATGGGGTACCTTGTCAAAGGCCTTTTCCAAATCTAAATACACACAATCCACCCAACTATCTCTCTCCTGTAGCACGTCAATTGCTCTTGAGTAAAAGCTCAACAAGTTGGAAACACATGACCTTCCACTTCTGAATCCAAATTGACTATCAGCCAAAATATTCAACTCTTCCAGATATTTCATCCATCTATCTTTCAGGATTCTCTCACACAATTTTGCAACCATGCTGGTTATGGACACTGGTCTATAATTCAGGGGTTCTTCCTTGTTTCCTCCCTTATAAACTGGTACCACATTTGCCCTCTTCCATTCTTGAGGCACTTTCCCCTCTTCCAGAGAACACACAATTAAACCTTGAATCTTATCCGCCAGTTGTTCTCTGCATTCTTTCAGTACCCAATTTGAGATTCCATCTGGTCCTGGGGTTTTCCTTACATCCTGAGTTTCCAGTAATTTATACACTTCCTGTACCTCCACTTTTATATCTTTCATCAATACATTTGTAGTCACACCCTCCCCTTCCACAAACTCACTTTCATTGGTGAAAACTGACTGGAAACGTTTGTTCATTATTTCAGCTTGCATTGCCACATCTTTATACACCTCTCCATCTACTTTCAGTTTGGTGATTCCTTCCTTTTGTTTCAATTTGCCATTGACAAATCTATAAAACAGTTTGGGTTCATCCTTGCATTTGTCTATTATACCTTTTTCAAAATTCCTTGCTTCCTCTCTACGTATCCTTGTATATTCATGTCTAGTACTTTTACATTATTCCTTTGTTCTGTTATTACCTCTCTTCCTCTAGCTGTTCCATGCCATGTCCCTCTCTCTTTTTTGCTATCAAACACCTTCTATTAAACCACTCCTTCTTCCTGTGTTCTTTCTCCCTTACTCTTGGCACATAATTTTCCACTCCCAAATTATAGAGGTCTAGAACGATTTCCCACTTCCTCTGTATCTCTCCTGTTTCCCTGAATTTTCTCCAATCTGCACTTTCAAAGAATTTTCTCAATCCTGTAAAGTTTGCTTTCCCAAAGTTGTATCTTCCCTGCCTATAAAACTTGCCTCTTGGCACAGAGTTCCCTATTATCATCTGGAACTCAATGACCACATGATCACTTTTTCCTATAGGACAAAGATATTTCAAGGATTCTATTACATTAGGTTCTTTGGTTAGAAATAAATCTAATCTTGCTTGTGTGTCCTCACCTCAGAATCTTGCCTCTCCTTTGACCCACTGTGTCATCACATTGTTCACTGATATATTTAACAATATAGTGCCCCACGAATCTTAACCGTCTCCCGAGTCCCACTCCTCCCAGTTCATCTGTTTACAATTAAAGTCCCCCATTAAAATTATATTGCTGTTTTTCTCAATTACTTTCTGTAAATAATTAGCCATATCTGACAACACCTCCTGGTATTCATCATCATTCCATGCTTTTGTCTTAGGGGGAACATATACTACTGTCATATCTCTCCCACCATTCTCTCCAGTTTCTAGTTTCACATTTATCACTTCAGCCCTACCCTCTCCCATTTCCACAGTATCAACATTTATGTTGTTCTTCACTCCTCTTCCCATTTATTCTTTTCTGCTTCTCCATAGCATGTATTTACCATCTCCCATATGGACATTAACATCCTCTCTTAACTTAGTCTCTACAAAGCACGTAACATCAGGTTCACGAACCCTCAAGAAGTCATTGATTTCCAGCCTAGCCAATATTAAACCATCAACATTAGTGTATGCCACTTTCAAATTCTTGTTGTTGTTTTTTATACCCTCTTCTCTCCTTCTCTCCGTCGGTACCACTTCCTCAATTTCTGATCCATAACTCTCCAGTAAAACACTGTCTTCTCTTCCTCCATTCTCTGTTCATTTTTTCCCTTTGCTTCCTTTACTAACTCCTTTATTTTAGCTCTTTCTTCCCCATTTGCATCTCTCCTTATCCAAACATTTTTGAACTCCTCTTTGTTTGATAATTTCCATGTTCTATTGATCATTTCATTTACCATTACCTGGGACTTAAACTTTACCTTCAATTGCCTTGCCCCTCCTTCCTCGTACTTTCCTAACCTAAACACTTCTCCAAACATTTTTGAACCCCTTTTTGTCTGATAATTTCCATGTTCTATTGATGATTTCATTTACCATTACCTGGGACTTAAAGTTTACCTTCAATGCCCTCGCCCCTCCTTCCTTGTACTTTCCTAACCTAGACACTTCTTCAATCTCTTCTTGAGCTTCGTTGTTACCCTCCATAACTACAGTACTGATATTTCTTTAACCGTACTCAGTTCTTCTTTCTCTCATTCTGATCTTAATGTCATACGTGTGTGTGTGTGTGTGTATTTACCTATTTGTATTTACCTATTTGTAGTATACAGGAATTGAGCAATGTTTGTGTTATCCTGTCTCCATATCCACATTTATCAAGTCTACCTTTACACACATGAATGTTTTTCTCATGCACCACCTCTTTGTCTAAGTCGTTCCAAATATTTAAGTATTTACCTAATATACCTAATTGTGATATACACGGAATGTACTATGCTCGTTGGTTTCCGTCGCTGTTTCTCAATAAGTCAAATTTAGCTTTAAACTCATTTAAGTTTTTAGACTGGACAATCTCTTTGTCCAGGCTATTCCATAAGTCTATACTTCTGTAAGGAAAGCTACATTTCTTGAAATCCTTCAAGCAGCTTGACTTTTTCAATTTCATTTCATGTCCTCTTGTTGCTCTCTTATCCCATACAAACAGATCTTCTTTGTCAATTTTATCTACTCCCATCATGGTCCTGAACACTGCAATCATGTCTCCCCTTTTTCTCCTTTCCTCTAAGGAAGGCAAATCCAGTTTTTCCAGCCTCTCTCTGTATGACAGGTCTGTCAGACTGGGGACCATCTTGGTTACTGTTCTTTGTATTCTCTCAATCTTGTTTACATCTTTCTTTTTGTGTGGGGACCACACTACCGCTGCATATTCTAACCTGGGGCGGATCATGGCCACTATCAATTTTTTCATCATATCCTCATCCATATAATGAAATGCTACTCTTATGTTAGTCAAGAGTTTATAAGTCTCTCCAACTATCTTGTTAATATGCTTTTCTGGTGACAAACTATCTTGGACCAGCACTCCCAAATCTTTCTCTTCTCTCATTTTTGTGATTAATTCATTACCCAACAAATAATTCAGTGATGGCCTCCTGGTACTTTTACCCATTTCCACTATTTTACATTTCTTTACATTAAATTTCATTTCCCACGTCCGGCTCCAATTGTGTATCCTATCCAAATCCTCCTGCAGTATATTACAATCCTCCTCAACCTCTACCTTCCTCAAGATCTTTACATCATCAGCAAACAGACTTGCATAACTGTTCACTCCATCTACCATATCATTTACGTAAATCAGGAACATTACTGGCGCCAACACCGAGCCTTGAGGGACTCCACTTGTTACTTCCCTCCATCCAGACATCCTATCCTTTATTACTGTCCTCATTTGTCTGTCTCTCAAAAAGTCTCTCATCCATTCCAGAAGTTTCCCCCTCAGTCCTCCTATATATTCTAGGTTCCACATTAGTCTCTTATGAGGTACCTTGTCAAAGGCCTTCTCTAAAGTCTAAGTACACACAATCCACCCAACCATCTCTCTCCTGTACCACGTCAATCGCTCTTGAGTAAAAGCTCAACAAGTTAGAAACACATGACCTTCCACTTCTGAATCCAAACTGACATTCAGCCAAAATATTCATCTCTTCCAGATATTTTATCCATCTGTCTTTCAGGATTCTCTCACACAATTTTGTGACCATGCTGGTTAGAGACACTGGTCTATAATTCAGGGGTTCTTCCCTGTTTCCTCCCTTGTAAATTGGTACCACATTTGCCCTCTTCCATTCTTGTGGCACTTTCCCCTCTTCCAGTGAGCATACAATTAAACTGTGAATTTTATCCGCCAGTTGTTCTCAGCATTCCTTCAGTACCCAATTAGAAATTCCATCAGGTCCTGGGGCTTTCCTTACACCTTGAGTTTCCAGTAATTTATACACTTCCTGTACCTCCACTTTTATATCTTTTATCACCGGAACATTTCTAATCACTCCCTCCCTTTCCACAAGCTCTTTTTATTTAGTGAAAACTGACTGTAAACGTTTGTTCATTATTTCTGCTTGCATTGCCGCATCCTTAAAGACCTCTCCTTCTACTTTCAATTTGGTGATTCCTTCCTTTTGTTTCAGTTTGCCATTAACAAATCTATAAAACAGTTTGGGTTCATCCTTGCATTTGTCTATTATACCTTTTTCAAAATTCCTTTCTTCTTCTCTACGTATTCTTGTGTATTCATTTCTTGTTCTTTTATATTCTTCCTTTGTTCTGTTGTTACCTCTCTTTCTCCAAGTGTTCCACGCCTTATCTCTCTCTTTTTTTGTTATCATACACCTTCTATTAAACCACTCCTCTTTCCTGTTTTCTTTCCCTCTTACTCTTGGTACAAATTTTTCCACTCCCAAATTATAGAGGTCTAGAAAGATATCCCACTTCCTCTGTATCTCTCGTTTCTCTGAATTCTCCAATCCGCATTTTCAAAAAAGTTTCTCAATGTGTGTGTGTGTGTGTGTGTGTGTGTGTGTGTGTGTGTGTGTGTGTATTTACCTAGTTGTGATATACAGGAAATGAGCTATGCTCGTGGGGTCCCGTCTCTTTTTCTCATTAAGTCAAATTTTGCTTTAAACTCGTTTAAGTTTTTAGACTGGACGATCTCTTTGTCCTGGCTGTTTCACAAGTCAGTGCATCTATATGGAAAGCTATATTTCTTGATATCCTTCAAACAACTTGGCTTTTTCAGTTTCATTCCATGTCCTCTTGTTACTCTCCCATCCCATACAAACAGATCATTTTTGTCAATTCAATCTATTCCCATCATGGCCCTGAACATTGCAATCATGTCTCCCCTTTCTCTCCTTTCTTTTAGTGTAGGCAGGTCCAGCTTTTCCAGCCTCTCTCCGTAGGACAGATCTGCCAGGCTGGGGACCATCTTGGTTGCTGTTCCCTCAATCTAATTTATGTCTTACTTCTTGTGTGGGGACCACACTACTGCCGCATATTCCAACCTGGGGCAGATCATGGCCACTATAAATTTTTTTATCATTTCCTCATCCATGTAATGGAATGCCACTCGTATGTTAGTCAAGAGATTGTATGTCTCTCCATCTACCTTGTTAATGTGTTTTTCCGGTGACAAACTATCCTGGACCAGCACTCCCAAATCTTTCTCTTCTCTCTCTTTTTTGAGTGGTTCATTACCCATCATATAATTCAGTGATGGCCTCTTGATACTCTTATCCATTTCCAATATCTTACATTTTTTTGCATTAAATTTCATTCCCCACATCTGGCTCCAACCTTGGATCTAATTCAGGTCTTCCTGCAGCATTTTCCAGTCTTCCTCGACTTCTACTCTCCTCAAGATCTTTTCATCATCAGCAAACATACTTGCGTAACTGTTCACTCCATCTACAATATTCATTCATTCATTGCCAGACGCCATGTATCCCAAACGGGGTGGCCAAGGGCTTAGAGTTAATTGTTTTACAGGGAGGAGCACTAATCCTCCACCAACCCCACTTGACACGTAGGGATGCCAACAGCATCTGGTGTTCCCAGGCGGTCACCCATTCAAGTACTAACCAGACCCAACGTTGCTTAACTTCGCTGATCAGACGGGAAGCGGTGTACTCAACGTGGTATGTCTACCATATCATTTACATAAATCAGGAACATTACTGGCGCTAACACTGAGACCTGTGGGACTCCACTTGTTACTTCCCTCCATCCGGACATCTTGTCCTTTATTACTGTCCTCATTTGTCTCTCTCTCAAGAAGTCACACATACGCTCCAGGTTTCCCTTCAGTCCTCCTATGTGTTCCAATTTCCACATTAGTCGCTTGTGGGGTATATGCTTTCTCCAGATCTAGATACACACAATCCAACCAGCTGTCTCTCTCCTGTAACATGTCAATCACTTCTGAGTAAAAGCTCAACAAGTTGGAAACACATGACCTTCCACTTCTGATTCCAAACTGGCTCTCAGCCAATATGTTCATCTCCTCCAGATATTTCATCCATCTGTCTTTCAGGATTCTCTCGCATAATTTTGCAACTACGCTGGTCAGGGACACTGGTCTATAATTCAGGGGTTGTTCCTCCTTGTTTCCTCTCTTATAAATTGGTACCACGTTGGCCATCTTCCATTCCCGAGGCACTGTCCCTTCTTCCAGAGAATACACAATTAAATCGTGAATCTTATCCGACAGTTGTTCTCTACACTCTTTCAGTACCCAGGTAGAGATTCCATCTGGTCCTGGGGCTTTCCTTACATCTTGAGTTTCCAGTACTTTATAAACTTCCTGCACTTCCACTTTTATATCTTTTATCACTACATTTCTAGTCACACCCTCCCCCTCACCAAAGTCCCTTTCTTTTGTGAAAACTGATTCGAAACACTTGTTCATAATTTCAGCTTGCATTGCCGCGTCTTTGTAGACCTCTCCTACTTTCAGTTGGGTGATTCCTTCCTTTTGTTTCAATTTGCTATTAACAAATCTAAAACAATTTGGGTTCTTCCCTACATTTGTCAATTATACCATTTTCAAAGATTCTCTCTTCCTCTCTGCGTTTTCTTATATATTCATTTCTAGTTCTTTTATATTCATCCTTTGATTTATTATTACCTCTCTTTCTCCATTTGTTCCATGCCATGTCCCTTTCTTTTTTTGCTATCATGCACCTTCTGTTAAACCAATCCTTTTTCCTGTTTTCTTTCCCACTTACTCTTGGAACATGTTTCTCCACTCCCGAATTATAGATATCTAGAAAGATATCCCACTTCCTCTGCGTCTCTCTTGTTTCTCTGAATTTTCTCCAATCCATGTTGTCAAAAAATTTCCTCAATCCTGTAAAGTTTGCTTTCCCATAGTTGTATCTTCCCTGTCTATAAAACTCATCTCTTGGCACCATGTTCCCTTTTATCATCTGGAACTCAATGACCACATGATCACTTTTTCCTATAGGACACTGATATTTTAAATTTTCAACTACATCAGGTTCTTTAGTTAGTAGTACATCTAATCTTGCTGGCATGTCGTCTCCTCTGAATCTAGTCTCCTCTTTGACCCATTGGGTCATTACATTACACACTGCAATATTTAACAGTATAGTGCCCCATGAATGTTCATTGCTTTCCAAGTCCCATTCCACCCAGTTCACTTCTTTACAGTTGAAATCCCCCATCATAATTATGTTATTGCTTTTCACAATGACTTTCTTGAGATAGGTAACCATATCTGACAACATCTCCTGATATTCATCGTCCTTCCATGCCCTTGTCTTAGGGGGAACGTGTACCACTGCGATGTCTCTCTTGCCATTCTCTTCATTTTCTAGTTTCATATTTTTCACTTCAGCCTTACCCTTTCCCAGTTCCACATTGTCCACACTGATGTTGTTCTTCACCGCTATCATCACTTCTCCTCCCGTTTTTTCTTTTCTGTCTCTTCTCCACAGTTTGTATTTGCCATCTCCCATATGGATGTCAATATCCTCTCTTAACTTGGTCTCTAGAAAGCACATGATATCTGGTTCGTCAATCCTCATGTAATCATTGATTTCTAACCTTGCCGATATTAAACCGTCAACATTAGTACAGTATATATATGCCACTTTCCACCTTTTTTCATTGGTCTTTATTTCCTCTTCTCTCCCTCTCTCCGTCGGTACCACTTCCTCAATTTCTGATCCATAACTCTCCAATAAAACACTGTCTTCTCTTCCTCTGTTCTCTGTTCGTTTCTTGCCTTCGCTTCCTTTAATAGCTCCTTTACCTTAGCTCTTTCTTCCTCATTTGTGTCTCTCTCCTTATCCACACATTCTTCAGCTCTTCCTTTTGTGATAATTTCCATTTTCTGTTTATAATTTCATTTACTATTCCCTGAGACTTAAACTTTAAGTGGCCTCGCCCCTCCCTCCTCGTACTTTCCTAGCCTACACACTTATTCAATCTCTTCTTGAGCTTCATTGTTACCCTCCATAACTACTGATAATATCTCTTTTACCTTATTCAGTTCTTCTCTTTCCCTTTCTGACCTTACTGTCATCCGTTTTTCGTTTCATCCTGAAATTATCACGCATTTTTCTTGTCTGCTACATCCCTGACTAAAGATTTCCTACTTCTTAGTACCCTAACCACTTCCTCTTCCACCCTGCTTTGTTGTTCTATAATCTTCAGATTTATATTTCCTTCCTCCTGGATTTTCTTCCACCCCTTGTGCTGCTCCTTGATTTCCTTAATATGTTAATCATGCATCCTTGACTTTGATTCATGCTCATCTAGTTTACTTTTCATCTTATCCCTTTCTTCTTGCAACCTCTTATTTTCTTCTTGAGCTGTTTTATTTCATTAAAGGCAGAAGGGAAAGAGGTTGTATGCGGCTTTCATGGATTTGGAGAAAGCATATGACAGGGTGGATAGACAAGGATTGTGGAAAGTATTAAGAATATATGGAGTAGATGGGAAGTTGTTGAATGCTGTGAAGAGTATGTATGATGGTGTGAAGGCTGCAGTGCGTGTGGATGGTGAACTAAGTGAATTTTTCTCTTTGAAAGTTGGTTTGAAACAGGGATGTGTCATGTCTCCATGGTTGTTCAATCTGTACAGGGATGGGGAAATAAAAGAGGTACAAGGTAGGGTAGTGGATGTTGGAGTGGCCCTGGTGAGAGAGGATAGTGTTTGGAAACTCCCTGTACTGTTGTTTGCAGATGATACTGTGTTGTTGAGTGAAGACGAAGGGGAGCTGCAAGGCTTGGTGGATGAGTTTGAGAGAGTGTGTAAGAAACGGAATCTAAAGGTGAATGTAGGGAAGAGTAAAGTGATGGTCTTTGAGAGAGGTGAAGTTAGTGAATGTACGGCGAGGTTGGATGGTGAGGAATTGGAAAATGTGAGTACGTTTAAGTACTTGGGTAGTGTGATCAGTAAGGATGGAGGTTTGGAGGGTGAAGTGCTTGAAAGGGTACAGCAGGGAAGAAAGGTTGCTGGTTCTTTGAAAGCAGTGATAAGAAACATGGAAGTGAGCATGGAAGTGAAAAAGTTACTACATGACAGTATTGTGATACCAACTCTAACGTACGGAAATGAAGCTTGGACATTGTTGGAAGGACACAAGTCAAGAGTGAGAGCAGTGGAAATGAGTTATTTAAGAGGAGCCTGTGGAGTCACGTGGAGAGACAGGCTGACGAATGAGGATATAAAGGAGCGTTGAGGTGTGGATGTGGATGTGATAGGAAGCGTTATGAGGAACACACTGAGGTGGTTTGGCCATGTGGAGAGGATGGAGGGTGAAAGACTGACGAAGAGAGTGTATGTGAGTGAAGTGGAGGGGGGAAGAGGGAGGGGGAGGCCGAGGATGAGATGGAGGGATGGGGTGGAGAGGTATATGAGAGAGGGGGGTGTGAGTTGGGAGCAGGGCAGTGAAATGGCGGGGTACAGGGCGACTTGGAAGCGATTTGTTTGTGGCCACCCCAAACGGGATTGAGGCGTTGGCAATAGATAGATAGATAGATAGATTCATTACTCAGTTTTAATTCTGTAACTTGCCTTTCTTGGTCAACAGTATGTGAACAGACGTAATCCAACTTGCACTTAAGTATCTTAATCTCTTTACCCTGTTTTACAGTCCGTTCCTGCAACTCTTTAATTATTAACCATACCTTCTTTAATTCCTGGACATTCCTCTCTGGCATTTTCTCACTCCTGCAACTCTTGTTAGATTCAATTTAACACTTCCTTCACCTTTATCCTCATCGGTAAAGCCCTCAAATTCTCAACCATCAAGTGTAAACAAAGAGCTACCTCCTTCCACCATAATGCAACCTACAAACACTTTACACTTTCACTGTATTTTATACTCTTGTTGGACCAAAATTCGCACTTTATTCACTATTACCAGACAGAACCACCATTCACTTATTCATTTTCATAATCACAATAGGCTGGGTTCCTTTTCGCCACTGGTTCAGCGATTAATTCCCCACGGTCCACAAAGAGCTCCATCTCCATCGGTGACCTGTGTGTGTGTGTGTGTGTGTGTGTGTGTGTGTGTGTTTGCAAAGAAGTGCACCCAACACAGGAGGTCTGAGGTGGCCGTTGTTAATGTTTTTCTTTTATGTCAACGTCATAATGCATTAATTTCTTGCTGCAACATGTTGATAGTTATATTCTTTTAACATATCCTAATGTTCTTTGTTTGTATTAGTAGTGGGACCAAGAGTGTTAAGCACGATATCAGCTTGAGATGTAACTGCTAGTTAAGAATGATGGGTGGGGTGGGGGGTTGGGTAGGGGTTTGGAGAATGGTAGGGAGCTGGTGCAGTGGTGTGTGGAGTTCAATTTGTCCCCCCCTCCCCTCTTCCCTGGGTATTCTGAGGTAGGAAGGGAGCACCACTGAGAAGATATTACTGTAATGAGCATGAGTGTACCTGTACTGCATCTTACCTGTACTGTATCTAATACTGAATAATGTCCTTTATGAAATAAAGTCTCAAGTTTGGTACTATTTCATTTGTTTGACCTCCCAGAAAATTTCTAAGAGGAAATTTTGATTATCCAGAAAATTCCATATCCGGAACGGAAGAATCCCCATGCATTCCGGTTAATCAAGCCTGTACTGTAGCTACAATAACAAAAATATGGTAAGTCACTTTAACAACAGTAGACAACAGGCCTGATGGACTTTAATAACAGGGGTTCTGAGGCACGGCAACACACTTACAGTGCCCCTGCCACCATCCCCACCAGACCACGCTTGTTTAACGGTTGCCAGCATTGTAACTTTCCAGGCTTTGACAAAGAAATTTACAGTGTGTCAAAAGTTACATTTCTTCCAGAATGCAGCAACATTCATTATGGTGGGGGTTGCAGGTATACCAGATAAAGCAGGATGGTCAGGTGGGGCTGTGGAGGTGGAGGGGGAGGCGACTGGTGAGTCAGGTGGGGCAGTGGACGAGGAGGGGACGGCAGTGGGTGAGGTGGTGAGGGGAGGATCCTCCATCTCCTCCTCGCTACTGCTCACATCTTCGGCATTTTCCTTCATCTCTTTTTGTTTGTCTGTTTCATTCCTCATCCTGTTATGAACGTATTTGCAATATAACAACTTGGTATTCACGACATTATAGGAGGTGGTGAGGGAAGGATCCTCCATCTCCTCCTCGCTACTGCTCACATTGTCAGCAATTTCCTTCACCTCTTCTTGTTTGCCTGTTTCATTCCTCATCTTGTTATGGACGTACAGTACACCCTCATTATCGACGGGGGTTAGGTACCTAAGATACCCGTCGATGCCTAAAACCGTCGATACCGATTTTCGTCTGGTCAGGTACCCTTTATTTATATATTTTAGTATCCCTTCAATCACTCGTATGTAATATGCAGTTTAGTTTTAGTGTTTCTTAGAAATAAATTAGTTAGGCAATTGAAAAACTGAATATCATAATAAAACTACTTATATTAAGTAAAGAATTATGGAAAAAATAGCATAATCTCTAATGTTGATGCATAGTGGTCGTACACTGGACCTCAACTTGTAATGGCTGCTGTATCATCACTTCTCTCTCCACTTACACCCCACTCCATCTAAAAATAAAAGGCGAAACCAGCAGTTGTAGCCATCCATATGTTTACATAACCGAGTGTGTAAAAAAAAAAAAAAAATCGAAAGCAGCAGTGGTGGTCATTCATACGTTCTAATAACTGAGAGTGTGAGGCAAGTGTTACGTTAGATCAGCTGTTCGCACCGATCTTCACAACACACGCCGGTGCTGCTAGCTCATACCAGAGAGACCACACTCTCCTATTTACTTTCATTCTCAAGAGCTTCCTTTCATTCTTGATATTCCATTTCTCCCAGACCTAAATTTTCACGACTGTATGGCAGTTTATGCTATCAAAGATGAATCTTAGCCTAGCTTTCGCCAGGATCTTCTTTTAGGAAAATTCAACTCTCCTTATGCTCGTATATTTCATATTTAATCTCTGCCTAACTTTTGCAAGAAATATCCTTTCAATCAATCAATCATTTCCTGTGGCACCCTCGGGGATGCATAGGGCCTCGATGAACTCACACCACCACATCCTATCTTGTGCTAACTCCTCAAGATCTCCCCAACACTCATCTCCAGCTTCCCGTCTCATTGTCCTCACCCACGTCTCTTTTGGCCTTCCTCTACCTCTCCTACCAAGTGCCACCCACCCTGGTGTACCTCGTACTATTCTTTGTCTCCTATACACATGTCCTAGCCACTTCCATCGTGAGAATCTAACATATTCATCGATCGGCTGCACCCCCGTTATTTCTCTAATTCTACTATTTGGTATCCTTTCCCACCACTTAACTCCTAATATTCTTCTAAGTGCTTTATTTTCAAACACCAAGAATTTATTTTCCATAGTCACTGTGCTGTACCAAGACTCGTGTCCATAAATTAAGATACTCCTAACCATTACCTTATAAAGTTTGATTTTTGTATGCACAGAGAACTTGTTATTATTCCAAATATTTTTAAGCAATCCCATTGCCTGATTAGCCTTCTTTAACCTTTCCTCGAATTCAAAGTTCAAAGAACCATCCTTGGTTAAATAAGTACCTAAATATTTAAACCTATCAACTTGCTTTACAACCATACCTCCAATTACACATTCCTGCGCATTTTCCATATTCATATTGATTATTTCAGTTTTTCCACAATTAATAACCAAACCCACCTTGCGACCTTCACTCACCAAACAGTCCAACACTCTCTGCATCTCTTCTGGCCCATCACAAATCAAAACTATATCATCTGCATAATTTAAATCCAAAAGTTTCCTGTTCTCTCCCCAAAGTATACCTGCACCGGTTTCTGTTCCAATGCGTTTCATAATGTAATCAAAGACCAATATAAATAGTAAAGGCGATAGAACACCACCTTGAATTACTCCGGACTTGACTTCAAACGAATCACTCAGACAACCATCAACCATCACTTTACAAAATGTGTCCTCATGCATGTTCATAATGACCCTCACAAACTCCTCTGGTATTCCATAATGTCTCATGATCTTCCCCATAGTCTCTCTCGAAACACTATCAAAAGCCTTTTCAAAATCAACAAAACAAAGACTTAACGGTACTCTCATTTCATTAACTTGCTGCATCAAACGCCTAACTATAAAGATCTGATCATTGCAACCACGTCCCTTTCTAAAACCAGCCTGTTCATCCCTCAGAATACCCTCAACCACCGGCTCAAACCTATTTAACAAAACTCTACTGAAAACTTTCAAAGCTATCGGTGACAAAGAGATTCCCCTCCAATTACCACATTCACTAAGGTTTCCCTTCTTCAGAACTTTAACAATTACACCATTCATCCAAACTGATGGTAGTAACCCCGTCACCCATATCTTATTGAATAGCTTGGTCAAGATCATTATTAATCTATCCCCCTCCACTTTAAACATTTCTGGAAATAAACCATCCTCCCCTGGTGCCTTATTATTCTTTAACTGTTTTACTGCTTTCTCCACTTCTGCAAGCCTCAACTCTCCTGTTTCTATATTTAAATATTCCTGAGCAGACGGTATATCCTCTTCTGGTGGTATTGGTCTATTAAGAACTGTCTCAAAATGCTCTTTCCATCTGTTTTTAATATCTCCATCTTTGGTCAATAAATTTCCTTCCCTGTCTCTAACTGTTATTTCCTTGCGTTTACCTGCATTACCACTCAGTTCTCTAATCGATTCATATGCTATTCTTTGACTCTGTCCATCATTTTTGTTTATTAAGATTTCAGTCTCTGCAACCTTTTCATTCACACATCTTCTTTTATCTCTCCTAGCCAACCTTCTTACTTCTGAATTCAAACTCCAGTACGCAGCTCTTGCTAATTCAATCTCTCGTTCATCAACGTATTGCATCTCACTCCTCAATTTAGCCTCACCTCTCTTTTTTATCATATCCCACGTTTCCTCTGATATCCATTTCTTTCTCCTGAATCTATGTCTCCTTCCAATCGTACATTCAGCAGTCTCATGCAAAACTTTGTTCACATCCTCCCACATCTCATCTACACTTCTCTCCCCCTCTTCCAACGTTTCCAACACCAAAAACCTATTTCTGCATTCTAATCTGAATTCCTCCTTTTCTTCTCCTTCCCTTCTAAGCTTAACAATATCGTATCTACCAACACCAGATTTTTCCTTCTTCTGATTTTTAAGTTTAAACCTTATTTTTGCAATGCTGAGTTGATGGTCACTACCAATATCCGCTCCCCGTTTAACATGAACATCTAGCAGAGAACTTCTATGCCTCCTACTGATAGCGATGTGATCAATCTGATTTTTATATTTTCCACACGGCGACACCCAAGTTGTCTTGTGTATATTACAATGCTGAAAGAGTGTGCCCCCGATGACTAAGTCATTTGCTAGACAGAAGCTTCCAAAGCTCACTCCGTTTTCACTCATCCTACTACCAACTCCCATCTTACCCATACATGCCTCAAATCCCTCATTTGAACAGCCCATTACTGCATTAAAGTCTCCAACGCAGATCAAAACATCATGTCTAGGTACCCTTCCTACTCCTTCTTGCAACTTTTCATAAAATGTGTCTTTCCTTTCATCGAGTGCATCATTAGTAGGTGCATAACACACAAACAGACTGATGTTGCCATGGTTTGATTTAAACCGTGCGTATAACAATCGCTCATCTATAGGATCCCACTCACATAAAGCCTTATTTGCCTTACAACCCAGCAACAATCCTACTCCCTGATAATGCATTCCGTCCTGTCGACCAGATATCAATAAACGTATACCATCCTCCAAATCCAACTTATTGACTCCAGTTAATCTAGTTTCTGTCAGAGCACAAATATCAAATCCGCAATTTTGAAAAACCTTCACTAACTCATCGATTTTACCGTCATGATTTAGCGTTCTCACATTCCAGTTACCAATTTTAATTGTATTTTTTGCATTGACAAAGGAATTAGATTGTAATTGAGGCAACCGTGAGATTCTTAGCACCCCCTGCCCATTTAAGGGCTGCACGGGACTGGGGGCCATTATTGTTCTTTCAGAGTCCATCAAGGTTTCTTTGGCTAACTTCCTGAACACCTCGCCATTGTGTTGCAGTCGCAGTAGGCAGCTAACTTGCCTGATTGCCCACACCCGAAAGACCCAGCTATGCTGTAGCCAGTCACGTGCCGGCATGCTTCCCAGCCATTTCACTCTTAAGGAGTTCCTCTGCCTGAGAAAGCAACCACCCCCCTGCTCCCGAGGGCTTTTGATCTGTGTAGGTAAAGGGCAATCACTCCCTCACTAGCCATATACAGTGTATATACAGTGTATAGGCTACACTGTAAAAAAAAAAAAAAAAAAAAAAAAAAAAATCCTTTATTGACAAAAAATCCAACTCGTCTTTAACATTATAACAAATGATACAGGAGCATGGGTTTTATCATATGTCCTTCTGCATTACCACACAACAGCACAGACACACGATCTTTTGCTGCTTTAAAGCCTGGCGCACTTTTCTCCTCCTTCGAAATGTACGTTCTTTTAGGCATTTTCTTCCACCACAGGCGTGTTTCGTCCGCATTAAACACTTGTTCATGCCTGTACCCTTTCTCCCTTATAAGTTCAGCAAAGTCACGTGGGTACGATTCTCCTGCTATCTGATCTGCTGAAGCTGCTACACCAGTCATCCTAATATTATGTAGGCCATACCTTTTCTTAAAATTCTCGAACCAGCCCTTGCTGGCTGCAAATTTCTTTTGCCTAGAAGCACCAACATTACTAGGCCTATCACCATCGTCATTACTTTCATCACCATCATCACTATTTTCACCTGCCTCACTTTCATCACCATTATCTTCACCAACACCACTGCTTTCACCAGCAAACCGAGCGTAGAGTTGTTTTGCTTTGTTTCTGATGAACTGGGAGTGCACGTGTCGACGGTTTAAGTCCTCAGTCCAAATATTCAGTGCCTTTTCCACCTTCACCAAGGCATCATCTCTCACATGCATCGTTACTTTAGCCGATCCTGGTGTGCACGAAGCCAGAGCATCTTTAATGTCTTTTTCTCTCCATTTTATGCCACGAACACTGGACTCATTCATGCCATACTCGCGACCAACTGCTGCATAGCTCATTCCACTTCTAAGTTTTTGTAATATTTCATTCTTTACTTCCAAGGTAAGTACAGTACTTTCCTTGCTCTCTTAGCTGCCTTATTTCCAGTTGGAGTGTTACAAGGGCGCTTCGGAGCCTTGATGATCGCGAAAGCACGATAGATGTGGCCGAACACGATATGAGAACAACAGACAAACGTGTACTGATGCTGTTGTTTGTTGGGTCGGCGGGAACATGCCGCAAGCAGCCAGAGACACCTGGCAGGATGGCGCGCAAACTTGCAATTCTTTATTTTTTTATTTTTTTAATAATAATAATTTAACTCCCAGGAGACAAAAAAAACGTCGATAATCAAATCCGTCAATAAAAAAAACGTCGATAATGAGGGTGTACTGTACTGGCAGTACAACAACTTGGTATACGTGAAATAACTGTCATTCAAGTGAATCCAAACATTATTGTAGAAACTGGGTATCTATTCTAACTTACTGTTATTGCCAAAAATGTTATTGTCAAGATCTTACTGTAGACTCGTACTGAGCACCTTCCCCACGAGCCTCTAAGTCATTATTGGTACGTTGTGCGGGGATGGGGGTCGCGTAGTCAGGAAAAATATTGGTTTTGGGTCACTCTTTGCCTCTGCCTCATGTACTGTGGCATAACTTGAACAATCAAGGATTTTTGGATATTATTTTTGGTCAGTCATGTATTATGCAATTCGCGCACTCTGAGATCGTGCACTGTGGGAGCTGTCTGGGTATATATATATATATATATATATATATATATATATATATATATATACAGTAATCCCTCCAATATCTGATGTAATATGGCCATAGGCAGGTCTGGATAGTGGTCCTGTCCGGATATTGGGCCCCAGCTTATGGACTTGTACTTATTGACTCTAACTCAGAAAAACACCTATACAACTCCCTCTGGACATGCATAGCACCTATTTAAGACCCAAATCACACCAACTGGGCACATAAATGACCGAAATAAATGCAAAAGAAGCATAAAATCAGGGTTTAGAGGTAGGTTCATACAATATTAAACATTCTGGTTACTGGCTCCTGGACTGGTACTTATGGACCTTGACCTAGCCTAACTCAGAAAAACACCTTCCTACTGCACATGCATAGCTCCTAACACCCTGTTCACACCAATAAAGGACATTAAAGAGTGAAATGAGGTGTTTCAGGTAAGTATAGTATGGAAAAAAGTACAGTATGAAACATTCTGCCCATTTACAACAAGTCCATGGCCATCTCGATGAATAACCGCCTCCTCTCGGACTCTGACAGTAAGAAGGATTTCCTGAAGCACTTGCAGTGCACTGTTCATGAAGTCTTGTACTGAACTTAGTCAATCGCACTCAGAAGTCCATTCTCTTCACAGTGCGCACTCTTGTCTAACTTATGCTCCATTGTAACTTACTATGTGTTGCACTCGCACTTTAACTTTTCCCACTCTTCTAACCATTTTCTAAAGCAAAAACACACAAGTCTATTTAAGTTAAATGTTGTTTCAAAATTGTATTCTCACTCATAACTGTAAATCCTTAACACAACACACTGTTTTTTTCACTGCACAACACTGTAAATCCCCGTGTGGTCTAGTGGAGAAGTTCTTGCTGTTTAATCACTGTCAGAGTCCAAGAGTATCACTGGCAAGTGACCTAGGGGTGCGTCGCTGGGTCGTGGTGATGGTGTACCCACTGCAGATGACTCTGAAGATAGATGTGGAGCGGTCGACTTCAGCAAACATGGGAGTAAACATCACCTTCCTCTCCACGTTGCGTTTGCTTCTCGACGAGAAGTCACCCGTGTACTGCATGAGTTTGTCTCGGGATCTCTTGATATTGAACAAAGTAGATCGGGCTAGGTTGAACTCGCGGAGGATGCAGGAAGAAGACCACCCCGCATCTACTTTCTCCAATATCTCCCGTTTCTTCTCCAGAGTCAGCACCACTCTCTTCCTCTTCTCAGGTGGCGGGGCCATCATCACACACACTAATAAGGGGCCCCGAGAGCAGCAGGAGTGACTGCAGCAGGTAAGGAACCACCACAAAAGCGAGCACGTGGGCAGCCATGACGACAAGCGTGCACTCGCGGCAAGAGACAGGGGGAAAGTGGGGAGGATGCAGCGGCGCTCTATTGGACGTCGGAGGAATGACGCACCACAACAAAGCTGTCCCACGCCGCGCGCGGCAAGTTCAAATTACGGGCGGGAAAATTTCGTTGTTGTTCCCCCCCCTCCCCGGACCATTTTGGGAATGTTGGATCCCGGGATGATTATGTCCGGTTAGTGGAGATGTTCTGATATTGGGCGTTCGGATATTAGAGGAATTACTGTATAAATATATGGACAATATTCCCATGCAACATAATTATAACCCACTGGATATAAATACTATACAGCACAACCTACCAATAATTAATGTAAAACATTATACAGAGTAGATGGGTACAAGTATACAGTATATTAACGTGTCTCTGACGAACTCAACATGTTATGTAAAGATGCAATCATGTGGCGGGACGGCTCAAAAGCAACGCGACGGTCGCAACCCCGTGCAGCAGTAACGGCTTCTGATACGAGCACAAGTGAAGCCTGCGTGGAAGGCGAAAGTTTATTTCTGAGAGGGGTTTTATTTAGGTTTACCTTAGAAAATATGAGTTTTGCATCGGTACTGTAACTACCAGCAGTCATATGGTGATGTTCTGTCAGTCCACATCAAGCTGCAAAACCTATCAGAAGGATATGACTTCATTATGTATTTGTGGCATAATTATGCAATGCTTACCCATATACAAAACGTACTGGGTAATAATAATACTAGGATTAAGTGATATAAGTTTATTTATTATACGTTAAACGTAAAATTGCATATATTAAGGGGTGCGGATGGTTTCATCTGCATTTGTGAGGATGCGGTTACTGCGTCCTCATCCAAACTTAATGTGCAGTTCCGTGGACTGTTTTATCCGCATAGCAGACGATATTTCCGCGTTTTGGCAGCACTGCACGTGATGGTCTGGGGGTTTAGCGGTATAGCAGCTTAGCAATTTAGCATCTAGCATACACCCTACATTAGCAGGCTAACATGATTACTGATGAACTCCCTGCTAACCTTCCAAAATGCAGTCATGATCACTTTGCATGCCATCCACTCAGTAACTAGTAAGGGAATCATGCTGGAGATGATGGCTAGCTGACATCTGAGTCACTGTAACAGACGACTGTCCCATCAATAACTCTTGTTTGGCTGGCTTCTCTTACTGATATTTTGTTTCATCTGAGACAAGAATATAATAGAAGGAAACAGTTTTATATTACTGTTACTGAAAAATGGGAAAAACAACTGCAACATTAAACAGTACTGTCTGAGATTACAGCTTTTTAGCAGTTTAGTTCCTAGCGTTCCCCCAACTCTCAGAATAGGATCACTTCTGAACCCCTTGCTAACCTTCAGAAAGGCAATAATGATCACTTGTTATCCAGTCACTAACTAGCAAGGGAATCATATTGGAGATGTAGGCTAGCATGATTTTTGTTGAGTCATTGTAACAGACGTCTGTCTCATATGGAAATTCAAAAACCCTTGCTAGGATGGCATCTCTTATTGATATTTTGTTTCATTTCATACAAGAGCATCATAGAAGGAAGCAGTCTTATATTACTGTTAGTGAAAAATGGGAAAAACAGTTTCAGCATTAAATAATACTTCCCGAAATTACAGCATTATTAGCGGTTTAGCAGTTTAGCGCCTAGCGGTATGGAAATTCGATCACCCTATGTTAGGATGGCTTCTGGTACTTTTAGGGTAGATAAAATGGTGTAAACGTTCCTTGTACACTCAACCCCCTGCTATCGCGCCTAATTGGTCACAGGAAACGCACGTAATAGCTGAATACGTGATAGCTGAACTGAACAATCAATGGGGAAATTTCTAATTGGTTTTTCGGTGGCCCATTTTTCTAACTTTTAACCACTTTATGCCTACGATTTCCTGCCAATCTCTCCTCTAACATGAAATAAAGCATTATTATATTAATAATAACAGTATAATGAATAAATAAACAACATAAAAGGCCATCAAACTTTTATAAGGATTACGGCTTGGGTGGTTTGATGGGTTCCGAGGCTTGGGAGTGGCTTAATTGCCACCAGATCTCTTTGGCCATCTCCATTTCTTTAGTGTCCACAGCTAAAGGGGGTATCACATGGTACCATATATCAGGAATGGCTGAGGAACATTTAAGTGGAACAAAACTTGGACGCTATCACACACGTTCCTCACACTGTCGTCAGAGTCCTGTCTCAGTTGTAAACACGTGATTACTTTATCGACATCACAGTTTTTTCAGCATAAGAAAAATTAACTCTTTATAAGGGTTTCAAAACGATTGATATTTATTCTAAAATACAATATTAATAAGTATTCAGTGTTAGGCTAAATTTCAATGCTGTAGTACAATATATTCTTTCGAGCCGAATGGGTTTGGGTCACTGTTTTGCCCGTCATGTCCTCGGCAGGAATCCGTTCAGATGCATTTCAAATGCCCGTGGTATAATCGGGAATTTTACCATGTTACCGTTCCGATTAACCATCGTATCCTCTGCAAACCTCGTATGAAGTGCCGTGTGAATAAGTTTTACTTAGCCTGTCTTCAAACTCGACGCGTGATAGCGGTCTTGGGGTGCGTGATAGCATGTATGGCTGTGCATTTGATGTGTGCGTGATAGCAGATAAGCGTGATAGCTGAATGCGTGATAGCAGGGGGTTGAGTGTAACTGATTTTTGAAAACCTGGTTGTGTTGTCTGTGATTCTAAAATTCAGTACATGCAGGCATATGGAGACATCCTGGCATTTGTTTTGGAGATACAGTGTATTTCTTCACTTAATGGGCTTTATATTTTGTTAAATGATTGAAAGAACAGGTTTTATTGAGTTTTGTTTTTTTATGTTCATTTCACGAAAAATAATACTTATCTCTATACAGTAAAACCTCTATATAATGGACTTCAATAGACCGGAATTCGCTTTTATCAGACTCAAGGAGCTACCAGACTAAATTCCTATATATCAGAAAAAGTCTGATGAAGCCAGAAGCAGTCCGGACTGCCTTACCACTTCAGCTAAGTTCACCACAATAAGGCATATAAAAGACATGTTTATCTGTGTACAGTACAGTATTATTATATACTGTATTATATTGAGTGTAAAGTGGAGGGACTGTAAGAAAATGTTCTGGAGAGAGGTGAAAAGAGTAAGACAGGGTGGAAGTGAAGTTAGCAGGGGAGTGAAAGATAAAAATGGTAGATTACTAGTGGAGAAGGGAGAAAAAGTGAGCAGATGGAGAGAACACTTTAAGGAATTGTTGAACATAGAGGATGGAAGTAATGCGAGTATAAGTGGCTGGGGAATGGCTGGGAGAAGGAGGGAGGTGAGAAGACAGGAAGAAATCAGTAGGATAGAAGTTGTGGAAGCAATGAAGAAAGTTAAATCTGGGAAAGCCCCAGGAATTGATGGAGTGTGTGGTGAAATGCTGAAGCATGGGGGAGAGATAGTAGTAGAATGGATGTGGAAGATGTGCAGATTGGCCTGGGAGGAAGGTAGAGTCCCGGAGGATTGGAAGTCAGGTATAATTATTCCCTTGTACAAAGGAAAAGGGGAAAAAGAAGTGTGTGGTAACCATAGAGGCATTTGTCTTCTTAGTATAATAGGAAAAGTGTATGGTAGGATACTTATTGACAGAGTTAGAGAAAGAACAGAGAAATTAGTTGGAGAAGAACAGGGAGGCTTTAGGAAGGGAAGAGGTTGTGTAGATCAGATATTCATTCTCAGATCTTTAGTGGAAAAGTTTCTAGAGAAGGGAAAGAAGTTGTATGCGGCATTCATGGATTTGGAGAAAGCAATGACAGGGTGGATAGACAAGGATTGTGGAAAGTGTTAAGAATATATGGAGTAGATGGAAAGTTGTTGAATGCTGTGAAGAGTATGTACGATGGTGCGAAGGCTGCAGTGCGTGTGGATGGTGAACTAAGTGAATTTTTCTCTTTGAAGGTTGGGTTGAAACGGATGTGTCATGTCTCCATGGTTGTTCAATCTGTACATGGATGGGGTAATAAAGGAGGTACTAGGTAGGGTAGTGGATGTTGGAGTGGCCATGGTGAGAGAGGATAGTGTTTGGAAACTCCCTATACTGTTGTTTGCAGATGATACTGTGTTGTTGAGTGAAGATGAAGGAGAGCTGCAAGGCTTGGTGGATGAGTTTGGGAGAGTGTGTAAGAAACGGAATCTAAAGGTGAATGTAGGGAAGAGTAAAGTGATGGTCTTTGAGAGAGGTGAAGTCAGTGAATGTACAGCGAGGTTGGATGGTGAGGAATTGGAAAATGTGAGTACGTTTAAGTATTTGGGTAGTGTGATGAGTAAGGATGGAGGTTTGGAGGGTGAAGTGCTTGAAAGGGTACAGCAGGGAAGAAAGGTTGCTGGTTCCTTGAAAGCAGTGATAAGAAACAGGGAAGTGAGCATGGAAGTGAAAAAGTTACTACATGACAGTATTGTGATACCAACTCTAATGTACGGAAGTGAAGCTTGGACGTTGTTGGAAGGACACAAGTCAAGAGTGAGAGCAGTGGAAATGAGTTATTTAAGAGGAGCCTGTGGAGTCACATGGAGAGACAGGCTGACGAATGAGGATATAAAGGAGCGTTGTGGTGTTGATGTGGATGTGATAGGAAGCGTTATGAGGAACACACTGAGGTGGTTTGGCCATGTGGAGAGGATGGAGGGTGAAAGACTGACGAAGAGAGTGTATGTGAGTGAGGTGGAGGGGGAAAGAGGGAGGGGGAGGCCGAGGATGAGATGGAGGGATGGGGTGGAGAGGTATATGAGAGAGGGGGGTGTGAGCTGGGAGCAGGGGAGTGAAATAGCGGGGGACAGGGCGACTTGGAGGCGATTTGTTTGTGGCCACCCCAAACGGGATTGAGGCGTCTGGCAATAGATAGATAGATAGATATATTATACATTTGATTAATGTTGTGAAGTTATAACACAGTACAGAACCACAATGGTAGTTAAAGCATTTTCAAAACCGGTCATGCACTCCAGACTAACGTCTGATATATCGGAAAAAGTCCGGATTAGCATGGGGAAGTCCGGATGTCGCTTTTATCAGAATTTCGCATTTTTCGGAATGGTTTGGGCCCCAGTTATTCTGTTATAGTGAAGTCTTACTATATACTGATACATATTTAGTGTACTTTAATAGAGATGAACATCACATCTCAAATTATTGTATGAAAGGAATTGAACACTTTGGACTTTATATTTCACAAACAAATGCGTAGTGTTAAAAATGGCGTCGTGGTATGGGGTAACATTTTATAAGGAAGGGGTTGTTTGTTTGTTTTCTTGTCTTGTACCCTTCTTTTACGTTAAAATAAAGACACCAAACATATATATACGGTACTGAAGAGAGAGACTAATGTTTTAAGATAGTGTCATGGAATGCAGTAACATTATGTAAGGAAGGGGTTGTTTGTTTTCATGTCTTGTACCCTTCATTTACATAAAAATAAAGAAACCACAGACAGATATACAATACTGAATAGAGGTTCTGAAAGGTGAGTGTGTATTTTTGTGAAAAATACTCATATCAAGCAACCTGTCTGTAGTCTTGGTCAAGACATACTTTTTTTCTCAGGACTTCCCTTCCAGAATTAGGGTGCATCTTTCACACTGCAGCATCTAACATGCCATGAAATGCGGGTATTCACAGCTACAAGGCCCTGACCAATGAAAACAGCTCACTCATGTGATGATGCCATGAGCTGCTGGGCTCGGCCCAGCTCAGGTGCACAGAAATGATGCTTTTCTGCCAAAAAATGCAGTACAATGGCAAAGTGAAGATTTTTTTCTTGCAGTGACAATAACCACTATAACCAAGTGTGCAACAGCAAGGAGATCACTGTATTTGTCAACTTCGTAATACTCAATTTTTGTACAATGGACCTCCTATAATGGGACCTTACTGTACTAGTGTGCAATGCACTTTGAAAAAAAAAAGGCAGAGGGAATATGCTGGAAAGTCTGGATGATGTGTGAATGACTGTGGCCCGCTTCACTGGACAGGCTCTTCTCGTACTACTGTGGTCCCTTTTCCTCTGTTTCTGGGTTTTGTTTCATCCTATCTAACAGGTGAGATTTAATCAGGGCTGGAGCAATGATGATAATAAAGCCAGTAAATCTTGTAATTAGGCATACCAATCCCATTGATCTGTATTGTTCTTTCTTAAATTCACAGATCCCAACCAAAAAGCTACTCTTGCCAGAGTGTAGGTAACAGTAACTTACCAAAAATTATCTTGAAACATACAAGAACTAACATTACAGTACTTAAATAAAATATATATACTGTATTCTCTACCCTCAGAATGGACATATTAAGCTAGTTATATGTTCTGTACTTTCAAAATGGCTCTGTTAAGCTAGTTACTAACCTTCATGACCCACTTGAGTGTAAATTTAGGGTGCATAAACTGTATCAGTTCAAGGAGTAGCTCTATTGTGGTGATATCTCCCCAAAATCGATCCTGGAGGTCGATGTATTGCACTTTAACTGCTACTTCCTTGCCTTCGTGGGTCCTGGCTCGAAACACCTGAAGTGACGTTAAAAGCATCAGTTTCCACCATTTTTCAATGAAACTAACTTAGACATAGGTTAGAATATCCTCTTCATGAGGTCTACAATTCCACCCAAGTGCCGGCACATGCAATCACTGGGCAGCTGATTACTCTCTCTCTCTCTATTCCCAGATGTCTCAATCCCTTAAGGGGTGGCCACAAACAAATCGCCTCCATGTCACCCTGTCCCCCACCATTTCACTAACCTACTCCCAGTTCACACCCCTCTCTCATATACCTCTCCATTCCATCCCTCCATCTCATCCTTGGCCTCCCCCTCCCTCTCCCCCCTCCACCTCACTCACATACTCTCTCCTCATCAGTCTCTCACTCTCCATCCTCTCCACATGGCCAAACCACCTCAGTGTGTTTCTCCTAATGCTTCCAATCACATCCACATCCAAGCCTAAATGCTACTTTGCTTCCTCATTTGTCAGTATGTCTCTCCATGTGACTCCACATACTCCACTTAAATAACTCATTTCCACTGCTCTGACTCTCGTGTCCCTCCAACAAGGTTCAAGCTTCGCTTCCATACATTAGAGTTGGTATCACAATACTGTCACGCTAACTTTTTCACTTCTGTGCTCACTTCCCTGTTTCTTATCACTGCTTTCAAGGAACCAGCAACTTTTCTTCCTTGTTGTACCTTTTCAAGCACTTCACCCTCTAAACTTCCATCCTTATTCATCACACTACCCAGGTACTGTACTTAAATGCACTCACATTTTCCATTTCCTCCTCATCCAACCTCATTGTACATTTACTGACTTCACCTCTTTCTAAGACCATAACTTTACTCTTCCCTACATTCACCTTTACATTCCATTTCTTACACACTCTCCCAAACTCATCCACCAAGCCTTGCAGCTCCCCTTCATCTTCACTTAACAACATAGTATCATCTGCAAACAACAGTACAGAGAGTTTCAAAACACTGCCCTCTCTCATTAGGGCAACTCCAACATCCACTGCCCTACCTTGTATCTTATATAATCCCATCCATATACAGGTTGAACGACCATGGAGACATGACGCATCCCTGTTTTAATTCAACCTTCAAACAGAAAAATTCACTCAGGTCACTATCCACACGCACTGCAAATTTAGCACCCTCACACATACTCTTCACAGCATTCAACAACTACCCATTTAATCCATATATTCTTAATACTTTCCACAATCCTTGTCTATCCACCCTGTCATATGCTTTCTCTAAATCCATGAAGGCCACATACAACTTCTTTCTCTTCTCTAGAAACTTTTCCATTAAAGATCTAAGAATGAATATCTGATCTACACAATCTCTTCCCTTCCTAAAACCTCCCTGTTCTTCTCCAACTAATTCCTTTGTTGTTTCCCTAACTCTGTCAATATGTATGCTACCATATACTTTTCCTATTACACTAAGAAAACAAATGATCCCATGATTATCAGACACTTCTTTTTCCCCTTTTCCTTTGTACAGGAGAATAATTATACCTGACTTCCAATCCTCTGGGACTCTACCTCCTTCCCAGACCAATCTGCACATCTTCCACATCCCTTCTACTACTATCCCTTCCCCAGCATTTCACCACACACTCCATCAATTCCTGGGACTTTCCAAATTTTGACCTTCTTCATTGCTTCCACAACTTCCATCCTACTGATTTCTTTCTGTCTTCTCACCTCCCACCTTCTCCCAGCCATTGCCCAACCACTGATACTTGCATTACTTTCATTCTCTATGTTCAACAATTCCTTAAAGTACTTTCTCCATCTGCTCACTTTTTCTCCCTTCTCCACCAGTAAGCTACCATTTTTATCTTTCACTCCCCGCCTAACTTCTCTGACACCCTGTCTAACTCTCTTTACCTCTTTCCAGAAAAATGTCTTAAATTACCTCCACTTTACACTCAAATTTCTTCTAAATTCCTCATCCACTCTCTTATTACTAATCTTTTCACCTCTCTCTTCCTCTCTACGGATAACTCTCTCTTCTGTCTCTAAACTTCTTCCACATCCCTGCTTCTCATCCACTCATTATATACTTTCTTCTTTTCTGCCACAGCCTGTCTCACCTCTTCATTTCACCATGTCTTCTCTTCCTCATTTGTCATCCCACACACCACCTCACACGCAGCACAGATTTCTTCTGTGAATATGTTATACACACCTTCCACGTCCCCCATCTGTTCCAATCCATATTTATCGGGTCACTCATCCACTTCTCTCTTATATTCTGCCTTTTTTCCATCCTCTTGTAACCTTTCCACCCATCTTGTATGCACTACTTCATCCTGTCCTTCCCTTCTTCTATTACTCCATTTCATTTGAACCTTCATTCTCACAAGCTCCAAGTGGTGGTCTGAAAGTCCACTCCTCCAACCTCTATATGCATCCATTACACACCTTCTCACCCTATCATCCACACACACATAATCAATCATTGTCTTCCGTTCATTCAGTTCACCACCCACCCTTCTCATCACTTGCCACTTATACCTGTGGATCATTCTGTGCCTGAAGAGGGTAGTGGCTAACACCAATTCCCTCCCTGCACACATGTCCACCAGAGCACTGCCATTCTCATCCACCTCTGCAGACACACCCCACTCACTAACTACTCCATCCACCTTCACATTTCCTACTTTTCCATTCATATCTCCAATCAAAAACACTCTCTCATTCCTTTCAAACTTTTCCATGCACGCTTCCACATTTGCCCAGAACTCTTCCTTCACTCAGCTTGCACGACTTGCTCTGGCGCATACACACACATAATCACCCACATTTGTAGTCCAACTTTCAATCTTAAATACAATCCTTAAGCCAACTGATCCATACTCTATTATATTCTCCTTCTATCTGTTTGTCACAATGATACACACTCCTTCTTTTGCCCTCTCCTTTTCACTCACTCCCGCACATATACCCCATCCATACTCCCACTCTCTCACACTCTCACCTCTCCATTTAGTTTCAGTTAATCCACATACATCAACTTTTGCACCCTCAAGCTCCTGTACAATTTTTCTCTTTTTTATCTCATCATTTGCACCCCTTACATTGCATGTTGTAATCCGTACCATGCCCTTTGTTCAGTCCTTAGTTCTCTCTCTCTCTCTCTCTCTCTCTCACCCTCAAGCTCCTGTACAATTTCTCTCTCTTTTATCTCGTCATTTGCACCCCTTACATTGCATGTCGTAATCCATACCATGCCCTTTGTTCAGTCTTTAGTTCTCTCTCTCTCTCTCCAGTGAACTTAACGAAAGGGATATTTCAGAACTCTCCCTCCCCTATGCTCTCTCTCTCTTTCTCTCTCTCTCTCTTAATAACAAACAAAAAAGCTTTATGAAGGCCAAAAACTTACTTTCCATACACAGCCTATCAGGCACTAAATATACCAATATATTATTTACCAACTGCCAACAAACATAAACAGAACATGAATAACACAATCAAGCATATATATAACAGACCTCACCTGGGCCAGGCTGGCAGCTGCTATGGGTTCATCATGAAACTCAGAAAACATTTCCTTGTGTGATTTACCAAAATCTTCCTGGAAGAGGGTGCCAATCTCATCCCAACTGCGATTCAGGCATTTGTCTTGCAGTTCCTGTTAGCACAGAAAACAACTCACTATTATAGTATACAATATATTAAATAAGTATGGTATACATTAAATGTACCAAGCATTATTTCACTACAGGTAAGTGTAATCAGCTTTGGTGTGTGTGTGTGTGTGTGTGTGTGTGTGTGTGTGTGTGTGTGTGTGTGTGTGTGTGTGTGTGTGTGTGTGTGTGTGTGTGTATTTTACCTATATGTATTTACCTATTTATAGTATACAGGAATTGAGCAATGCTCTTGTTGTCCTGTCTCCATATCCACATTTATCTAGACTACTTTTACACACATGAATGTTTTTTTGCCCGCACCACCTCTTCGTCTAAGTCGTTCCAAATACTCATGTATTTACCTAACATAACTAACTGTGATATACAGGAAATGAGCTATGCTTGAGGGATCTCGTCTCTATTTCTCAATAAGTCAAATTTAGCTTAAAACTCAAGTTTATAGACTGGATGATCTCTTTGTCCAGGCTATTCCACAGGTCTATACTTCTGTAAGGAGAACTATATTTCTTGATATCCTTCAAGCAGCTTGACTTCTTCAATTTCTTTCTGTGTCCTCTTGTTGCTCTCTTATCCCATACAAACAGATCTTCTCGGTCAATTTTATCTACTCCTATCATGGTCCTGGACACTGCAATCATGTCTCCCCTCTTTCTCCTTTCCTTTATGGAAGGCAAGTCCGGCTTTTCCAGCCTCTCTCTGTATGACAGATCTGCCAGACTGGGGACCATCTAGGTTGCTGTTCTTTGTATTCTTTCAATCTTGTTTATACCTTTCTTTTTGTGTGGGGACCACACTACCGCTGCATATTCTAACCTGGGGCAGATCATGGCCACTATCAATTTTTTCATCATCTCCTCATCCATATAATGAAATGCTACTCTTATGTTAGTCAAGAGTTTATATGTCTCTCTAACTGTCTTGTTAATATGTTTTTCATGTGACAAAGTGTCCTGGACCAGCACCCCCAAATCTTTCTCTTCTCTCACTTTTGTGACTGATTCATTTCCCATCAAATAATTCAATGATGGTCTCTTGGTACTTTTACCCATTTCCAATATTTTACATTTCTTTGAGTTAAATATCATTTCCCACATCCGGTTCCAATCATGTATCCTGTCCAGATCCTTCTGCAGCATTTTACAATCCTCCTCATCCTTCCCCATAGATTATGTATTCATTTATGTGTTACTCTAAACCCCAGCCTAAGCTGGACAGTTTATGTTAAATTCCTTGCTATAAATGCTTCCAAAAAATTGGGGCTTATGTACAGAGTTCGTGAGTTCTTCACTAATGAGCAGATGGCCATAATATACAAAAGTCATGTGCGTTCTCAGATCGAATACTGTTCACCACTGTGGAGTGGATGTGGAGCGGTTGCACTAGGCACTTGGACAAAATTCACAATAAAGCCATTAAATTAATCAATAATCCTGCAATTACACAAGACCTTCCTTCATTTCCAGTATGTATAGTGGTAAGTGGTGGCAACCATCATCCACTCACTTGATGTAGTGCTGCCTACTTCTTCCTTAGCCTTTACCATTCTTTTTCTGTGCCTGCCCTCCTCTCTTCCTATTTCTCTCATCCTTCCTGTCGCTTCTTATTGTTTTTCTTTCCTCTACAGGTGGCTTTACATTGAGTGACAAGCCAAATGGTTTCCTGTATGCCAAGAAACTATTTACAACGTTGGGTGGTAACCATATAACCAAACCATACGTGCTCCCTATGTGTCAGCAAGTGGGTTGCTGGAGGGTTAGTGCCCCTCCCTGTAAAACAAATAACTCAAAAGTCAAATGGCCACCCCTAACGGGATTGTGGCATCTGGCATTAGACAGATAGATAGACAGAGATGCTGCTTCTTTAGCATTATCTTATCGATATTTTTACCGTATGTGCTCTGACAAACTGGCTTCAATTGTGCCTCCTCTTCACATTTTCTCCTGAAATACTCGGGCAGCTGGGAGCGCCCATGAACTCACACTCTCTCCCCCGCCATGCAGAACCTCTGTTTATCAAAATTCATTTATCCCCAGAACTACTATTCTCTAGAATTCACTTCCTGGGAGTTGTCTCCCATAAACATTTAATCCACTTCAATTTTAATTCCAGTTGTTATAAATATTTTATGAATGGAGGATGCCTTTAGGCACATGGACTTATTTTTTTTTCCTTTGTTTTTCCTTCCTCCATTCACAAAAAAAAAGAAAGAAAAAAAAAAAAAGTCTATTTTCTCTTTCCCTAAGATGCATTTCTATAGCATAATCATGTCTCCTCTTTTCTTTCTCTCCTGTAATGTTGGCATGTTATATTTTTCTAGTCATTCTTCATAGCTTAGATCCCTTAGGCTTGGTACCCATCTTGTAGCTGCCCTTTGTACTTTTTCAAACTTATCTCTGTGTTTTTTGAGATGAGGATTCCAGACTACTGATGCATACTCCAGGGTTGGTCTGATGAATGATGTTATTATCTTTCTCAGCATGTCTCCATGTATATACGCAAATGCTGTTCTCATATTAGCAAGCAATGTACACATGTTACATACCTTCTCACTGATGTGGTCAGCCGGAGACAGTCTGTTATTGATAATCACTCCTAGGTCCCTCTCCCTTTCTGATATGTGTAGGGTTGATCATCCTAACTCATAATCCCAATCCGCTCTTTCTCACGTTTACCAAACTTAATCGCATGACACTTGTCCACATTAAATTCCATATGCTATTTACTGCTCCATTCATGAAGCTTATTTAATTCTTCTTGCAGCTCTCTGCAAGAATCTGTGTCGGTAATTTTCCTTTGAATTTTTGCAAAATTTTTTGAAAATTTTTGGAAAATGTGAGTGCATTTAAGTACTTGGGTAATGTGATGAGTAAGGATGGAAGGTTACAGGATGAAGTGCTTAAAAGGGTACGACAAGGAAGAAAGGTTGCTGGTTCCTTGAAAGCAGTGATACAAAATAGGGAAGTGTGCATGGAAGTGAAAAAGGTACTACATGACAGTCTTGTGATACCAACTCTAATGTATGGAAGCAAAGCTTGGACCTTGTTGGAGGGACAGAAGTCAAGAGTGAGAGCAGTGCAGTGGAAATAAGTTATCTGAAAGGAGCCTGTGGTGTCACATGGAGAGACAGACCGACAAATGAGGAGGTGAAGGATCGTTGTGGCGTGGATGTGGATGTGATAGGAAGTGTTAAGAGAAACACAGTAAGGTGGTTTGGCCATGTGGTGAGGATGGAGAGTGAGAGACTAATGAGGAGAGTGTATGTGAGTGAGGTGGAGGGGGGGGAGGTCAAGGATGAGATGGAGGGATGGAGTGGAGAGGTATATGAGAGAGGGGGGTGTGAGCTGGGAGTAGGGCAGTGAAATGGTGGGGAACAGGGTGACATGAAGGCAATTTGTTTGTGGCCACCCCTTACAGGAGTAAGGCATCTGGCAAGACAAAGATAGATAGATAGATAGATAGATAGAATTTTTGCATCATCCGCAAACATATTTAGATAGCTTCTATTTCCAATGTTATTGTATGCCATTATTCATCATTCATTCATCATCCAATCCTACGTTGCCCCAAGAGGAGCATAAAAGCCCGGGGCTAGGCAAGTTGGTCCTGACATTTAAGATGAGAGTGACCAGCCTCACTCATCCCTGAGTGGCATTACGTGAGCAATAAACCCCAACCATCCCGTGGATATAAACCTTCACCGGCTCAATCTGACTGGAGCTCCGTAATTACCCACTAAACTACCAGGCGCCAAAATTTGGTTATATGGTTACCACCTAGCATTGTAAATGGTTTCCTGTTGTACAGGAAACCATTTGGCTTGTCACTCTGCGTAGAGTCACCTAAGGGCAGAAGGAAGAGGAAAGAATGAAGGAAAGAAAGACAGAAGAGGGAGTGTAAAGTCACCCGTAGGCAGAAGGACGAGGAAAGAATGAAGGAGAGAAAGAAAGAAGAAATGTATACCAAAAACATAATTTTGTGCCAGCACTGAGCCCTGTGGAACTCTGCTGGTCACTTCCTTCCATGATGAATAATTTCCCCTTAATACTGTTCTCAATTTCCTTTTTCTGAGAAAATCCAGCATCTAACAGTACAGTTTGCCTTGGATACCTCCTTGATGGTACAGTTTCCATAAAAGTCTTTGGTGCAGTACTCTGTGAAATGCTTTTAATCCATCTATCCATCATCCAATCCTACTTTGCCCCATGAGGAGTGTAGGAGCCCAGGGCTAGGCAGTTGGTCCTTAAATTTAAGATGAGAGTGGCCAGCCTCACTGATCCCCGAGTGGCATTACGGGCAATAAACCCCAACCATCCCTTGGAAATAAACCTTCACTGGTTCAATCTGACTGGAGCACAGTAATTACCCACTAAACCACCAGGCGCCAAAATTTAGTTATATGGTTATCACCCAGCATAGTAAATGGTTTCCTGGTGTACAGGAAACCATTTGGCTTGTTACTTAGTGTAGAGTCACCCACAGGCAGAAGGAAGAGAAAAGAATGAAGGAAAGACAGACGGAAGAGGGAGTGTAAAGTCATCCACAGGCAGAAGGATGAGGAAAGAATGAAGGAACAAAAGACAGAAGAGGATGGAAGGAAAGAAGGATGGAGGAGAGGAAAGGGCAGACACCCGGGAGCAGCATTACATCGAGTGAGTGGATGATGAGCACCCCCACCTACCACAAACAAATGCTTTCTTGAAATCTAAATAGATACTGTCCACCCATCCTTCTCTTTTCTGTAATGTTTCTGCAACTCCAAAAAAGTAGCTTAATTGATTAGTAACACATGATTTTCCCTTTCTAAAACCCAACTGCCTTTCTGTTATTATACTATGTTCTTCTAGATGGTTTACCCAAACTTTTCTTATCAGCTTTTCTAGTATCTTACTTACAACACTGGTCAGTAGTTGAGTGGATTCTGTTTATTCCCTTTCTTGAATAGGGGAACAATGTTTGCCTTGTTCCAAATATCAGGTAGTTTACTTTGACTAAAAGATTCCTTGAATATAAAATATATTGGTCTACTTAACTTTTTTGCACATTCATGTAGAACATAACCTGAAATTATGTCAGGACCATATGCTTTTCCCTTGTCTAATTTACTTAACTCTTCCTGAACTTCTTTTTCTGATATTTGTATATCTGGTAATACATGTGGGCATGCATGTTCCATGTCGTTTCATTTTGTTTAGTTTTTAAAGGCTCCAACATGTTTGCATGCGTCGGCCTCAGTCACCTAATGGCGGCTTTCCATGCTGCACGATCTATTGCAGCCTCCCTGTTCAGTCCCTTAACCCTGAGGTCACACTTAATGACCTCGTCCCATGTCTTTCTCGGTCTACCCCTCATAACCCCACCCTCAATATTAACACTTCTCACCTTCCTCACCCAATTATCATCCCCCATCCTCTCCACATGTCCAAACCACCTCAATCTACCTCTCCTCATCACAACACCAATACACTCCAGTCCCATCCTACCTCTCAACTTTTCCATCGTAAACCCAGCCCCCCTGGAACGTGCACGCAGGGACGCACTGCACATCCACCTAATCATTGTCATTTCTGTACATCTGAGCCGGCAAATATCCTCCTGCTTTACTGCCCAGGTCTCACTACCATACAGCATTACACTCCTAACACATGCTGCATACAAAGACCCCTTAGCACGTAGGGAGAGCCCACTCAATGTCAGAAGAGGCAACAGCTCCCTGAACTTCTTCCAACCACTTCTCACCCTAGCCACAGAGCTAGCTCCAGCCCCACCTCCTGCACACAACATGTCTCCCAAATAACAAAACTCTTCCACACACCCAAGACATTCACCTGCAAGTTCAATCCTTTCACGTCTGACAATCTCCACCTGCTCTCCCCTACGCGCCATAAAATCAGCATTATCTCACAGTCTGCCTCTGATACCACTACATCTCTTGTGCACCCATTTATCACAAACATCGCACAAGATAGAATTACTTCCCACACCCTTGTGGCAAACTGCACATGGCCACTCTCCCTCGTCTTTGACAGTACCGCCACCAACCCTAGATATCATCACTTTTGTTTTATCTGCATTTACCCTTAAGCCCTTGTGCCCAATACCATCTCACCACTTCCTAAACCTTTCCTCCGCCTCCCTTTCGTTCTCTGCAATCAACACCAAATCATCAGCATACAACATCTCCCACGGGAGTCCGTTTCTAAAGTCAGGTGAGAGGGCTTCAAGCACCATGATAAACAACATGGGACTCAAAACTGACCCCTGATGCACATCAACATTCATGGAAAACTCATCACTCAAATCTTCATTCACTCTTACCTGGGCGTGAGCACCCACATACATAGCCATAAGCAACCTAACCAGCCACTCCTCCAAGCCAAGCTTTCTCACTGCCCACTTCACCACCTCTCTAGGGACTCTGTCAAAGGCCTTTTCCAAATCAACAAAAACAAAATACAGATCCCTTCTCCTACCAATACAGGTATATTTTTCCTGAAGCTGTCAAACAATGAATATGGCATCAGTGGTCCCCCTACCTGGCATAAACCCAAACTGCAACTCATCAATATGCACTCTTTCTCTAATCATACCTTCTAAAACTCTCTCCATTACCTTCATTATCTGATCTAAAAGCTTTATACCTCTATAATTTCCTCTTTCCAGGGCATCACCCTTCCCTTTATACACATTTACAATTACACTCTTCAGCCAATCATCTGGGACAACACACTCACAAATAATCATATTTATCAGGTCAGTGACTAACCTCACCCCTATATCTTCTGAGGCCTTCAACATTTCAGCAGTCAACCCAGACACACCTGCTGCCTTCCCCACCTTCATCCTGCCTATTGCCTCACTCACAGTAGCATCATCAATCAAAGGCCAAGGGCCAAACACTGGATCTGCTGGCTCCAAACCTCCCCTGTCCCAGTCAAACTCCTTTTTCAACAACCGGCTAAAATGCTCTCTCCATGCATCTTTAATATCCTCACTGTTCACCACTACCCTTCCTTCATCATTCTTCACACACTGCTCACCTATAATACCCCGATTATCCCTCTTCATCTGATTGGCCACCTTAAATATCATATTTTTCATTTCTCCATGATTTAGGTTATCAAGTAAAAGTCTCTGTGACTCAGACTTTGCCCTGTATACCTCTCTTCTAGCCCTATGCTTGGCAGCCAAATATTCCTCCTTGCTACCACCCTTCTTCCATTCCCGGAAAAGTCTTCTTTTCTCCTCAACAGGAGCTTCTACACCCTCATCACACCACCAAGTTACTTTGTCTTGGTGGTCCTCTTGTACAACTGCATGTTACATCAGTAACTCTCAAGAAATTGTTCTTGAGGGCTCTGTACTGTTCATTAATGCCTCTGTCTATAGCTCCCTGTTCAGCCACCACTCTCCTCATCTCGCTATAGAAGGCATCCCTTACTACTTTGTTTTTCAGCTTCCATATTTTCCTCCTAGGTACATAAGTCCTCTTTTTCATCACTCGTTCTTTAAGCACTATATCACAAATCAACAGATTGTGCTGCTGCACACACTCCTCACTTCCTATAACTTTAACATCCCTCACTAACCTCCGATCAGCCCTCCTAACCAGAAAATAATCTATCTGACTGCTATTTCCCCCAGACTCATACGTAATTAACCTACTGTCTTTTTTCCTAAAATGTGTGTTGCACACAATCATGCCTGTTGCCTCCCCAAATTCGAGTATCCTTTCCCCTTCCGCATTCCTTATACCATACGCACATCCCCCATGTACTCCTTCATAACTTTGTGCTGCTTCACCTTCATGACCATTTAAGTCCCCTCCCAAAACCACTATCTCATCATCCCGCATACCACCTACTACGCTTATTAAATAATCCCAAAATCTATCTTTCTCTGCTTCATCCAATCCTGTCTGTGGTGCATATGCCGATATAACTGAAGCTATCTTTCTATTGAACAGAATTTTCTCTACCAATATCCTATCGCTTACTCATATAACATTCATAACATATTCCACCCATTTCTCCACAACCATCACACCAACATCCCCATATCCGTCTGTACCCACATGCCAAAAACATCTTATAGTAACAGTCCTTTCCAACAATCTTTCTGGCTGATCCATCCCTGTACCGGACTTCCTGCAAACACGCCACATCCACCCACCTCATACTGAATGCCTCAACGACTTCCCCTGCTCTTCCCCGCAAACTTCCTACATTCCATGAACCCACTCTCATCCCCCTGGGTGATTTACTGTCTTCAGGCTTGCTTTGAAACTTATTCTTGTATGTTGTCACAGTCAGTATTAATAAAGGGGGATAGACAAACCACAGGCCCCACTCACTGCACAGTCCCAGGTCCAGGCAATGGATTTGGGACACCTAGCCCACCAGCTTACCAGTGGCTGTGGTAGTGGCCTCAGGGCACCCTGCCAGGACAGCTGCAGGGACACCCTCCAAGCGCGCTTTGGCACTGCAACTATCCCGCCATTATACACCCACTGATAGGGCAGCCTCCTGGGGCGCTACTCCCAGGTTCGGGCCCCTCTCTATTGGGCGGAAGCAGCAGCCTGGGAACTGCAATGCCCTGTACCCTCTAGCACAGGCCCGAGCCCCATCTCGCCCAGGACCCATGATCTGTGCTGGCGGAACCCCCGTCATGCCTCCCCCCAGAAGTCCGCCACTAGGTAGCAGGGAGAAAGTTTTCTGGCCGCATGCCCTAGCTGGTGCCAACCCCTGTAATGTAGTGGGATACGTTGTGTGAAATGTAAAGTGCATGTGGTGTAATGCATAAGATAGTTAGAGGAAATGTTTGGGAGAGTATGCTGGTCTACTCTGCATGTTACTGTCACACTGAAAAGGGCAGCAAAGGGGGATGGTTAGATTGCTAGTGAAACAGGAGCTCCAGCTCTCCCTATCACCAGCATTCTCATTCCCCTCGGGAGTACCACCCTGTTCGGCCCGTGCTACAGCCTCCTCCTCGTTGCTTTCAAATTATTTTCTTTTGTAAAAACTAATTGGAAGTTTTTATTCAGTGCTTCACAAATATCTTTCTCTTGTGTATAGATGATCCCCTCATCCATAATGGACTGTATTTTATCTTTAACTTTGGTTTTGCTTTGGATGTATATGTAAATTAGCTTAGATTGATCACTACTTTTATTTATAATGTCTTCCCCAAACTGTCTCTGAGCCTCCCCTATTGTGACCTCTGTACCTATTCCACAGCAAATCTCTTTTTTCCTTTGATTTTTTTTACATTCTGTATTAAACTATTTCTTTATTTTCATTTCTGTTTCTTTGTGCTGAATGATGTAATTTTGGACTCCTACTTCATAAAGATAACAAAATTTTCTATATATAACATTTAAGTCTTGTCCTCTTAGCTTCTTTTTCCAATCTATTACTAAGAAGTACTTCTTTGGGTCATTATAGTTGCCCTTTTTGTTTAGACTCATTTTGTAACTCATTACTGGTAACTGTCATATGCAATCCTGAAGTTGCAAGTTAATACTGCACAGTCGCTTTTGCCAAATGAAGGGTGATACACTATACTGTCAATATCATTTTCTTGACTAGTAAATATAAGATCTAGTACTGAGGGATCATCAAGTCCTCTTTTTCTGGTGTTTACATGCTCTGTTAGGAAAAACTCCTGCACACGATCCTGCAGCTTTGGATCCCAACAGCTTTCATGGCTTCTTACATCTAGAGTATTCCAATTTATATTTGAACTGAAATATCCAGTTAATATCATTCTTTTATATTCCTCTTCCATTCTAGGCAGTAATGTTCTTAAACTCTGAACTGTACTTTTTGCCAGGTCTTCATATCTACCTCTTTCCCAAGTGTTTGTTTTGGGTGGCATTTATGAATTTGCCACTCCTTTCAGATGTATTAATCTCTAATGTAATCAGTTTGACTTGTGAGGGTATATTTAGTCTGATTTCTCTGACTTGCAAATGTTTCATTAATATTATAATTCCTCCTTGTTTTCTTAAATTTCTGTCTTTTCTCCATATACAATAAACATCCAATTATTCGGCAGCTGATTATTCGGTAGATCCGATATCGGCAGTTTTGAGAAACAGTCCCATTGACGAAAGTCTTTGATTGTTAGGTAGATGGATCATCTCAGCAGTCCAGGAAGTGTTATCTGTGACTTGAAGGCCTAATGTGTCATTACACTTGTATATGTTCACTAGTTTCTATATTTTTCAGATTCATGTATAGTACTGTATTGATTACAGTATTGCACAGAATCATACAGTACAGTAACCATCCCCCCAAATTAGCGAGGCTTACTTTCCAAGCCCCCTCGCTAGTTCTTGAAATTCGCTCTTTCTTGACGCCTTCCTGAAAATGATATTTACCAGTAATTGCGTAGCCCATGACCCACTGGTACTGTAATGCATTACCCATAATTAAATGTTGCTTGTTAAATCAGTTTCCCTGTTGTTTTTAGCTGTACAGCTGTGACAGCTCATGTTTGTTTCTTCAGCATAATGGTGGAAGGGACTGTCCTAAGTATTTAGCTAAACCTAACCTAACCGAATTTAACTATACCTAACAATTTAACCAAATCTAACCTAATCTAGAGTCAGAAAAATACATAAAATAAACTGGAGGAATATGAATTGGTAAGGTCTTTCCAATGAAAGTCAAACGTACATTTGGTGCTCATTCTTTTGTTTGTTTTTTGTGTTTATATGTGAAAGAGAGAGCTTTGATGCAAACAGTAATGTATTCCATTAACCCCTTAATAACCTCCGGCATTGAACAACACTTTACAGTACTGGTGTCAGTGACGTTGAGTTAGTGTGAGCTATAAAAAACCGTGAACAATTATGGGAAGGGAAGGAAGGTCACTGGTATGTTTACACAACTCTACACTACCATCCCAAGCAGTCAGGCAGTCGCTTAATCTCAGATGTTTTCACCCATTTGGTAAATGCACCGTAACTTTATGAATTCTTCCGTGAATCATAGCGAATCATAGCATGGGTTTAACCCTTTAAACGCGGCCGTGTACAGCCGATCCCCCCCATGTGGTGGGGTTGTAGCAGGGTCTGAGTACCTGTGGGAAAATATTTGCCAAAAATCAGAGATTAATCCTAGAACATTAAAATTTTTATGGCATATAGTACTTACATTCAGCTTTCTCCTGAGACAGGTGTTGAGCCTTTGTGGACTACCAAAGGACTTGTGGAGACTTGCAAAGTTGGGTAACAAAGTCTTCACTTTCACACCTCCAGCAACCCGGTTTCCCCTCTACCACAGCCTCAATCTGTCACAGTATCCTTTATACAACAACGTACAGGTAGTTTGGAATCCGTATTTGTACAATAAGCACTGAAAATAAGGCTACAATCAACGGAGCGTACAGCCGACATGCAGCGCGGCGGCGGTCTTCCCGTTGCTGAACACACATTTCCCTTTTCACAGCTAAAAACATGTATACTACATTATTTTCTTTCATACTACTTCCCAAAGGCTCGCTTGGCACTATTACGGCCATAAAAATCACTGTCACTGCCAGTATTGTGAAGCGGGAATGAGGAAGACCACCGCGGAGCGATTTTATTCTGCCTTACGCCAGGCACTTTATTCTCGCTCCTGTCGGCCACTCGCACTTCATTTCTATCGCTCACTTTCAATCTCGCTGTCAGTTTAGTGCCTTATTCATCAGTGTCACTGTCATTTGTTATAAAAATAATATTTTCTACACACCAAACTGTCACTGTCAGAACATAAAATAGAAAAATATGCTTTCAACTTCTTACACTGGAGTGACTGTCACTCTCAATACTTATATTATTATTATGTACAATTATTTACAGTGAAATCACTGTCACTGTCAGTGCTTTTACAACTACATACACTAATTTACACTCAACAGACTGTCACTGTCAGTACGTACAAGAAAACTAAACACTAGTATCACTGTCACTCTCAGTATTATTTACAAGATTCTTACCCTTATTTTCAACATCTAGTCAGGCTGTGGTAGTCAAAGAAACACGGGTAAGCGCAGAGGGGAATTTTGCACTCTTTGCACTGCAAGGAGGTGCACCTAAATGTTCTGTCTTGCCTGGTAGTGTGGCTGCACACATGACACCTCCTCAGTGCTTTTCCCCTCTTGGCAGTGCTAGGCAGTGGCTCCAGGTGGTGTCGCTGAAGGTAGTCCTGGCACTGTATGCGGTCTGGAGGTGTGTGTGAGTGGCGCCTGGGACCTGATGGCAGTACCTGCCCAAAACGCTGAAGCAGCTGGTACACACAAGTCTTAGAAAAACGCCGGAGAGAGTAGTTTGCTGGCTTCCTGTTCTTGATCTTATACAGGATGAAAGTGTTCAGCATGCACATATCAAGCAAGTGCAAGAACACCTTCCAGTACCAGCGACGGTTCCTCCTCAGGCAGTCTATCTCTCCGATCATCATATCAGACTTGTCCACCAGCCGCATATTGACGTTGTAGTCAATAACAGCATCAGGCTTCATCACAGGATCGCCAGTCCTTCTGTCGACCTTCCCTGTGGCTTGCATTTCCCCCTTGTGAACTGTGGTGAGCACATTGAGGATCCTCTTGTGCCACCTGATCGCCAGCATCTTGTCCGATTTTTTCAGGTGCACTTCTCCCGGCTTTGATCCTTCAGCCTCGGGGAAGGCAGGGTAGTGTGCCCTATTGCTCCGGACAGTGCCACAGGATCCGACGCCGTGCTCTGAAAGGTACTTGGTGAGTTTGGGAGCTGTATAATAATTGTCCGTATACAGGACATGATTCCCGCCAAAGTACTTTTCCAGAAGCACTTTCACCACAGAACCAGAGAATCCAAGGGGGTCAGTCTTGTCCAAGTCCACATTGCTGGCGGTGTAGATAACGAAGTCTAGGATGAACCTCGTCTTGCAGTCGCACAGCACGAAAAACTTTATTCCAAAGCGGTGGCGTTTGCTAGGAATATACTGCACGAACCGAAGACGGCCCCTGAACAAAACCAAGGACTCGTCAATCACAACTCTCTTGAAGGGCCGAAGGAACGTCATAAACTTGTCCTTGATCAGGTTCAGGATTCCCCTCACTTTCCATAGTGGGTCAGTTTGGGATGGCTCATCGTTGTTGGCAAAGTGAAGGTACGTCATGAGTTGCCTGAAACGATCACGACTCATGTACTTGTTGAAGATGGGTGTGGGGCAAAGATCGTCAGCACTCCAGTACTCCTCGAGCTTGTGCTTCCAGTTATGTGGCATGAGAAGCATCAGGCCGATGAATACAAATAGTTCCCGGATCGTAACAGGAACCCATGCTGCCATCCGCAATGTGGATGGCGTTGCAGCTTCACCTTCACCTTCACGAACTGCAGCAGATTGCCCTTCGTACCTGTTCGTCTCGGTACAAATCTGCTCCATGACTTCGTTATCCAGGAAGGCCAACAGGTAGTCCAGACATTCACCATCCTCGGGGACAGGGAAGTCAGCCTGTATCCCACACCCAGTGGCATCAAAGGGCAGATCCTCTGGCACAAAATCTGAGCCCTCAGACCACACGAAGGCATCCAGAGTGCCCTTCCTAGGCTGGGAGGGGGTGGGGGCGGCGGGGGGTGAGGCAGGCTGTGTGGCAGTGGGTGAGGCAGGCGGTGAGGCAGGCCGTGTGGCAGAGGATGAGCTAGGTCATGTCTGTGTGGTGGTGGTGGTGGTGGGGAGATAAGGAGAAGGTTCAAGGTCACTCGCAGTGGCCTGAGTGGTGAGTTGCCTAGTGCGAGAAACCTTACCACTAACTCTAACACTAGGAGACACTTTCCTACTCATGCCAGCACGAACACGGGGCCTACGAAAACCTCTACGCAAACCAGACTGCCTACTTCCCTTCCAAGGTGGTGAAGGAGACTCCGAAGACTCAGGAGAAAGCACAGCAGAAGAAGATGACGAGAGAATGGGGCTGGGAGTGCGAGGCGGTAAGGCGGCGGCGTGACCTGGTGTAGGGGACAATGGCCGGTCTGAGGAAGACAATGGCTGGGAACCGGGGTCACCACTTCGCTTCCTCTTGGCCCCCTTACCATACACTATTCCCCTTTTCACTGGAGCCTTGCCTGTTGAGGTGCTGGGCACAGGAATTGTCACTTCAGGCACCTCAGACTCAGCACTCGATAGAGTGTCTGATTCGGCAAGGCTCGATAACACTCCTACGTCACTACCATAATCCATTGACGCTTTCAATAATTCAATGCCTATAGCCGAGTCACTAAGGCCCTTAGCACTTCCTAGTAAGGGTTTGGACATGGTAGAGGTCACAAAGCCCTTCTTCGGAGGACTGGAAGGCACAGACTCGGAAGAGCTTGAGTGAGACATGGTGTCACCTTCAAAGATTGCGGTAAACTGACGCTAAACAGGGGCAAACCGCGGGAAAAAATGCTAGTGTGACAATCGGGGAAACAAGCGTTTCCAATTAGCATAAAGTGCTTGCGAGAGGAAGGCACAGATTGACACGTCTGAGCTGTCCGCGCGCTGTCATATCGCACGACGAGGGGGGGCCGGGCAGAGGTGCGTGGGTGGGTAAAAAAAATTATACTTGGCAACAACCGAGGTCAGTGGTACAAAGGTCAAGTGTGCTAAAAGTAGCTAAAGGGTGGCGGTACTGACAGACAATACCAGCTGGAGCCTGCTTGCCCGCGGTTATTCAAAATTTACTAGAATCACAAACGTGACGATCCGCGTTTAAGGGGTTAAGAAGCTAAAAAACACATTGCTAGGTGGGCCAAACGATTCTCTTCACATCTTTAAGAAAAATAAATTGATTTCAGAAAAATGGAAGAAACTTACTCTACGTACTCAAGAGATGGATTAAATTTTTTCTATTTAATTTTCTTAAAGATGTGAAGAGAATTGTCTGGTGCACCTAGCAATATGTTTTTTAGCTTCCTAAAGTATGCTATGATTCACTCTGATTCACAGAATTCATAAAGTTACGGTGCATTTACCATATGGGTGAAAACATCTGAGATTAAGTGACCACCTGACTGCTTGGGATAGTAGTGTAGGGTCGTGTAAACATATCAGTGACCTTCGCTCCCTTCCCATAATTGTTCACGGTTTCATATAGCTCACACTAGTTCAACATCACTGACACCGGTACTATAAAGTCTTGTTCAATGCCGGAGGTTATTAAGGGGTTAATAGAATACATTACAGTTTGCATCAATACTCTTTCACATATAAACACAAAAACGAACAAAAGAATGAGTGCTAAATGTACGTTTAACTTTCATCTGAAAGACCTTACCAATTCATATTCCTCCGGTTTATCTTATGTATTTTTCCGACTGTTTTAATTTGTGTTTGGAGTGAGTACTGGATACAGTACTCACTCCAAACACATTTGTAATAATTTAAGTACTGATGACAGTGTTCACCAATACAAATGATGTACTGAGCGGGTAGGTAATATTCCGTATCATTTCAGCCTTCCAGGAAGTGTTATCTGTGACTTGTAGGCCTACTGTGTCATTACACTTGTATATGTTCACTGATTTATATATATTTCAGATTCAGGTATAGTACTGTACTGATTACAGTACTGTACAGTATCACACAGTATACAGTACTCTCTCCAAATGCATTTGTAATACCATAAGTGGTAATGACAATGTTTACCAATACATATAAGGTACTCAGTGGGTAGTTTTTTTTTATTATTCAGCAAATCCAATTTCTTGACATTGGCCCGGTCCCATACATGCTGAAAAATGAGACTTTTACTGTATTGTATTCCTCTAAGTTTAGGATATTGTTTAATATCATTGGTGTTAATTTTGTTTTGGTTAGGCAAATAATATGTGGTTCATATTCTTTCGTATAGTCTTTCATCTCTAGTAATTTTAACATCATTCCATCTACTTTTGAGTACATCAACTTAATCACCCTGTTTACATACTTGCCATAGCTTGAGTCTGCTACTTTCCTTCTTTTTATTTCGTGTTGGTGATGTACCACTTTCATACCTGTAATCCAACTACAGTGGTCCCTCACGTTTAGCGACTTAATTTGTCTGGCGAAACCATCACTAAATGTGAAGTGTACTTTATACGGGAAAAATATCAATTAGTCTGCACCAATCTTCCATGTCACCCTTTTGACCCCCATCTCTTTAAGTGCTGAATGAAACACAGTGTATTAGCAACACAATATACAGATACAGTACTGTATGGTTATACATCTACTCACCAGTGAAAAAAGCCAAATGCTTGGCACTGTGAGAGAAAAAAAAAGCACCCAAGGTCGCCAGATGCTCACAACAATAATAACAATGGCAGTCTGGTGGCAGACGGGCAAGGCATTTCATGCCACACATCGCTAAACGCGTGGTATTGGTACCTTTTCTAACCTATCACTAAATGCGAAAATCACTAACTAAAAATACGCTAAATGCGAGGAACCACTGTACTTCGTAAAAAAAATTTACTCTTCTTTTCTTCTGATCTCTCCTTGTTCTTTGTTTTTGCTTCCTCTCTCTTCTCCTTTAGTATTCCCAATTCGTCTTTAATTAGGCATTTTTTATCCATACTTTTTTAAATTCCTCTTTTGCATGAGTTTGTTTCCATTTTTTAGTATTTCTTCCACAATGTTCACACTCTGGAAGGCTACTTTCAGAGACTTTGATCTATTTCTCTCATACTTCCCTAGCCTTTTGTGTTCCTCTATGTCTTTCTTACAGATTTCCTCAGATACTTCCTTCAATATGTTCATTATATCTGCCATCTCTTTTTTGTCTTGAAATTTTGTTTTTTTATTTCTTCTTCATCTACACCAGTGATTACTAAAGATTTATTAATATCTGCTGAATCTTTGACCAGTTTTTGATTATTTTTAATGAATTCTTTCACTTCCTTTCTAATGTTTTTTTCTCCGATTTTTGTTTCAAAGTCTTGTCTTACTGTCACCATTTCAGCTTACGTAGTTTCTACTTCATCTTTGCAACTTCTCATTACTTTGTTCACCTGGGTTATCTCTTCTATATCACTACTTTGGTCTAACAGACTGCTTGCTTGCCTAATTTTCTATGTATCATTTCTGAACTCCACCATAATACTGTCATGGTTCACAACTGTACTTGCCATCTCACTAATCTTCCTTCTAAGTAAACCTACCTCGACTGACAGCTCATCTACTATTGTGTCTTTTTTGTTTAATTCCTTTACTAATTTTTCATTTTCTTTCTTCTGCATGCATAACTGCTTCTTAATTTCATCTATTTCACTTTGAAAAGTGTGTGTAATTCACCGGGTCAGTCAGGATCACTTGATGGTCGTGATCGTCAGCTTTTACCCTCCCAGAAGGGAGCTGAGAGCTCATATAGTCCGATCTAAGGGCAAGGCTGTGACCTTCGTACATGCACACACCCGTCCCCTGGCTCATGGGGGACAGTAACCACCCAATTCATCAGTGAAACTTTTCACAACCTGAGCGAGGAGTGGACTCCCGTCTGCCAGATGGCAAGAGAATGTTACCACTGAGTCAGCGAGTGGTGTGTGTGTGTGTGTGTGTGTGTGTGTGTGTGTGTGTGTGTGTGTGTATAGTACAGTAGAACCTCATAAGTCCAGACTATGTGTCAGTAAATTTGAGTCCAAAGTCCATACATACCCTATATAAACAATCTTATACCCTATAAAATTACAAAAGGTGAAAAGGGATTTAAATAACTACCAATTTAGTTTTGCTTCAAGCAATTTACAGGTAAGGCAATAAATGGTATTATAATAAACAGTACAGTCAATCATTGAGTAACAGAGACAACAGGGACTGGACAAAGACTCGTTCAATAGTTTTTAAAGGCTCCAACATGCTTGCATGCGTCGGCCTTGGTCACCTAATGGCGGCTCTCCATGCTGCACGATCCATTGCAGCCTCCCTGTTCAGTCCCTTAACCCTGAGGTCACACTTAATGACCTCGTCCCATGTCTTTCTCGGTCTACCCCTCATAACCCCACCCTCAATATTAACACTTCTCACCTTCCTCACCCAATTATCATCCCCTATCCTCTCCACATGTCCAAACCATCTCAATCTAACTCTCCTCATCACAACACCAATACACTCCAGTCCCATCCTACCTCTCAACTTTTTCATCGTAAACCCAGCCCCCCCAGACCCAGGATGCAGGGATGCACTAAACATCCACCTAATCATTGTCATTTCTGTACATCTGAGCCGGCAAATATCCTCCTCACTTCACTGCTCAGGTCTCACTACCATACAGCATTACACTCCTAACACGTGCTGCATACAAAGACCCCTTAGCACGTAGAGAGAGTCCTCTCAATGTCAGGAGAGGCAAGAGCTCCCTGAACTTCCTCCAACCACTTCTCACCCTAGCCACAGAGCTAGCTCCAGCCCCACCTCCAGCACACAACATGTCTCCCAAATAACAAAACTCTTCCACACACTCAAGAGATTCACCAGCAAGTTCAATCCTTTCACGTCAGACAATCTCCACCTCCTCTCCTCGACACACTGGACACATTAAACGAGCATTATCTCGCAGTCTACCTCTGATACCACTACATCTCTTATGCACCATTTATCACAAACACCGCACAAGATGGAATTACTTCCCACGCCCTTGTGGCAAACTGCACATGGCCACTCTCCCTCGCCTTTGACAGTACAACCACCAACCCTAGATATCATCACTTTTATTTTATCTGCATTTACCCTTAATCCCTTGTGCCCCATACCATCTCTCCACTTCCTAACATTTCCTCTGCCTCCCTTTCATTCTCTGCAATCAACACCAAATCATCAGCATACAACAACTCCCACGGGAATTTTCTAAAGTCACATGAAAGGGCTTCAAGTACCATGATAAACAACATGGGACTCAAAACTGACCCCTGATGCACACCAACATTCACAGAAAACCCATCACTCAAATCTCCATTCACTCTTACCTGAGTGTGAGCACCCACATACTGTACATAGCCATAACCACCCTAACCAGCCACTCCTCCAAGCCAAGCTTTCTCACTGCCCACTTCATCACCTCTCTAGGGACTCTGTCAAAGGCCTTTTCCAAATCAACAAAAACAAACTAAAGATCCCTTCTCCTACCAATGTATTTTTCCTGAAGCTGTCGAACAATGAATATGGCATCAGTGGTCCCCTTACCTGGCATAAACCCAAACTGCATCTCATCAATATTCACTCTTTCTCTAATCATACCTTCTAAAACTCTCTCCATTACCTTCATTATCTGATCTAAAAGCTTCATACCTCTATAATTTCCTCTTTCCAGTGCATCACCCTTCCCTTTATACACAAATACAATTACACTCTTCAGCCAATCATATGGGACAACACACTCATAAATGATCCTATTTTTCAGATCAGTAACTAACTTCACCCCTATATCGCCTGAGGCCTTCAACATTTTGGCATTCAACCCAGACACACCTGCTGCCTTCCCCAACTTCATCCTGCCTATTGCCTCACTCACAGTAGCAGCATCAATCAAAGGCCAAGGGCCAGACACTGGATCTGCTGGCTCTAAACCTTCTCTGTCCCAGTCAAACTCCTCATTCAACAACCGGTTATAATGCTCTCTCCATGCATCTTTAATATCCTCACTGTTCACCACTACCCTTCCTTCATCATTCTTCACACACTGCTCACCTGTAATATCCCGATTATCCCTCTTCACCTGACCTGCCACCCTAAATATCATATTTTTCCTTTCCCCATGATTTAGGTTATCAAGTAAAAGTCTCTGTGACTCAGACTTTGCCCTGTATACCTCTCTTCTAGCCCTATGCTTGGCAGCCAAATATTCCTCTTTGCTACTCAAACCCACATCACTTGAACAATGTGTTTACCTGTATAACAGTACAATGTGTTCTGGCGACTTTCCAAAACTGTCACTTTTACCCCTTTTTGCCACCCTATGCCACATAAATTACCCCATACTTATACCCACCATCAGATAAATCACTGAAAGAGATAGTATAACTACTATAATTAACCCATTCTGTGCCATGTCCATATATATATAGACAAACCAATAGTGTCAAAATTGCCAAGTCCGTACATGTATGGACTCACTCATGGTACCCTAAATTGCCTAGTCTATGTATATATGGATACGATTCCCCTCACATTTGCGGGAAATTATTTGATTCTATCCTTAGTGTGTGACAGAAAATGGGATGACAGACAGCACTCCTCCCCTCCCATGCCTTATAAAAAAAAAAGAAAAAAAAAAAAAAAAAAAAAAAGTGAAAATACGTAAAATTAGCAAGGAACTCCAAATTCCTATCATCACAGTTTCGACTGTGGCCGCATTACACACACCAGGATGTGTTTCCATGCTACAAGTACTCCATGTATCCACCCATTCCACACCAAAATGGAATATCTATCCACACCATCTGCTGATGGTATTTGAAAGTAGCCATCTGACGCAAATCTGGGTCTGATGCAAATCTGGGTCACGCCACGTTGCCAAAGATGTGCTTACTCCTGACTTCCAGTCAAGGAGTCGAGGTTGGAGGACTTCCAAGTGATGAACTAACTGATAGGGATGCAACAACTGTGTATACAATGAAATTAAAATAAGTATGTGTAAGCAAATAAAGTAAATTATAAAATCAAGTAAAGTAAGGAAAATAACATAAGGAAAGTGTGATTTACCTTAACTAATGTGTCTGTGTGCAGCATGAGTGTTTATTGTCCCTTATGTGATGGTTTATGGTGTCTTATGCCAACATAATAGATATAAAAAAAAAATCTATCTATCTATCTATAGTATAGCCCGATGCCCTAGTCCCGCAAAGGGTGGCGGCAGACAAAACGTCTCCAAGTCACTCGGTCACCCACCATTTAACTACTCTCCCCCCAACTCACTCCTCCCTCCCTCATATACCTCTCAACCCCATCCCTCCACCTCATCCTCGGTCTACCTCTCCCTCTCCCTCCCTCCACCTCACCTACATACACCCTCTTAGTCCGTCTTTCATTCTCCATTCTCTCCACATGTCCAAACCAGCTCAGTGTATTTCTCCTAATCTTCTCAACCACATCCACATCCACCCCACAACGTTCCTTCACTTCTTCATTCGTCAACATGTCCCTCCATGTCACTCCACATGCTCCTCTCAAGTAACTCATTTCTACTGCTCTCACTCTTGACTTGTTCCCCTCTTGCAGGGTCCACGCCTCGCTTCCATACATCAGGGTAGGGTTCACAATACTATCATGCAGTGACTTCTTAACTTCCATACTCACCTCCCTATTCCTCATCGCTGCTTTCAGTGAACCAACAACCTTCCTTCCCTGCTGTACCCTTTCACGCACTTCATCCCCCAAAGTTCCATCCTTACTCATTATATTACCCAAGTACTTGAATGCACTCACATTCTCCATATCCTCACCATCCAACCTTACTGTACATTCTGTGACTTCATTCCTCTCAAACACCATAACTTTACTTTTGTTTACATTAACTTTCAGCTTCCTCCTCCTACACACTGTCCCAAATTCATTCACCAAACCTTGCAACTCCCATTCGTCTTCACTCAACAATACTGTATCATCAGCAAACAGCAACACCGGAATCTTCCAAATCTCACCTTCATTCATCAGAGCCACCCCCATATCCACTGCCCTACCTTGCACTTCCTTTACAACCCCATCCATGTATATATTAAACAGCCATGGAGACATCACACAACCCTGTTTCAGTCCCACACTAAGATCAAAGAACTCACTCTGCTCACAATCCACTCGCACCGTAGCCCTAGCTTCTTCGTTCACAGCACTCAACAATTTCCTATCCACTCCATATATTCTTAATACCTTCCACATACCTTGCCTATCTATTCTGTCATAAGCTTTCTCCAAGTCCATGAAGGCAGCATACACTTTCTTTCCCTTCTCTAGATACTTCTCCACTAAACATCTTAGAACAAATATCTGATCTACACACTCTTTTCCCTTCCTAAATCCCCCTTGTTCTTCTCCAACTAGCTCCTCTGCCATATGCCTAACCCTATTAATGAGTATTCTACCATATATTTTACCAGTCACACTAAGAAGGCAAATACCCCTATGGTTTAATACAAATATAAATCGGAATACTCTATAAGCCAAGAAAGCTGTTGGGACCAAAAGCTCCTGGATATCGTGCAAGAGTTTTTCCTAACACAACATGTAAGGGAAAGCACCAGAAAAAGAGGACTCGATGTACCCTCAATGCTAGATCTCATATTTACTAGGCAAGAAAACGATATTGACAATTTAATTTACCACCCTCCATTCGGCAAAAACGACCATGCAGTACTAAATTGCAACCTCAGGACGGCATATGACATACTTAACAGCAATGAAAGTTACAAAAAGAGCCTAAACTATAAAAAGGGAAACTATCATGACCTAAAGAAGTACTTCTTAGAAACTGATTGGGAAAAGGTGCTTAGAGGACATGATTTTAATGCTATATATAAAAAATTATGTGAATTTTATGAAATAGGAGTCCAGAAGTACAACCGACAGCACAAAGAAGCAGAAAAGAAAACAAAGAAATGGTTCAATACAGAATGTAAAAAATCAAAAGAAAAAAGAGATTTGTTGTGGAATAGATACAGAAGATATAATAGTGAAAGGGGGTATAATAATTACAAACAGGCAAGAAATGATTATACAAGAATAATCAGGGAAGCCCAAAAACAGTTTGAAGAGGATATCATAAATAAAAGTAGTGATCAACCGAAGCTATTTTACAGCTACATCAGAAGCAAAACCAAAGTAAAAGATAAAATACAATCCATTACGGACGAGGGAATCACCTATACACAAGAGAAGGATATTTGTGAAGCACTAAACAAGAAATTCCAATCAGTTTTTACAGAAGAAAAAAATTTTGAGAGGGATTATCTGGAACATGCATGCCCACACATGCTACCAGATATGCAAACATCAGAAAAAGTAAAACAGGAGGAGCTAAGTAAATTAGACAAAGGAAAAGCAAATGGTCCTGCTGAAATTTCATGTTGGGTATGTGCAAAGGAGTTAAGTAAACCATTATTTTTAATTTTCAAGAAATCCTTGAGTCAAGGTAAACTAACTGATATTTGGAAGAAAGCAAACATTGTTCCCTTATTCAAGAAAGGGAATAGACAAAATCCACTCAACTACCGACCAGTATCACTAACCAGTGTTGTAAGCAAGGTATTAGAAAAGCTTATAAGACAAGCTTGGGTAAATCACCTAGAAGAACACAATATGATAACAGAAAGACAGTTTGGTTTCAGAAAAGGAAAATCATGTGCTGCTAATCTGTTGAGCTACTATGACAGAGTAACAAACACAATACAGGAAAGAGAAGGATGGGTGGACAGTATCTATTTAGATTTCAAGAAAGCATTTGACACAGTACCACATCAAAGACTTTTATGGAAACTGTACCAAGGAGGAATTCGAGGCAAACTGTTTTGTTGGATGCAAGATTTTCGTATAAAAAGAGAAATGAGAACAGTACTAAGGGGAAACTACTCATCATGGAAAGAAGTGACTAGTGGAGTATGACATGGCTCAGTGCTGGCACCAATCATGTTTTTAGTGTATATAAATATAGACAGTAACACTGGAAATGAAAGCTATCTAAATACGTTAGCAGATGACGCAAAAATACAAAGAAGAATTACTAACACAGACTCTTGTAAAGAGCTACAAGAAGAATTAAATAAACTTCATGAATGAAGTAATACATGGCAAATGGAATTCAATGTGGACAAGTGTCATGTAATCAAGTTTGGTAAAAGTGGAAAAAGACCTGATTGGGATTATACGTTAGGAAATAAAACCCTACACACATCAGAAAGAGAGAAGGACCTAGGTGTGATTATCAATAACTGACTATCTCAGGCTGACCACATCAGTGAGAAGGTACAGAACATGTATACACTGCTTGCAAATATGAGAATAGCATTCACATACATATATGAAGACATGCTAAGAAAGATAATATCATTCATCAGACCAACCCTGGAGTATGCATCAGTAGTCTGGAGTCCTCATCTCAAAAAATACATTGACAAGATTGAAAAAGTTCAAGGGGCCGCTACAAGATGGGTATCAAACTTAAGGGATCTAAGCTACGAAAAAAGACTAAATAAACTGAATCTACCAACACTACAGGAGAGAAGGAAAAGAGGTGACATGATAATGCTATATAAATGCATATCATGGAAGGAGAAAATAGACATAAATGATTACTTAACATATGGGGAAGCATCAGCAAGAGGACACTGCAAAAAACTGCATAAGAAGAGAGGTGATAAAGACATAAGGAAATTTAGTTTCCCAAATTGAGCAATTGATCAATGGAATGCACTACTGAATGAAACAGTGTGTGCCAAAACAATTCACAAATTTAAGGATATGTACGATAAACATGGTTTAAGACACGGGACAGTACGAGCTTGACTCATTCCTGTAAAGATACAATTAGGTATGAACAATTAGGTAAGAACACACACACACACACACACACACACACACACACACACACACACACACACACACAGGTCGCCGACAGAGACGGAGCTCTACTGGATAGTGGGGAAATAATAGCTGAATCAGCGACGAACAGAAGACCAGCCTATTTGTGATCATGTTAATGAGTGAATGAGTGGTGGTCCCATCGTCTATCTATCTATCTATAGCCCGACGCCCTAATCCCGCAAAGGGTGGCCGCAGACAAAACGCCTCCAAGTCACTCTGTCACCCACCATTTGACTCCCCTCCCCCCAACTCAACCCCCCCTTCCTCATATACCTCTCAACTCCATCCCTCCACCCCATCCTCGGTCTACCCCTCCCTCTCCCTCCCTCCACCTCACCTACATACACCCTCTTAGTCAGTCTTTCATTCTCCATTCTCTCCACATGTCCAAACCACCTCAGTGTATTTCTCCTAATCTTTTCAACCACATCCACATCTACCCCACAACGTTCCTTCACTTCTTCATTCGTCAACCTGTCCCTCCACTTCACTCCACATGCTCCTCTCAAGTAACTCATTTCACAGTAGTTAAAAATAAAACGTGGTTTTGGTCATAAAAAGAACAAGATACAGTGAAAACAGAAGTCTCCATATGGCTGATTCATGGTGGAAAGGGACGGTGCATTGTTGACAATCGACGAGAGAGACTTTGAGGGCTTTTCTGAAGAGGATGTGGCAAATGGAAGTATTAAGTTGAACCAAACAAGAATACCAGGTGTAGAGAAAACACCAGAGAGGAATGTCCAGGAGATAAAAGAGGTATGGGCAGTAATTAAAGAGTTACAGGAACAGACTATAGAGCAGGAAAACAAGATCAAAAGTCTGCGAAATAAACTGGAAAAAATTTGTACATGTAGTGACGAACAAGAAAGAGAAGTTACTGAATTAAAAGTGAGCAATGAATCAGCCTCAAATGAAATAAAACTGCTTAAGAGAGGGAATAAGAGGTTGGAAGAAGAAAGAGACAGAATGAAAAGCAAACTAGACGAATATGAATCCAAATCAAGAATACAAGACGAGCACATTAAAGGAATCAAGGAGCAACATAAGGGGTGGAAGAAAATTCAGGAAGAGGGAAATGTAAATTTGAAAGAGATTATAGGGTACATGAACCTGATGTTATGTGCTTTGTAGGGACCAAATTAAGAGAAGATATTGATGTTCATATGGTAGATGGTAAACACAAACTGTGGAGAAGAGACAGAAAAGAAAAAATGGGAGGTGGAGTGATGATAGCAGTGAAGAAAAACATAAAGGTAGATACTGTGGAAATGGGAGAAGGCAGGGCCGAAGTGATAAATATGAAATTAGAAACTGGAGAGAATAGCAAGAGAGATATGGCAGTAGTGTATGTTCCCCTTAAGACAAGAGCATGAAGTGATGATACCAGGATATGTTGTCAGACATGGCCAATTATTTACAGAAAATGACTGAGAAAAGCAACAATATAATTTTAATGGGTGACTTCAATTGTAAGGAGGTGAACTGGGAGGACTGGGACTCAGGCGGCAGCAAAGATTCGTGGGGCACTATATTATGAAGTATAACAATGAACAATGTGATGTCACAATGGGTCAAAGAAGAGACACGGTTCAGAGGTGAGGACACACCAGCTAGACTAGACTTACTGTTTACCAAGGAACTCAATGTAATAGAATCTTTGAAATATCTGTGTCCTATTGGAAAAAGCGATCATGTGGTCATTGAGTTCCAGATGATAACAGGGAATGTGGAGCCAAGAGACAAGCTTTATAGGCAGGGAAGATACAACTTTGGGAAAGGAAACTTTACAGGATTGAGAAAATTTTTTGAAAATGCAGATTGGAGAAAATTCAGAGAAACAAGAGAGATACAGAGGAATTGGGATATTTTTCTAGGTCTCCATAATTTGGGAGTGGAAAAATTTGTGCCAAGAGAAAAGGGGAAAGAACACAGGAAAAAGGGGTGATTTAATAGAAGGTGTATAGTAGCAAAAAAAGAGAGAGACACGGCGTGGAACAATTGGAGAAGAGAGGTAACAACAGAACAAAGGAAGAATATAAAAGAACTAGAAATGAATACACAAGAATACATAGAGAGGAAGAAAGGAATTTTGAAAAACGTATAATAAATAAATGTAAGGATGAACCCAAACTGTTTTACAGATTTGTCAATGGCAAACTGAAACAAAAGGAAGGAATCACCAAACTGAAAGCAGAAGGAGAGGTCTATAAAGATGCAGCAATGCACGCAGAAATATTGAACAAATGTTTCCAATCAGTTTTCACTTATGAAAAGGAGTTTGTGGAAGGGGAGGAAGTGACTAGAAATGTAGTGATAAAAGATATAAAAGTGGAAGTACATGAAGTGTATAAATTACTCGAAACTCAAGATGTAAGGAAAGCCCCAGGACCAGATGGAACCTCTAATTGGATACTGAAGGAATGCAGAAAGCAACTGGCAGATAAGATTCACAGTTTAATTGTGTGTTCTCTGGAAGAGGGGAAAGTGCCTCAAGAATGGAAGAGGGCAAATGTGGTACCAATTTATAAGGGAGGAAACAAGGAAGAACCCCTGAATTATTGACCAGTGTCCCTAACCAGCATGGTCGCTAAATTGTGCGAAAGAATTCTGAAAGACAGATGGATAAAATATCTGGAAGAGATGAATATTTTGGCTGATAGCCAATTTGGATTTAGAAGTGGAAGGTCATGTGTTTCCAACTTGTTGAGTTTTTACTCATGAGCGAATGATGTGCTACAGGAGAGAGATGGTTGGGTGGATTGAGTGTATTTAGATTTGGAGAAGGCCTTCAACAAGGTACCCCATAAAAGACTAATGTGGAAACTAGAGCATATAGGAGGACTGTAGGGGAACCTCCTGGAATGGATGAGAGACTTTTTGAGAAACAGACAAATGAGAACAGTAATAAAGGATAGGATGTCTGGATGGAGGGAAGTAACAAGTGGAGTCCCACAGGGCTCAGTGTTGGTGCCAGTAATGTTCCTGATTTATGTAAATGATATGGTAGACGGAGTGAACAGTTATGCAAGTCCATTTGCTGATGATGCAAAGATCTTGAGGAAAGTAGAGGTTGAGGAGGTTTGTAAAATGCTGCAGGAGGATCTGGATAGAATATATGATTAGAGCCCGATGTGGGAAATGAAATTTAATGCAAAGAAATGTAAAATATTGGCAATGGGTAAAAGTACCAAGAGGCCATCATTGAATTATTTAATGGGTAATGAACCAATCACAAAAGCGAGAGAAAAGAAAGTTTTGGGAGTGCTGGTCCAGGACACTTTGTCACCTGAAAAACAAATTAACAAGGCAGTTAGAGAGATGTATAAACTCCTGACTAATATAAGAGTAGTTTTTCATTATATGGATGAGGAGATGATGAAAAAATTGATAGTGGCCATGATTCACCCCAGGTTAAAAGATGCAGCAGTAGTGTGGTCCCCCCACAAAAAGAAAGATATAAACAAAATTGAAAGAATACAAAGAACAGCAACCAAAATGGTCCCCAGTCTGGCATATCTGTCGTACACAGAGAGGCTGGAAAAGCTGGATTTGCCTTCCTTAGAAGAAAGGAGAAAGAGAGGTGACATGATTGCAGTGTTCAGGACCATGGTGGGAGTAGATAAAATTGACAAAGAAGATCTGTTTGTATGGGATAAGAGAGCAACAAGATGACACGGAATGAAACTGAAGAAACCAAGCTGCTTGAAGGATATCAAGAAATATAGTTTTCCTTATAGATGTATAGACCTGTGGTATAGCCTGGACAAAGAGACTGTCCAGTCTAAAAACTTAAGCAAGTTTTAAGCTAAATTTGACTTATTGAGAAATAGAAATAGGACCCCACAAGTGTAGCTCATTTCCTGTATATCACAATCAGGTAAATACAATTAGGTAAATACACACACACACACAATACTTCTTTGATTTTCCCTGGAATGAATATTCCTTCCATGGCCAGGGGCCATCTGAGTGTGCCTTACGCATTATGGAAGTTATTCTCTTGGGCATGGAAGCATACACTCCTTTCTCATATCCTTTGACTTAAAAAAAAAAAAAAAAAAAAAAAAGGTTTAATCACATTTGTTCTAATGCTGTCCGCAAAAAGGAGAGGGCCTACAAAAGGTACGGGAGCCAACCCACTCCTGAATCACATCTTTTTTATGTTTCTGCCTGGAATCATACTAAGTCTGTTCTTCACTCTGCTAAAGATAATATCATCTGTACTAAATGCTCTCAACTCTCCAACCCGAATTCTTCCAGCATCTTCTGGCACCTTGCCAAAAACCTTTCTAACAACTTTACATCATCATTCTTCCCTCCTCTTTTCAACTCTTATGGATCTGTAGCTATTTCTTCTACTGATAAAGCAAATCTCTTCGCTCAGACTTTCTCCTCCAACTCCACTTTAGATAATTCAAGTGACGTTCCTCCATCACTTCCCCCATCTGACGTCTTCATAGCTCATATTAAAATTTCTTCAGCTGATGTATTTTCTGCCATCACTAGCCTCAATACTAACAAGACATATGGGTCTGATGGGGTCCCTCCTGTTGTCCTCAAGAACCATGCTTCTGTGCTTACACCCTGCCTAAGTAAACTTTTTTGCCTTATTCTATCAACTTGTACCTTTCTCTCTTCCTAGAAGTTTGCTCTCATTCTGCCAGAAGGGTGACCATTCCCAACCCTCTAACTATCACCCGATTGCTTTAACATCCTGTGTCTCAAAAGTTTTCAAGTCTATTCTTAACAGAAAAATTTTAAAGCATCTCTCCTATCACAACCTTCTTTCTGATCATCAGTATGGGTTCTGTCAGAGATGCTCCACTGGCAATCTTCTCACCTACCTTTCAGACTCCCGATCATCCTCCTTTTGGGACTTTGGCAAAAGCTTTGCCATTGCATTTGACATCTCAGGCTTTTGATCAAATCTGGAATAAATCTTTAATTTCCAAACTGCCCTCTTATGGTTTCTATCCATCTACTTGTGCCTTCATCTGTAACTTCCTTTCTGGTAATTCTATAGCTGCTGTTGTAGACAGCCACAGTTTTTCTCCTAGATCTAACAATAGTGGTGTTCCTCAGAGCTCTGTCCTATCATCCACTCTCTTCCTTTTATTCATCAACGACCTTCTAAGCTGTACATTTAACCCTAGCCACTCATACGCTGATGATTCCACCCTTCACCTTTCCATTCAGTTCCCACAACGTCCATCACAGCAGTTACTTCAACAAACATGGGATGAGGGTATGGCACATCTAATGTCTGACTTGCTTATATCTCTAACTGAGGGAAAAGTAATATTGTTGTTTTTAATGCATCAAAGACTCAGTTCTTACACCTATCAACCTGACAAAATCTTCCACAGGAGTACCAACTAATACTTGATAATATCCAGCTCAATTTGTTACCATCCTTAAACATACCTGGGGTTTCATTCTCTTGGGATATATCTTGGAAAGATCATATTATAACTCTTGTAATATCTGCTTCCAAGAGATTAGGTGTGCTAAGCTGACTCCGTACCTTCTTTACCCTTGCACAATTGCTGACTTTATGCACAGGTTTTATTCGCCCCTGTGTAGAGTACAACTCTCATGTGTGGGGAGGATCCCCACATACTGCTCTTCTCAATAGGATGGAGTCAAAGATTTTTGTCTCATTCACTCTCCTCCCCTTACTGACTCCCTTCAACCTCTGTCTCTTCGCCACACTGTTGCATCTTTATCTCTTTTCTATCACTACGAGTACTTCAATGGTCACTTCTCCTCTGAACTGTCTGCTTGCATCCCTTCACCCCTATGACGGGCGTGTAGCACCCGTCTAGCAACAAACTCTCATCCCTTTTCTGTCCAACTCTCTAATGCAAGAGTTAACTCTTACTCCCAGTCCTTCATTTAGGCAACAGGTCAACTCTGGAACTGTCTACCTCTGTCTGTATTTCCTACTTCCTATGATCTCCAGTCTTTCAAACGCAGTGTGTCCAGGCATCTCAGAGCGGATCTTGAAGTTGGGTCTCTTTTGTATTGTTTTTCTTTTTGTCTTGGAAGGAAAGGTTTGTGGGTTCGTGGTCTTTGATTCCTTCTTCCTTGCATTAAAAAAAAAAAAAAAAAAAAAAAAAAAAAAAAAAAGGACTTTGGGAGTAGATGGCTGGTTGCGACACACCGTCATGGTATGGGGAACAATTGTGTGAAGTTATATCACAATCTGTCCATACATGTGGATGTTACAGAGTGGACACAAAATTGCAGACAGACAGCACCTGACTCCATTTCAGCCCAAGTGTGACCTTGACCTTAAGAATAGATGGCTGGGTGTTCCGACCAATACACCCTCATGGTATGGGGAACAGTTATGTACAGTATAGTTATATCAAAATCTGTCGATGTATGTGGAAGTTACCGAGCAGACACGAACGTGGGTATGGCTATTAAGTATGACAGCACCCGACCTTGTTTGAGCCCCACGTGTGACCTTAACCTTGGGAGTAGATGGCTGGTTAATGCACACAACACACCCTCATGGTATGAGGAACAATTGTGTGAAGTTACATCAAAATCTATCCATGCATGTGGAAGTTACAGGGAGGACACAAAATTGAAGATAGACTGACGTACTGACGGAACCGTGCAAACCTACTGTCCCCCCTGTTTCACTGGTAGAGGAATAACAAGCAAGTGATTTTGTTCACTACACTCTTGCAAAGCCCTACTTGCCACATCCTGAACTTCCAGAGTACTGTTCAGGTACTGTACTTCTGTGCATCAGCTATGGATTTCATTTTATCACTTTTCTTTCAAAATGTTCTCACTGTGCCTTCCAGGCAGTTCAACTTTCATGTGGTTTCACAGTTCTTCATGCCATCCTCAATAATTTCAACTGCTTGTCCCTTTTCCTCAAGACTGCACTATCACAGTTTCTGCCCACTGCACTGGTGCCTTTTGGTACCCATCTGAGTTTCTCACTTGTTTACATGACTCCTTTTCTTTCCCACTCAGATCACTGGGTCTCCCTGAACTAGTGGATGCCATAACACACCATGAGAACTGGGTGCAAGATGAGAGATAAAAAAAAAGGGTTATCAGAAATGCAGGGAGGTTGTGGATGGACTGGCAGAGGCTGATGCACATCATCAAACATGGCCACCAACAAATGGTGTGCAATACATGCATCAGGGCAAAAGCAAATGCTCCCTCAAATACTCATGCGTGAGATTTTATATGTTGGCTGTGAAAAATGTGAATGGGTTGAGATTAAATAGTGCTATGAAATGTGAATTCGCAACATGTGCATACTGTGAAATGAGAGTGTCCACTGCAATATAACTTCTAATATCAATATCTGCTCTTACCAACACAATATATGTACATCTGCCTCTGTGATTATTCCAGGCTGATAGATGGTTGACCCAGAACAGAGACAAAACTTGACACCAAATACCAAACTCTAATTTACTAATACTAATAGCAAAATGAGTTTAAATCAAACAGATACCAACTTTAGTGATGTACCCAGGCCATGGAGGTGGGCCAAGTTATTAAAGCAATGAGTCAAACTGAAAAGGGTAACCTCACCATGAAATAAATGACTATAAATAAATGTCAGGGAACTGACAAGAGATCGAGCTGGCTGGATGAATACTGTGAGGAGAAGCGCATGATCAGGGATTTGGCACCCCTTTTAATTTGACAGCGTCTGGATTGACTCTATTGGATACGTTTATGTGAGGCTACAGAACATGGTGAATGTTTTTGGCATATCAGATAGAGCAAGGATTCCGGGGGCTTGAATGGTGAGTGAATGGAAGCGTGGCCCATTGGACTGGGCAAATTTGGGCTGTCTGGACGTTGCTATTCCTCACCCGGCCCTTGGGTGCGAAAGGAAGTTTGGATGATGATAATAATTATGAAATAAATGTCAGAGCAGCAAACCTCGCTGCTTGTTCTTGGTGCTGTTGTATGTTTGCACAAAACTTTACAATCCAGCCCTGACTACTACTGGAATGCAAAGGGTTCTTGACTTTCATTACTTTGGTGGTTTTATTTATATTTACCCAGCCTTAAAGCAAATTGAAGCACTACCATACCCAAACTGGATGCTTCTCAGCTGCTATAGATCACTGCCGGACCCTACAAAAACTGGAAGTCTTTTCTATGGCTTAACCCTCAAAATGCCAGACCTCATAGAAGCAACACCATGAGAAATGAGGGATAACTGTGTACACTATATGATTACAGTACTCATTCCTACACAGCTTATCAAACAACTGTGACTTACCCTGAGAATGTCAACATATTCCTTTGGCAGAACATGATTCATGGACACCAGTCCCTGACCCAGCTTCACATATAGACCACCATTCTGTGTAAAAGAATATAAAATGTGAGACATCACATATATACAGGTTCTCCCCCACTTACGAACAGTCAACTTACAAATATTCCGACTTACAAGTTTGTACTTTCAGTAAAATATTCAATAAATTGCATGGAATTACATGAGATATTCAACACTTTATTATAAAATAGGCTTTGTGTTAATGATTTTGCCCAACTGTAGGAAAATGTAAGTGTTCTAAGCACGTGTAGGCTTGGCTAGGCTATGATGTTTGGTTGGCTAGGTGTTGTAAACGACTTCTGACTTACAAAAAAATTGACTTAGGAGCAGTTTCTCAGAACATAACCCATTTGTAAGTGGGGGAGGACCTGTATACACCCATACCCCAATATCCATCAGTTTTGTGTACCAGCGGGAGTGTTCAGTCAGCAAGCATGTCAGATATTGAAGCAATTTTCCTGATAAGATACTGAAGAAAGAGACAGAAGTGTTCCAGACCCCAACCCAAACCCTCATACACAGGCAAACCCCGATTTATGATACCCCTAGATGCCATACCCTGGAATAGTTGTGGGGGTAGAAATACCACCCTACCCCTGGTTTTGCGATAAGTTTTGATTTTTTAAAACAATTTTGATGACATTTGAGACTTAAATTTTGTGTTTAGGTTGATTTATAAACTGTTTTTTGACAGATTAATGTGTTTTAGTCTTGGGTGAAGTGAACACTGTTATTTGGCGTACGGATTCTCGTCCATCAGACGAGGTACAGAACAGTGTGGACAACTAGGTGACTCAACAAAGAATATTTCGTGTTTGACTATTGAACTGTCACCTACCCTACCATGGAATACAAAATAATAATATTAAATAAATATTAATAATTATGAAAGCCTAAAGTAAATATTTCATGCACTGATGAAAACTGTGACATTGATAAATCATGTGTTTACATTCGGGCTGTTCAAGGAAAAACGTTTTGAAAATACAAAGGAATTTTTAAATAAATGTTGGAAAATAAGAAAGAAGAATATAAAGGAGTTCAGCAACCAGAACAGTAGCTAAAAATGACATGAAGAAGGGCCATTGAAAAGGCTATCCTGATTGCTTCATCGACTGATAAATCATGTTTTATACATAATGGCTGTTCATGGGAAAACGTTTTGGAAACACAAAGGAATTTCTAAATGTGTTGGAAAATAAGAAGAAAATAAAAGCACTTAGCAACCAGAACAGTAACAAAAATGACATAAAGAGGGGCCGTTGAAAAGACTATCCTGATCGCATCATCAATCGCATTCCCCGTCAAAACATCAGCGATTCTTTGTCACAACAATTTGGACCTTGAACGATTCTACATCATTCATACATTATTACCACACATAAGAGATGTTTATTTAATTGTCCTAGGACTGTCTGATGGTGTGACTGTACACAATGCTGCTGCTTCTTCTCTACTGAGTTTGAGTACAAGTCAGAGATCACATTCTCCAGTGACATTGACTGGGTACAAGCATGACGGGCACTGGTTTTAGGTTTAGATTAGCTTCTTTTACAGCTGTTAGGCCATTTAGATTGGCTTTAAACTTTTTTTGGGGCCCATCTGGGTGGGTTTAGGACTTGGTTGGGGGGGAAACCCAAGGCTCAAAAAAGCATCCCAATACTTTACATGTTAAATCTACCCCAAGATACAATACCCTACCTAGCGATGGGTTTTTACTTAATGAACTGCATCATTAAACCAGGGTATACCTGCACCTTACTCAATCAATACACAGCAATGCCATAGGCAATATTATTATCATAATACACAATACTACTAAAAAATGGTGCATTAAACATCTCTTGCAGGAGGGTATGTGATGGGACGTGCGGTGTTCAACACCGCTCCAGGGCAAGTAAACAGCAAGGCAGGCTGCTGGCAGTGCACCAGGTGAGGGTGGAGGAGGGCAGGGGGATGGGGGGAAGACAAGCAGGGGTGGGGGAGGGAGACAAGTGGGGGTGGGGGAGGGTGGCAGAATAGGGAAGGAGGCAAGAAAGAACACAGCCCTACTACCCCCCCAACCTTAGTCTCACTCACTCACTCACTAACTCACTCACTCACCTACTCACTCACTCACTAATTCACTCACTCACTCACTCACTTACTCACCACTCTCACGCACTCACTCACTCACTCTCTCTCTCTCTCTCTCACACACACACACACACACACACACACACACACAGGAGACAAGCAGGGATGGGGGGGTGGAGAGGGAGACATCCAGGAGTGGGGGATGGCAGGGGGATAGGGAGGGAGGGAGACATGCCTAGCAGTGCTGAGTGTGGTTAGGGATGGAGGAGGGATGAGGGGGGAGAGGAGGGATGGGGAGGGGGAGAAGAGAGGGGATGGATGGAGGACGGGAGGACCGGGAGAGCCTTGTTTCAAACCTAGGGAGAGGAGAGGTCTTGGCCTGGAGACGTGGGGTCTTGGACTAGTGAGGTAACAGACATTCAAACTGTTCGGATTATGGGAATCTTCCCCTATTTCTTGTGTTTGGTCTAGCGAAGCGCCAGTATCGATGTGCCATATAACAGGGTATGGGTGTATATATACAGTGCTCGTCAGAAGTATTGAGCACCCTGCATCCCTCCTAAGAAACAAACCTTTCAACATTGAAAAAACATATAAATAATACATTTTATTTACCTTTAGTGCTTCGTAGGGTAGCCTTTACGCTAATTCACGGACCTGAGACGTCTTGGAAGTGAAAGGGCGAGGCTCCTGAGGTGCTGGAGGGGTATTTTGTCCCAGGAGTCACGAATGGCGGCTTCCAGCTTAGGCAGAGAGCTCATGTCCTTCCCTTGGAGACTCTTCTTTACAAGGTACCAGAGGTTTTCTATTGGGTTGAGGTCTGGGCTATTTCCTGGCCAGTCTTTCATTAATGATACCTCGCAGTCACGAAGCCAATTGGTGACCGATTTGGCCTTATGAGCAGGTGCACCGTCCTGCTGAAATACTGGTGCACCTGTTAGCTCGAAGGAGTCTGGTAAATGATCACACAGAAGCTCCAGGTAAACCTCCTGATTCCCTCAAACATTCTTTGGAAGCACAACAAGCTTCCCCAAACCCTTACCAGAAAAACAAGCCCATACCATGAGTGAATCAGGATGTTTAACTGTGCTTTCTACATACCGTGGGTCAAGTGGGTCACTACCTTTGCGTCAGTACACACGTGCTCCTCTGTTACAGGTGACACTAAACGTTGCCACAACACTGACAACCATTGCTCCTCACCCCAGTTGAGATATTTATTATCAAAGTCAAGCCTACGAAGTCGCTAGTTTTTTGTGAGAAGAGGCTTCTTCACAGGCCTGTGACTTGTGTAACCAAGTTCATGGACCCTACGAGACACTGTGCAGACACCTCACCAAACACTTCGGGGTTGCTCTCTTTTATTTTCCTTGCACTCACACGAGGATTAAACTCCACTGCACGTTTTAAAACATTAACAGACCTCGGGGAAGTTTTCCTAGGCCTACCAGACCGCAGTTTCTTTGTGGGAACTTCACCACTGTTTTCCACTCGAAACCATGCGCACCAACAACGCACTGTCGATCGAGCCACACCAACCATTTCACTTATTTCCTTTGTCTGGTGGCCTGCTTCCTTTAGAGCAATGATCTGGGATATGATTTCACTCGATAGTTCACGGGTAGGTGCCATAACAAATTTGTGAAAGCCAAAACACTGCAGGACACTCGGTAAAAAATGGCGCAATTTGAGAGGGAGATGCAGCGGAGTTCCTCTCTCTCAGGCAGCCTGTGGGTGACTGAGGCGGGAGCCAACCAGGGCATCGGAAGGCCTCAGGCTTCCGTGATGTCATGCTAGCGCCGCAAACTTGTGGCTCAATTTTTACTACCAAAAATGGGTGATTCTTTTTTGGCCATAAGTATTGCGCGCCCGGCGGTAGGCGCTCGATAATTTTGACGAGTACTGTACAATACACATACACACACACATATACACATATATATATATAAATATAAAAATATATATATATATAGTAACCTCTCAACTAACGTGAGTTTAAAAAAACGCGTGTTCGTTTTAACACGAGCAAATATTTAACCCTTAAACCGCAGGCTTGTTTTGCTTTGACTTGCGGATCCCGCGGGCATATTCGCGCTTCGACAGCCTCTCTAAAAATATTTGCCAAAAATCAGTTATTAGTCCTAGAATATTAAAATCACATATACTTATGGCACATACCTTCACCTTTCTTCTTGGGTGTTTGTTGAGCCTTCGTCGAGTACCGTAGGACTTGTGGAGACCTCTGAAGTTGGGTAATGAAGTCTCCACTTTACACTTCCCGACAACTCGTAATATGATTACCACAGCCTGATATTATCACTAGAAACACTATTCTATGATTCTCAGATAGTTTGGAATCCATACTCCCCCCAAAAAAATACTGTGAAAGCAATGAAAATTACGAGGGCGTATGACCATCCCACTTCTGATCGTTCGCCGCTAGTGTTGTCTATTATTCATAAAAACACTCACAGTTTATATTTCTGTTACTATATAACACATATATATCTACAGTCTTTATCCATAAGTTTCCTTCAGTAATAGTAGTTTATTGTCACTGTAGGGATTCAATTTCTTTCAGTAAAATACGTAGCATTCACTTTCTCATCCTGTATACTAGCATTGAGTGAATGTCACTTTCACCTTCACTCTCATAACTCATAGTATTCATACATGCTAGAGTGAAACTTTCATTTTCATTACTCCTAGTATATATACTCGTATTCTTATAATACCACTCATTTACATTTCTATTTACGTTCTCTACTTTATTTACATTATTTACATTTCTATTTTATTTACACTGTGTTATGCACTGTCACTTGAAGTAACTTATAAAACTATTTTCCACTGTTCACTTATATTCACATTCACTGCTTTCACTTGCTGTTTACACATTATTTACACTTTATTTACAATTCCACTTGCACTGTTTTACTCAACAAAAAGATCATAGTCACTCTCTATCAATTGTCAGCCCTTTACATCTTTCCACACGAGGTTTAGTAGGGGGTAAAGGTAACAGGGCCCTTTGTATGGGACTATAAAGCGGCGGAAGTTAGCAGGAGCAAATCGGACATACTCCCACTTTCAAAGACGACAGTGAACTGATAGTAGTGGCCTCCTGCCGCCTGGCTAGGGTGAGTGCAATAATACCAACTTCAGCCCTGTGAGACCTGCTAATATATAGCAATGAAATGATTGGCAGGAAACCAAGACAATACATAATAAATTAGGTAGTTCCAGGTGAGTGTAAATATCACTTAGGCTTCTCCCTTCCCTCCTTATATGTATATTTATTACGAAAATAGATTATACGGCATATTTCAAGGGGAAATAAACAGCGAGTGCACGTGAGGTGTTGTCAGGTGATAATTAGCCAATTCCAGGTGTATGGCACTATCACTTACCTTATTTCTTTTTTGTATATATTATTTGGTATAAGAATATGGCATAGGGCTTATTTCAATGGATGAAATCAGTGGAAAATTCTAGGGAAGATTTACTTAGCGTAGAATACAGTGTGGTGACCTGCAATAATTAGGTAGTTCCAGGTGAATGTAAATATCACTTAGGTTTCTCCCTTCCTTTCTCATATATATTTTTATTACAAAAATAGATTATACGGCATATTTCAAGGGGAAATAAACAGCGAATATTAGCGAACGAGTGCACGTGAGGTGTTGTCAGGTGATAATTAGCCAATTCTAGGTGTATGGCACTCTCACTTACCTTATTTCTTTCTTGTATATATTATTTGGTATAAGAATAGGGCATAGAGCTTATTTCAATGGATGAAATCAGTGAAAAATTCCGGGAAAGATTTACTTAGCGTAGCACAGCCGGGCAGGCGAGAGGATTGGGTAATGGAGGGGAGGTAGGGAGAGGAGTCAAGAACGGGGAGAAATGGCTAAATTGTCAACAAAGGATAGGAGTACAGATGAGATTAGGAGTGCTGACTAGTGTTGGACACTGGCAGTACTGATAGATGATACAAGCCACCACTTGAAAGCCCGGGCAAATTCAAAATAACACAGAATCACAAAAGTGTCGCCCCGCTGTATGATCCCGCATACCACCCACTACATGTATTAAGTCATCCCAAAATCTATCTTTCTCTGCTTCATCCAATCCTGCCTGTGGTGCATATGCCGATATAATCACAGCTACCTTTCTACCCAACAAAATTTTCACTACCAATATCCTATCGCTTACTCTCAAAACATTCATAACATATTCCACCCATTTCTCTGCAACCATCACACCAACACCTCCATATCCATCTGTCCCCCCCTGCCAAAACAACTTATAGCAACAGTCCTTCCCAACAATCTTTCTGGCTGATCCACCCCTGTACCGGACTTCCTGCAAACATGCCACATCCACCCACCTCCTACTGAATGCCTCAACGACTTCCCCCACTCTTCCCCTCAAACTTCCCACATTCCATGAACCCACCCTCATCCCCATGAGTGATTTACTGTCCTCAGGCTTGCTTTGAAACTTATTTTGTTTTGTCATCTTCAGTATTAATAAAGGGGAACAGACATAGCAAAGGTCCCACTCACTGCACAGTCCCAGGTCCAGGCAATGGATCTGGGACCCCTAGCCCACCAGCTTACCAGTGGCTGTGGTAGTGGCCTCAGTGCCAATCTAATTTATTAATACATAATAGTCTTCTTCTTCAATCTTAATACATAATATTGATTATAACATTGTACAGGTATAATATTCATGATAATATTGTAATGATCCAGTAATATTACATTTCAAACAAGTTGTATACATAATTGAATACAGTTAAATTGGTTATTGTATTACATTTTGTAAAATGTGTATGTATAATAGTAAAATGCATATATGCAAAAAAAAAAAAAAAAAAATAGTTCAAAGTTAAGATTATGGTAAGAGTTATTAATATTTCATACTGAGATAATGTTACTGGTATACTTCTATATCATGGTTCATTCTTCTTCTTCTTCTTTTTTTTTATATAAAATTAATACTATATACAAAGTATGTACACTTCATACAGGGGGGTTGGCATGGATGCTTACTCTACCCCCACTAAATACTGACTCCAAATTTGCAATTCTTGCATCATGCATTCTGTGCATTGCAAACAGCACTACTGCAAATACAATACAGAAGATTATAAAGACAGTAGGTGCTGGGCTATACACATAATATGGATTGAACATATTGAAACTCAAATCTTCCCAGGGCTTCATTGTTTCATTGATTAGTTGCATAGTTTCAAACTTAGGTGAAGTCAGCTTAATACTTGTGCTCATGTTTAAGTCCATATCAGGCAGTGGGTGGAAATGTTTGTGTGTATGATTGAGAATGGCGTAGTGATTGATAGTGGATAAAGTGGACATGGATGGTGTAAATACCACAGAGTAGTCTGATGCTATGTATAATCCTGATGCTGAAGTATGAGATGGTGGTATATCTGGACAGACTATGTAAACTGATGTGTTATGAGTGAAATAAAAAAACTGAGTGTCCGATGCGTTGATGATGTACAAGCTTATCTGGAGCAAAAGTGAAGTTGCAATGATTATCTATCTATCTATCTATTGCCAGACGCCTCAATCCCGTTTGGGGTGGCCACAAACAAATCGCCTCCAAGTCGCCCTGTCCCCCGCCATTTCACTCCCCTGCTCCCAACTCACACCCCCCTCTCTCATATACCTCTCCACCCCGTCTCTCCATCTCATCCTCGGCCTCCCCCTCCCTCTTTCCCCCTCCACCTCACTCACATACACTCTCTTCGTCAGTCTTTCACCCTCCATCCTCTCCACATGGCCAAACCACCTCAGTGTGTTCCTCATAACGCTTCCTATCACATCCACATCAACACCACAACGCTCCTTTATATCATCATTCGTCAGCCTGTCTCTCCATGTGACTCCACAGGCTCCTCTTAAATAACTCATTTCCACGGCTCTCACTCTTGACTTGTGTCCTTCCAACAACGTCCAAGCTTCATTTCCGTACGTTAGAGTTGGTATCACAATACTGTCATGTAGTAACTTTTTCACTTCCATGCTCACTTACCTGTTTCTTATCACTGCTTTCAAAGAACCAGCAACCTTTCTTCCCTGCTGTACCCTTTCAAGCACTTCACCCTCCAAACCTCCATCCTTACTCATCACACTACCCAAGTACTTAAACGTACTCACATTTTCCAATTCCTCACCATCCAACCTCGCTGTACATTCACTGACTTCACCTCTCTCAAAGACCATCACTTTACTCTTCCCTACATTCACCTTTAGATTCCGTTTCTTACACACTCTCTCAAACTCATCCACCAAGCCTTGCAGCTCCCCTTCGTCTTCACTCAACAACACAGTATCATCTGCAAACAACAGTACAGGGAGTTTCCAAACACTATCCTCTCTCACCAGGGCCACTCCAACATCCACTACCCTACCTTGTACCTCTTTTATTACCCCATCCATGTACAGATTGAACAATCATGGAGACATGACACATCCCTGTTTCAACCCAACTTTCAAAGAGAAAAATTCACTTAGTTCACCATCCACACGCACTGCAGCCTTCGCACCATCGTACATACTCTTCACAGCATTCAACAACTTCCCATCTACTCCATATATTCTTAACACTTTCCACAATCCTAGTCTATCCACCCTGTCATATGCTTTCTCCAAATCCATGAAAGCCGCATACAACTTCTTTCCCTTCTCTAGAAACTTTTCCACTAAAGATCTGAGAATGAATATCTGATCTACACAACCTCTTCCCTTCCTAAAGCCTCCCTGTTCTTCTCCAACTAATTTCTCTGTTCTTTCTCTAACTCTGTCAATAAGTATCCTACCATACACTTTTCCTATTATACTAAGAAGACAAATGCCCCTATGATTACCACACACTTCTTTTTCCCCTTTTCCCTTGTACAAGGGAATAATTATACCTGACTTCCAATCCTCGGGACTCTACCTTCCTCCCAGGCCAATCTGCACATCTTCCACATCCATTCTACTACTATCTCTCCCCCATGCTTCAGCATTTCACCACACACTCCATCAATTCCTGGGGCTTTCCCTGATTTAACTTTCTTCATTGCTTCCACAACTTCTATCCTACTGATTTCTTCCTGTCTTCTCACCTCCCTCCTTCTCCCAGCCATTCCCCAGCCACTTATACTCGCATTACTTCCATCCTCCACGTTCAACAATTCCTTAAAGTGTTCTCTCCATCTGCTCACTTTTTCTCCCTTCTCCACTCGTAATCTACCATTTTTATCTTTCACTCCCCTGCTAACTTCACTTCCACCCTGTCTTACTCTTTTCACCTCTTTCCAGAACATTTTCTTACAGTCCCTCCACTTTACACTCAAATTCCTTCCAAATTCCTCATCCACTCTCTTCTTACTCTCTCTTACTAATCTTTTCACCTCTCTCTTTCTTTCTACATATAACTCTCTCTTCCGCCTCTCAACTTCTTCCACGCCCCTATTTCTCATCCATTCATTGTATGCTTTCTTCTTTTGTGCCACAGCCCGTTTCACCTCTTCAGTCCACCACGCTGTTCCTTGCACCCCCCTCCGTCTTCTCTTCCTTCCACACACCACATCACATGCTGCACATATTTCTTCTGTAAATATTCTACACACACCTTCCACGTCCCCCATCTGCTCCAATTCATATTTGCCCAATCGTTCCTCCACTTCTCTCTTATACTCTGCCTTTTTCTCATCTTCTTGTAACCTTTCCACTCTCCTTGCAACTACTCCTTCCTCTCGTCTTTCCCTTCTTCTATTCCTCCATCTTACTTGCACTTTAATTCTGGCCACCACCTAGTAGTGGTCAGAAAGTCCACTCCCCCAACCTCTATAAACTCTTGCATCCAATATACATCTTCGCATCCTTTCATCCACACACACATAATCAATCATTGCCTTCCTTTCACTCAGTTCACCACCCACCCTTCTCATCACTCGCCATGTATACCTGTGGATCATTTTATGCCTGAAGAGGGTATTGGCTATCACCAACCCCCTCCCAGCACAAATATCCACTAACGCACTCCCATTCTCATCTACCTCAGCAGGCACACCCCACTCACCAACTATTCCATCCACCTTCAAATTCCCAACTTTACCATTCATATCACCAATCAAAAACACTCTCTCATTCCTTCCAAACTTTTCCATGCACACTTCTACATTTGTCCAGAACTCCTCTCACTCTTCTAGCACGATCTTGCGTTGGCGCATACACACACACAATCGCCCACATTTGTATTCCAACTTTCAACTTTACCCACACAATCCTTGATCCAACTGATCCATACTGTCTTATGCTCCTCTTCCATCTTTTACTCACAACTATACATACTCCTTCCTTTGCCCTCTCATTCTCACCTACTCCTGCACATATACCCCATCCATACTCCCATTCTCTCACACTTTCTCCTCTCCATTTTGTTTCAGTTATTCCACATACATCCACTTTCGCATCCTCAAGCACCTGGACAATCTCTCTCTCTTTCACCTCATCATTTGCTCCCCTTACATTCCAAGTTCCAATTGCAATGTCCTTTGTCCGGTCCTTGGTCGTCAACGTTTGGTCAGTCCTTGTCCGAGGCTTCTTGTTTGTTTTTTTAGTTAGTTGTTTTCCGGGGAGGGGCACTAACCCTCCACCAACCCTTTTAGTCGCCTTTTACGACAAGCAGGGATACTGGGGGAGTATTCTTGAAAAACCCCCCTACCCCCAGGGGGGGTTATTTCTTATGATAGCCATTTCACAAGGGACTGTATCAGTAGGCTGAAACGTGAAAATGTACGCAGGACAAAGGTGAACAGCATGTAAGGATGTGCGGCACTTTCGTTCAATCGATTCACTTGCGAAAGTGACGGTGTTCCGTCTCTTGGAGACCATGATGAGTTCAGTGTCTGTGTTGATGTTGATGATGACCAAAGTGTGATTATTCTTTGAAGGGAAGGGGTGTATTTTGTATACTGTGAACAGGTCATCAGTTATGAATGGTACATGAACTACTACTGATGTTGGTGTTAATGTTGCTTCTAAATATGGATAATATTGCATGAATTCTCTACTTTGGAACAAAGGCTTCAATTTATGTTTATGTATGCCTTGACTAATTATCTGAAGTAACTCATGAACTGGAAGTAAGTCAATTGTGATCTTGCCATCACCGGCATTCGAAATTCCTTGCATAAGTGCCCACGAACTCTAGTGTTGTCTAATTGGAGAAGAATTGTGTCAACGTGTTCCGCGATGATGGAGAAGTGTTGGAAAAGTGTTATGTTACCTTCCATGTCATTTATTTTATCCACACTTTTGAGAGCTATGTTTTCTGTCTTTTAAAGATTTTTCACAATTGTCTTCAATGCTGAGTTATGTCCTGTGATGAATTTATCTTGGTATGTTAGTACCTGAGCTATTTTATTAAATTTTGTTGTTTATTTCTTTAACTCTTTAACCGCGGGTGTCATTCCAGAATGACATCGACAAAACTGGACCAAACCGCGGGTGTCATTCTGGAATGTTCGTGAATATTTTGAACACCGCGCGTTTTTCCTGTGTGCAAACTGTCTCACGCAAGAGTAGCTGTCGAGTTCTTTCACGCCAGCCCTCCCACACCTCCCTCCTCCCACCCCCCGGGGCCCCCCCCACCCCTGCCCTGACACGCATCAGTCAGTATCTGTCCAGCTCTGTGCGTGATAATGGCGTTCCGTCCCGAGTCATCGTCGCTCGCTTCCTCCTCGGAAATTATTAGTGCTAGTGTGCCTTCAACCTCTACACCGAGGAAGGAACTGCCGACGGCGAGGCAGAAGTGGTTGAGCACCCCAGAAATTAGGACAGAGCTGGATAAAACTGTAAGTACAACTCTGGACTGTGGCAGTGAGAGTGATACACTTACAGCAAGTAGTAGTGACGATTTTGCAGTGATTGGTGGTGAAACGTTTAGCAATGACAGTGACAGTGATGAAAGTGAACATGTTGTTTCTCCCCCACCGCCCCCAACTTACTCTGGGAAAGGGAAGGTGCCTATGGGGAAAATTGGTGTAGCACGTGGGAAGGGAGTGAAGCGTAAACTTACGTCTCCTACACCAGGCCCTAGCAAGAATTTCCCATCACTTTCCCGTTCCCCTAGCCCTATTGCCCTCACATCTTCTTCATCTTCTGCCGTGCCCTCTCCTCAGTCTACATCATCTGAGGAATATGAATTCCCAGAGCCTGCACAGCGAGGGAAGGCAGGCCGTGCAGGCAGGGTTAGCAGGGCAGGCCAGCCTAGAACAAAGGGGATGCGTGGCAGTAGGAGGGCAAAGCGGGGTGATAAGCGAGGTGATAAACGGGGAAGAAAGGGTCAGATTTCACCACACACCAGGTCAGTAACCCCCCCACCTGCCCCCCACCCAGCTCCCTCACCCTCGCCACCCCCCCTCACCCCCCTCCCGCTCACCTCCTGCCTCACCCATTGCCTCCACCTCAGCTCCTTCTCACGGGGAAAAGAGTGCAATGCGACCTGCCACTGCCACTGAACCACGCACCGGGAAAGAGGATGCATTTGTTTGGTCTGACGGTGCAGATTTTCAGCCACACAATCCACCGTTTGACATGACAAATGCGGGAATACAGCCTGCCTTCCCATGCAACGAAGGAGATGATTTTGTTGACTACTTCCTGGCCTTCATGGATGACGAAATCGTGCAGCATGTCAGCGATGAGACAAATAGGTATGCAGCTCAGTGTGCAGCAGAAGGGCTGGGACCTATTGGCTCACCAAAACAAGTGTCGTGGTTGCCTGTCGGGATCAGAGAGCTGTATGTGTTCTTTGCTCTCATGTTCTTGATGCCCCATATCAAGAGACATGAGTTGGAGGAGTACTGGCTGGTTGATGACATTACTTCAATCCCAACATTCGGGAAGTACATATCACGAGATTGGTTCCGACAGCTGCTAGGATACCTGCACTTCGCTGACAATGGAAACCCGTCCCAAACTGACCCTTTGTGGAAAGTGAGGGATTTTCTCAACGGGATTAGGGATCGATTTATGCGATTTTTCCGTCCTATGCAAAAAGTTGTCATAGATGAATCCCTGGTAATGTTCAGAGGACGTCTCAAATTCATGCAGTACATCCCCAGCAAACGCCACCGCTTTGGGATAAAGTTCTTTGTGCTGTGTGACTGTGAGACGGGGTATATCCTTGATTTCGTGATCTACTCTGCAAGTACAATGGACGTGGACAGGAAAGACCTCCTTGGCTTCTCTGGTTCCGTTGTAAAAGTGCTGATGGAGAGGTATTTTGGTGGGAATCATGTGCTGTACACAGACAATTATTACACAGCACCGAAACTCGCCAAATACCTGGCTGAACACGGCATTGGCACTGTTGGAAAGAGTGGCCAAGTTTCCCAGAAGCATCATCATCATCCAAGGGAGATGTGCACCTGAAGAAGTCTGACAAGCTTCTGGCGATCAGGTGGCACAACAAGAAGGTCGTGAATATGCTCAGTACCATCCACACACGAGAACTGCAGAGAACTGGGAAGGTCAGCTACAGGACAGGAGAGCCAATCATGAAGCCTGATGCCGTCATTGACTACAATATCAACATGAGACTTGTTGATAAGTCTGACATGACGACTGGCGAAATAGACTGTCTCAGGAGAAACACCCGATGGTACAGGAAGTCTTGCCTCCACATGCTCGATATGTGCATGCTCAACGCCTTCCTCCTCTACAAGACACAAGTCAGAGGCATAAGGCAACCATCCCTGAGACAGTTCTCCAAGACTGTCGTGCAGCAGCTGCTTGCACGATTTGGTCAGGTGACGGCATTGGTCCCGAGGCGACACTCTGACACACAACCTGACCGTCTTGAGTGTCACAATTACATGAGCCGGCACCAGCTTGTGAAACTGCCTCTTACCGCAGGCAGCAGGTTGTCACAGGGCCGCTGCAGAGTGTGTCATGACACCACACGGAGGCCTCGGACGAGAAAAATGAGCACACACCAGTGCCAGGAATGCCAAGTCGCTCTCTGTGTGACTCCGTGCTTTGCCGAGTACCACTCTCTGAGTAAATACTGACAGTGACAGTGATATACAGTGATGCAACAGTGACGTGCTCTACCAATAATTCTATAAGGGATAATGTAGTAATAAGGGATATTTTGCCTGGAAAACAATGTAAATATTGACCAGTATAATAAGTGATATTGTAATAAGAGAATCTGCGGCACTGCTGTGATTCTGTGATGCGACAGTAACGTGCTTTACCAATAATTGTATAATATAGTAATAAGAGATATTTTACCTAGAAAATTATGTAAATATGGCCAGTATATAAGTGATATGGTAATAAGAAAATCTGCGGCACTGTTGTAATTCTGTGATGCGACAGTGACGCAATATAGTAATAAGTGCAGTGTAAATATAATGTATATTGCCCAGATTATATGCAAAATAGTAATAGAAGTTAGAAATAATGAAAACATCACCACTAACCAAACGTCAGTGAGCGTGTGATGCCGCAGTGAAGTGCAGGCAATTACAGTGCCTTTTACCTACCTCAGTGAATACAGAGTGGGTGTTTATCGTATGTGCAGTGTTCATATATGTTTATAGTACTATTATCAGAGAATGGTTGGCATTTGGTACTGGGGTGTGGGGTGTAAAATAGTGATTTTACACCGCTCACTTCTAACGGCACTGCCCGTCCTGTGAAAGTCAACAAAGTCATGAAACCTACATCACTGCAAAGCTGAAGGTTAGTATTTTCTAATGGTACCTTATTTTTTTCTCTAGCTTTATTCTGTGCAGAGTTATTAAGGTTTAAAGGTTTGTTTACATTTGGCTGAAACCCCCGCGGGAGAGGCCAGTCAGGGCAAAACAATGCCCGCGGTTAAAGGGTTAAGGTCTTCCTCTGTAGCCAATCCAAAGATGTTCACAAGAACTGCGCCACCCAGGTCGAACAAACCGCGCTTTTAGCGAGTACGTGTGATGTTGTTCTTGTCGCTCAATACCTCCGTTCCATAAGATGGGAGATCTTGGATCACGATGAGCATAGTTGACTTAGTCTGTTCTATTTTCCATTTTGCTAACTTCACTATTTCATCCACTTCCTTTGTGTTTTGCACATGATTCGCATCTGTCTATGTGATTGTTTATATCTTTTCGTAATGATGGCCAGTAATATAATAACTGGGCTTGTTTGAATGTCTTATCCTTTCCAGGATGTCCTGCATGTGGGCTATCGTGTATCGTTCGTAATACCTGGGGTATCATGTCATTAGGTACTACCAATTGGTTAGTATTTCCTTGGCATTTTGGTTGTTCTAGGTTGATCTTGTATAAAGTATTATTGACTATTGTGAATTGTTCGAGCGGTACATGTAGTTTGGGTTATTGTATGTCATCTCCACTTTCTAACTTGTATATAACTTTAGACCATATTGGGTCAAGTCTTTGTGCTTTTGCGATATCATCATGGTTTGGGATGTCTCCTTTGAGATCTAAAGCCGCGACCTGAATTGTGTTCGGGTTCCTAGATAATGCGTCGGCTACTATATTCATTTTGCCTTGTATATAGTGAATATGGACATTGTAGTTTTCGACTGTTCATTTCCATCTTGCTCTCCTCCCAGAGAGGAGTTTTTCTTTAAACATACCCACTAATGGTTTATGGTTGGTGAATAAGTGTATTTCGTAACCATATACCAAATCTCGAAACTTTTGTAATGCAAAAACCACTGCAAGTGCCTCTAAGTCTGTACTGCAATAATTTTTCTCTGCACCTTTTGTTTGTCTGCTGGCAAATGCAATTGGTTGATTCTATCCTCTTTTATCTTCCTGCATCAGTACAGCCCCTAAACCTTTAACTGATGCATCCGTACATATGATAAATGATTTTGTGAACCCTGTTGGAAACACACAGGGACACCGTAGCATTACCCGGAGAACAATTAGGGTGTACTAACCTGATTAATCACAGCATTAATGTGCACCCAAATACACCACCAATTTTCATACCAGCCTACCGGATCCCACATTCTCAGCGTACACTCGCAAACCAGTAGGTCAATGAAATGTTAAAACTTGGAATTATTGAACCATCAGTCTCCCCGTGGAATGCCCCATTATTTTTCGTGCCCAAACGAAATGGAGAAATGCGTGCTAGATTACCATAAACTAAACAAGCACACAATCCCACTACTGCCACCATTTAATGTTAAAGCTTTGTAGCCATCATTTAATTTATATATGTAACTCTTAGTTCTTGTAATAAGTGAGTCTTGAGTCAACTGAAGTGCAGGAGGAATTAAAGATGAATACAGGGAGTGCATCTTGATTTATTATCTTCAGAGAAAGTCTAAGTTGAGCAGCATATTTATTATACAGAGACTTAATATACTAAGTAAGTCTAGTTGGACCCCTCTTATTCATTCTCTCCACTACCTGCCGGTTCTATGGCCAGTCTCCTTCTCCCCACTACCTGTCGATTCTAGGGCTAACCTCCTTCTGAGCTCTGCCTCTTAAATTCCTATTTTAGCAGGGTTCGCATCACGTGGAATATACTGATGTGAAGCTTCTAGAAGCCGGTGTGTGTGTATGTGTGTGTGTGTGTGTGTGTGTGTGTGTGTGTGTGTGTGTGTGTGTGTGTATGGTCACGAGGTTCGTGTGCGTACCAGCATTCCTCCAGTTAAGAGTGTGCAAGCCTGTTTACCTTTGCTCGATTCTCGCTGACACACTACCTCTCTCATCCCCTGGCTTGATGCTTCTACCTGTCTATCTATTTATCTATTCATCATGCTATCTATTATGATTTGTAATTATAATATGGAGTCCTGACAGTAAGTTGTCCACTTACAACTCACCCTCCCTCCACCTACAGTATTATACGTCATTGTTACTATTCATGCCGCGTGTTTTCACTCAATACCAGATTATTGTTTGTGTAACTGCATGCACAGATGCAGAAACATAGAATGTATGTTTTTTCATGTTTTTTTATTAATCTCCATGTTTTTTTGCATGTTTCTTTGGGGGGAGAAAAATGTGTTACTGGCACAATTGAAATTCTTACAGCTACTTGATCTGACAGCTCTGAAAGGAGGGGATGGGGGGGAAGGGGTGAGGGGAGAGGGTGGTGGAGTGTGTGAGTAACACCAAGAAAAAGATTTTGCATGCTTTTGTTCATTTTTTTTTTTTTTTTTTGACAGCTACACAGCTATGAGGGAAGGGGATGGGGGGAGGGAAGAAGAGGAGGGGAGAAGTGTTGGGGAGGAAAGGGTGTTGGGTGTGAGTGAGGGACACCAACATAATTATTGTGCATGCTATTGTTTGGAGGAAAAAAAAAAAAAAAAAAAAAAAAAAAAAAAGAGCTGGAAAATTCTGAAGGGAGGATTGGGGGGGAGGAGGCTAGCTTTAGCTTTCTTTTCCCCTTGAAATTCTTACAGCTACTTGATTTGACAGCTCTGAGGGGAGGGGATGTAGGGGAAGGGATGAGGGAAGAGGAAGCTGGCCTGTGTGAGTAACACCAAGAATAAGATTTTGCATGTTTTTGCTATTTTTTTTTATTTATTTTGACAGCTACACAGTTATGAGGGAAGGGGAAAGGGGGAGGGATGGTGGGGAGGAGAGAAGTGCTGGGGAGGAAAGGTGTTGGGAGTGAGCTAGGAACACTGACATAATAATTGTGCATGCTATTATTAAAAAAAAAAGAAAAAAAAAAGGAGCTGGAAAATTCTGAAGGGGGTAGGGGGGGAAAGAAGGAAGAGAGGGGGAGGTGATGGGAGTGGGTGAGGAAGGTCATGGGAGGGGAGGAATGAGGGTGGGATAGGGTGGGACCGCATAGATAACTGGGAGACGCCCCGCCTGGAAGGGTAACTTTTTCAACTTTGACAGCCATAGCTCAAGAACCAGTTGGTCTAAAATGCTCTGGTCTGCAGCAAGGGTGTGTAAATTCAAGCTCTAAACCTTGGGCATAACACTTTTTACTCTTCTCTTCCTATTTCTCCCAGCTTTCCTGTCACTACTTATTGCTTTTCTTTCTGTTACAGATGGCTTTACATTGAGTGGCAAGCCAAATGGTTTCCTGTAAGCCAAGAAACCATTTTCAATGCTGGGTGGTAACCATATAACCAAACCATACGTGCTCCCTACGTGTCAAGTGGGTTGGTGGAGGGTTAGTGCCCCTCCCTGTAAAACAAATAACTCAGAGTCAAATGGCCACCCCGGACGGGATTATGGCATCTGGCAATAGATAGATATTGATAGACTTCTGTAAGAATCGAAAAATTGACTCCACAAACTGTACATATTTTCATGGCAGAACGGTCAGTCGAACTGCATATCCTAGAAGTCAAGAGAAAACAGAGTCTGATGTACAGCTGTATTTTAGGAAAACCATCATCCTAGCCTCAGTTCACACTTTGGTGGAAAAATAAGTGTTAGAAGCCTTATATGGGTCTAGGCTCATTGGGAAAAGAATACACTTATCTATTTTTCACCACTGCTCTGCCAATTCCAGTACAATTCCAATCATCAGAAATTTCCCCTTTCCAATACCGATACCATTATTAATCGGCTTTTTCTTGCCAATTTACAGTACTAAATAACGTAAAAGAAGGAGAGCATAGTAAGGCACTAGCCAAAACATACCAACGGTATGTCAAAGGCAGAGAAACTGTCAAGCAAAGACAGAGAGGCAGAGTTTAGCAAAGGATAAGAGAGTAGGGTAAGTATAGGGATACCATAGGTATGAAACAGATGTAAAAGGGGACTAAACTGACACAGAAGGATTAGTAAAATTAAACAGTGAGAATAATGACCTTGAGGCAGCCATGAAGGATGCGTTGTGCAGAGCGAAGATGAGCTCCAGCCATAGCTTTTTCATACTCATCACTGGTTTCATCTAGGCCAAAAGTAGCCCACTGGTAGTCCAAAGAGATGCTCACCCCAATCCACACAGATCTGTAATACAAATATACTACTGCAGTACCATAATACCAAATCACAAACTAACATCAAACTAAATCAAACTAAAATCAAACAGGGTACCACATACACTACATATATGATAATTTCAAATATTGTAATGTAAAACAATAAATAGAGGGGCCAATATTCTTAATGCCAAATTAAACTAATTTAAAATAGAGGAACTGTTTCCTTAAACCATAGAAACAATTTACAACTTTGGGTGGTACCCACAAATAGACATCTTGTGCTTTAGTGGGTAGTGACTTAAATCAGACATGGTTCATATGGGTTTATTAGGCCCAAAGGAAGGTTGGAGTATACTGTTAGCATAATACTGTTCTTGGATGAATGATCAACCACTCTTCCCTTAATTACCTAGGACTGAGTATAGCCTCACCTAGGTACATACACTCCTGATATGGCAAAAAATGGGTGATCCTCCATATGCCTGAGCTGTCTTCAGAATGGTTTCCCTCTTGCCGAGAATCGTACAAATGGTGGACTTGTTAACTTTGTAAAATTTTGCTATGTCACAGTTCCACTGTCCTCTCTCCTTCCTCTTGATGGCATCCACCTTCTGCTCCTGCATCAAAGACTTCTGACATTTGGCAGGGTCACAGTGCAACGGCATGGTCAGGCTGGGGCAGGTAGCCAAAAAAAAGAGCAAAGATTGCACAGAGCACATGTGCAGCCAGAGTGTGGGAAAAGGGTAGGCTTAACTGGGGAAGAAATGCTCAGCAGACCGTGACAACATTCTGGCAGATACATGATAGCAAAATGTCATAGGCTGATGCAATCTGTGCTCTGTCTATCACTTACAGCGTTGCATGAATTCCAACCATAATTTTATGACTCACGCTGCGTTCTGTTTAACACAGGCCATGCAGTATGACTTTGAAACATAAACTGGGGCCTCCCGCCGTGTTATGTCCAACGTCACAGCATAGTCAGGTGCTGTAAAAAATTAGCAGCTTCCTCAGACTGCATTATATAAATTTTTTTACAAAATGGCACCTCCTGTGTTATGCGAGATTCACACTCTGTGATCACACATTATGCGAGTGCTAGCTATACAGTAAAACCTCTCTATAACAGACTAATTGGGACCCAAGCCATTCCGAAAAAAGCAAATGTCCAATAAAAGCAGCATCTGGACTTCCCCCAGCTATCCAATGGAGGATGTGGGGATGGGGAGGTTACAAGCAGGGGTGGAGGAGGGTGGGGAGGGAGACTAGTGGGGGCGAGGGAGGGCAGGGGGAAGGGAAGAGCAGAGGGACAGGGAGGGAGACAAGCAGGAGTGGGGGAGGGTAGGGGGTCAGGGAGGGAGACAAGAAAGCCAAACTGCCCTACTACCCTCCTCTCAACCCAATCTCACTCACTTATTCTGCAACTCACTCATTCTCTCACTCACCCATTCACTCACTCACACAAACTCTCACTCTCTCTCACTCAGTGTCTCACTCACTCACTCAGTCACATACACACATACACCGGCGCTCCATACCAGACCAACACGGCATTACCTAAATTAGTATCTTTGAATGAGTCAAGCTCTGTACCAGGTTAGACTAAATGATTTTTCATTATTAAAAGGAAAAGAAATAATAAGTTTAAATAAGACTGGTTCAAATAGAACAAAGAACCACGATGCGTTGAGTCAGCTGGGTTTGTTTATACTACAGCAACACGGGGAAAGTGTACATACTCTGTAAGTACATACTCTGTTCATTTAGAATTACAAAATGGATACATACTTCAGTAAAACAAATTTGGAAAAGAAAAGGGAAAAAAGTAAAAAGCAAAATGATGATTTCTACCAAGAACTGGTTGAAGTGGAGACTCACAATAGACTGGTTGAACGTGTACACAAACTAGAAATGGCTTTCAAAAATGAAATTGATGAAATAAAGTAGCAAATGCACTTGCAAAAGGAAGAGATAGAAAAACTAGGAAGGGAGGCCAATAAGAAAGACACAACCATCAGTGAACTAACAGTGGAACTGAGTACGCTTAGGAAGAAAGTGAGTGAAATGGCAAGTACAGTAGTCAATCACGAGAGTGTTATGGAAGAGTTAAAAAATGACACAGGGACAATTAGACAAGCAAGCAGTCTTATAGACCAGAGCAGTGATATTGAGGAGAAGATAACACAGGTGAATGAAGCTGTGCAAAGCTACAAAAATGATGTAGAAACCACGTATGCTGAAATGGTGAAAGTAAAGAAAGACTTAGAAACAAGGGTGGAGGAAAAAAGCATTAAAAAGGAAGTGAAAAGAATAATCCAAAACAATCCAAAGTTAGTCAGAGATTCAGTAGAAATAAATAAATCAATAGTAATCACTGGTATAGAAGAGGAAGAGGTTAAAAACAAGATCACTAGAGACAAAAAGGAGATGCCAAATGTAATGAGCTTACTGAAAGAAGTATCAGAGGAAATCTGTAGTAAAGACATAGAGGAACACAAAAGGTTAGGGAAATACGAGAAAAGCAAGACAAGACCTCTAAAGGTGACTTTCCAGAGTGTAAACACTGTGGAACAGATACTAAAAAATGCAAAGAATCTTATGGAAAAAGAGGAGTTCAAAAATGTATGGGTAAAAAGATGCCTAACACAAGAGGAACTGGAATTACTGAAAGAGAAAAGGAAGGAAGCAAAAACAAAAAATGAGGGAAGATCAGAAGAGGAGAAGAAATTTTTTTACAAAGTAATAGGATTGCAGGTACGAAAGTGGTACACAAACAGGATGGAAGACAAAGGAGGAAGGTAGTAGAACCATGTCATGACAAGTATATAAACAAGATGATAAAGTTCTATCTATCTATCTATTGCCAGACGCCTCAATCCCGTTTGGGGTGGCCACAAACAAATCGCCTCCATGTCGCCCTGTCCCCCGCCATTTCACTCCCCTGCTCCCAACTCACGCCCCCCTCTCTCATATACCTCTCCACCCCATCTCTCCATCTCATCCTCGGCCTCCCCCTCCCTCTTTTCCCCCTCCACCTCACTCACATACACTCTCTTCGTCAGTCTTTTACCCTCCATCCTCTCCACATGGCCAAACCACCTCAGTGTGTTCCTCAACGCTTCCTATCACATCCACATCAACACCACAACGCTCCTTTATATCCTCATTCGTCAGCCTGTCTCTCCATGTGACTCCACAGGCTCCTCTTAAATAACTCATTTCCACGGCTCTCACTCTTGACTTGTGGATGGAATGGTATCTAAATTACTAGAGATGAATGATTATGTCAGAGAAAATGAACCACAAATAATATGCCTAACTGAGACAAAATTAACACCAAGGATATCCAATGACATACTAAACTTAGAGGAATACAATATATGGAGAAGAGACAGAAATTTAAAAAAAGGAGGAGGAATTATAATATTAACTAAGAAAAATCTAAAAGTCAAGGAAATAAACCTAGATATACCATCACAAGTAGAACTGATTGCAGTAGAGATCGACACATCTGAAGGTAAAGTAACTGTAGCCAATTTGTACATGCCACCCAGATCAAACACATGGGAAAGAGACAAATATGAGGACCTGGCAGAGAGTACAATTCAGAGTATAAGATCATTGCTACATAAAATGGAAGAGAAATCGGAAAGAATTATACTAACTGGGGACTTCAATACAAATACAAATATACTCTAAATATAAATAGCCAAGAAAGCTGTTGGGGCCAAAAGCTCCTGGATCTCGTACAAGAGTTTTTCTTAACGCAACATGTGAGGGAAACCACCAGAAAAAGAGGACTTGATGTACCTTCAGTGCTAGATCTAATATTTACTAGGCAAGAAAATGACATTGACAGTTTAATATATCACCCTCCACTAGGCAAAAGCGATCATGCAGTACTAAATTATAACTTCAGGATAGCATATGACATAGTAAACAGCAATGACAGTTACAAAAAGAGCCTAAACTATAAAAAGGGAAATTATCAAGACCTAAAGAAGTATTTCTTAGAAGTTGATTGGGAAAATGAGCTTAGAGGACAAGATTTAAATGCTGTACACTCAATCCTTAAGTAACACGTGGTTGAGTAACACGTTTTTGTTCTAACGCGGTCAGCATAATGAGACAAGTCATGTCAACATGCGGAAAAACTCGAGCTCACGCGGGAAGTCAGCTGGCCTGGGGACGAAATTTGAAAGCCGTGCGCTATGACGTCACCCTCTAACCTCTGGGTACATTTCCTGGGCGCATATTTCCATTCTGTATAGGTATTTATCTCAGTACCACAGCCAGCCACCTCAGCCAAACAGCCCTAGTGAGATGGGATAGGTTAGGGTAGGTTAGGTTGCTGAAATTTGGCTGGGAAGCACAGTGGTCATATTTTCATGAAAAACCTATAGTTAGTTTTGAAACGAATGGGCAAGCGTTGTTCCTAGCTGAGGGTTCCTGGTGGTTTTTATGAATACGCATACAGAATGGAAATATGTTTTCTGGGCAAACTCAAGGCCGAACGGTTTGACGAAATTTATGGGTTTCGGCAATTTCAGGGGACAAAAATGGAACGACAATGTATGCTAATCAGGAAAAAAAACAACAAAAAAAAATCCTTGCGTTCTCGTAAGTTACAGTTCAGTTCCACATTCTTTGTTTGATTTCATGCTTCCCAACACATTTTGGACCAACTGGGCATATGGTTATCAGTCCTTTCTCATGCCTCATCTAGTTCTTACCCACAATTATCATGGATTTTGCAGTTTTAACCCCTTAACCGCGGGGCGTCACTTTCGTGACGCTTGGGAGCAAGGGATCATACCGCGGGGCGTCGCTTTTGTGATTCTGTGTTATTTTGAATTCACCCGGGCTTTCCAGTGGGGGCTTGTATCATCTATCAGTACTGACAATGTCCAACACTAGTCAGCACTCCTAATCTCATCTGTACTCCCATCCATTGTTGACAATTTAGCCATTTCTCCCCGTTCTTGACTCCCCTCCCTACCCCCCCTCCATTACCCTATGCTCTCGCCTGCCCGGCCATGCTACGCTAAGTAAATCTTCCCTGGAATTTTTCACTGATTTCATCCATTGAAATAAGCCCTATGTCGTATTCTTATACCAAATAATATATACAAGTAAGAAATCAGGTAAGTGAGAGTGCCATACACCTGGAATTGGCTAATTATCACCTGACAACACCTCACGTGCACTCGTTCGCTAATTTTCGCTGTTTTTTTCCCCTTGAAATATGCCGTATAATCTATTTTCGTAATAAATATACATGTAAGGAGAGAAGGGAGAAGCCTAAATGATATTTACATTCACCTGGAACTACCTAATTTATAATGTATTGTCTAGATTTCCTGCCAATCATATCAGTGCTACACAAAGCTGTTTCAAGATTTAACATTGGTAGCTCTGATTATATATCTCCTAAGTAGGCCTCTAATCTATTTTCGTAATAAATATACATGTAAGGAGGGAAGGGAGAATATTTACATTCACCTGGAACTACCAGATTTATAATGTATTGTCTAGATTTCCTGCCAATCATATCAGTGCTAGACTTAGCTGTTTCAAGAAGTAATATTGGTAACTCTGAATAACCCCTAAAGCAGGCCTCTAGGCTGCCCCTGCGTTATCAGTGTACTCTCATCTTCCGAAGTGAGAGGACGTACGTTTCATCTTGCTGACTTCAAGGCCTTTTTTCACCCCCATGCAAATGGCTCTGTGACCTTTACCCCTACTAAACCTCGTGTGGAAAGAGGTAAAGGGCTGACAATTGATAAAAGAGTGACTATGATCTTTCTATTGAGTAAAACAGTGCAAGTGGAATTGTAAATAATGTGTAAACAGCAAGTGAAAGTAATGAATGTAAATATACGTGAACAATGGAAAATAGTTTTATAAGTTATTTCAAGTGACAGTGCACAACACAGTGTAAATAAAATAGAAATGTAAATAACGTAAATAAAATAGAGAACGTAAATAGAAATGTAAATGAGTAGTATTATAAGATTACGAGTATATACCCTAGGAGTAATGAAAGTGAAAGTTTCACTCTAGCATGTCTGAATGCTATGAGTTATGAGAGTGAAGATGAAAGTGACATTCACTCTCAATGCCAGTATACAGGACGAGAAAGTGAATGCTACGTATTTTACTGAAAGAAATTGAATCCCTACAGTGACAATAAACTAATACTACTGAAGGAAACTTATGGATAAAGACTGTAGATATATATAAGTGTTATATAGTAATAGAAATATAAAGTGTGAGGGGTTTTATGAATAATAAATGACAGGCTACCATGAGCGAACTAGTGCCAGTGCGACGATCAGACGCGCTCGTAATTTCCATTGCTTTCACAGTGTTTTTTTTTTTAGTATGGATCCCAAACTACTTGAAAATTGTAGAATAGTGTTTATAGTGTTTGTATCTGGCTGTGGTAATCATATTACGGGTTGTCGGGAAGTGTAAAGTGGAGACTTCGTTACCCTACTTCAGAGGTCTCCACAAGTCCTACGGTAACCGACGAAGGCTCAACAATCATTCCAGGAGAAAGCTGAAGGTATGTGCCATAAGCATATGTAATTTTATTATTCTAGGACTAATAACTGATTTTTGGCAAATATTTTTTGAGAGTCTGTCGGAGCCCAAATAACCCCGCGGCACACGCAAGTTATTGGTAAACAAGCCCGCGGTGTAGGGGTTAAGGAACGAAATGGAACAAAAATGTTTGCTAATTAGAGGAAAAGTTACTCTTTCGCCCATGTGTTATCGCAGCGTTCAGTTCCACATTCTTCGTTCAATTTAATGCTTCCCAATACTTCCAACTAACTGAGCATACTGTTATCAATCCTTTCTCATGCTTCACCTAGTTCCACCCCACACTCATAATGGGTTTCGCAGTTTTAGGGGACGAAATGGAACGAAAATGTTTGCTAATTAGAAAAAAATACTTTCATCTATGTGTTCTTGTTAGTGTTCAGTTCCACATTTTTCGTTCGGTTTCGTGCTTCCCAACACATTTAGGACCGACTGAGCATACGGCTATCAAGTCCTTTCTCGTTCTCACAGACTCTACCTCACAGTCATATGGGTTTCGAGTTTTAGGAGACGAAACTGAACGAAAATGTTTGCTAATCACACACACACACACACACACAAAATACTTCCGCTCGTGTGAGTGAGCATTCAGTTTCACATTCTTCGTTCCTCTTCCTGATAGTCTTATGTTTGTCAGATTACTTCTGGGAGGTAAATAAAAGTTTCATACTAAATCTGTTTCCCCGTCCTCTTAAGTTGTATTCCGCTGTCAACTTGTTTGATACATCAGGGTTACGGCGAAATTAGGGCCTGTCCTAACCTAAGTGTTTAAACTTGACCTAACCCATCTTAACTAAACCTTATAATTTAACCTAACCTAACGTAGCATCCAGTTGGGAAGTTGGGAGACGAAAATCACCTTTGAGTACATCAAGACAATCATGTTATGGCTTAAGGAACGTGATGATAAAAAGTAGGAAATTTTTCAGCAGTAAAAGGTAATTTACGACCCTGAAAATAGTCAGAAAAATACAGAAAACAAACTGGAGGAATATGAACTGAATTGGTAAGGTTCTTCCACTGCTTTAAGCGTACAAACACCAAAATGGCAAAAGAAAAAAAGAAAAACCATAGCATAAAAGAAAGCACCATCATAACGATTTGGAAGGAGAGGGAGAAGATAAAGATCGTGCGTAGGAAGTGATGCAATCCTGGCAGCTGTGAAGGTATATATGTTGTCCTGAAACTGACTGAGAAGCTTATAGGGCATTATGTGGAGCGTCAGAGAAAGCAAACTCTCACTTTTACCCCTTTTACCATCTTACCCCACGTATTTACCTCCACCTATATGCACCATCAGGTAAAACACTGAAAGAGATATAACTGTTGTAATTAAAAACATCAGTGGTATTAAAAATGGCATTAACAAAAACAGAAGTTGGACTGGGTCAACACCACCTCCACTGAGTACCCTTTTCTTGATACGTAGCTCCACAGTATTTTACTCCCGCCCCCCAACCCCAAAGTTGTTGTCAAAGTTTCGCCTTCTTGTATCATGTGGCCTTCGGGAGAGACGTTAGGCTGTATAGTTAGACTAAAATTTACGGGTCTGGCTGTTTTAGGGAACAAAATGGAGCGAAAATGTTTGCAAACCAGAAAAAAGGTACTCTTTCATCCATGTGTTCTCCTGAGTTAGAATTCCGTTTCACATTCTTCGTTCGGTATCGCTCTTCCCAACACATTACTCATCGTTCGGTATCGCTCTTCCCAACACATTACTCATCGTTCGGTATCGCTCTTCCCAACACATTACTCATCGTTCGGTATCGCTCTTCCCAACACATTACTCATCGTTCGGTATTGCTCTTCCCAACACATTACTCATCGTTCGGTATCGCTCTTCCCAACACATTACTCATCGTTCGGTATCGTTCTTCCCAAAACATTTAGAACTGATTGAGCAGTTTAGCCATATGTTTAGTTTATCAGAAATGCGTTGGGAAACGGGATATCAAACGAAAAATGTGAAACTGAACGCTAACTCACGAGAACACAGGGAATAAAGTAATTTTTTCTTGTTAGCACAAATTTTTGTTCTATTTCGTACTCTAAAACTGCCAGACCCATAAATTTTTGTCTAACAATATGGCCTAAGGTCTCTCCTGAAAGCCACATGATATGAGAGAAGGCGAAACTTTGACAACAACATTGGGGTTGGGGGATGGGAGGAAAATACCAGGGAGCTACGTATCAACAAAAGGGTACCCATCCCAACTTTTATTTTTGTTAATGCTGTTTTTAATACCATTGACGTTTTTAATTACAACAGTTATATCTCTTTCAATGTTTTACCTGATGGTGGGTGCAAATGGGGGTAATTTACGTGGGGTTTGGTGGTAAAAGGGGTAAAAGTGAGAGTTTTGGAAAGTTGCCGGAACACATTGTACCATTATACATGTAAACATATTGTCTGAGGGACGCGGATTTGGGTACCACGGTCCTTGTCCAGTCCCTATTGCCCGCGGTACTCAAGGATTGAGTGTATATAGAAAATTTTGTGAATTTTATGAAATAGGAGTCCAGAAGTACATCCCACACCACAAAGAAGCAGATAAGAAAATACAGAAATGGTTCAATACAGAACGTAAAAAATAAAAAGAAAGAAGAGATTTGTTGTGGAATAGATATAGAAGACACAATAGTGAAAGGGCGTATAATAATTACAAACAGGCAAGAAACAACTATACAAGAATAAGGAGGGAAGCCCAAAAACAGTTTGAGGAGGATATAATAAATAAAAGTAGTGATCAACCAAAGCTGTTTTACAACTATATCAGAAGCAAAACCAAAGTAAAAGATATAATACAATCCATTACGGATGAGGGAATCACTTATACACAAGAGAAAGATATTCGTGAAGCACTAAATAAGAGTTTCCAATTAGTTTTTACAGAAGAAAAAATTTTTGAGAGGGACTATGTGGAACACGCATGTCCACACATACTACCAGATATACAAATAGCAGAAAAAGTAATACAGGAGGAGTTAAGTAGATTAGACAGAGGAAAAGCAAGTGGTCTTGATGAAATTTCATGTTGGGTATTACGACAATGTGCAAAGGAGTTAAGTAAACCATTATTTTTAATTTTCAAGAAATCCTTGAGTCAAGGGAAACTACCTGATATTTGGAAAAAAGCAAATATAGTCCCCTTATTCAAGAAAGGAAATAGACAAAATCCTCTCAACTACCGACCAGTATCACTGACCAGTGTTGTAAGCAAGGTATTAGAAAAACTTATAAGAAAAGCCTGGGTAAATCATCTAGAAGAACACAGTATGATAACAGAAAGACAGTTTGGTTTCAGAAAAGGAAAATCATGTGTTAGTAATCTGTTGAGCTACTATGACAGAGTAACAAACACAATACAGGAAAGGGAAGGATGGGTGGACAGTATCTATTTAGATTTCAAGAAAGCTTTTGACACAGTACCACACCAAAGACTTTTATGGAAACTGTACCATCAAGGAGGAATTCGAGGCAAACTGTTTTGTTGGATGCAAGACTTTCTCATAAAAAGAGAAATGAGGACAGTACTAAGAGGAAACTACTCATCATGGAAAGAAGTGACTAGTGGAGTACCACAGGGTTCGGTGCTGGCACCAATCATGTTTTTAGTGTACATAAATGATATAAACAGTAACATTGGAAATGAGAGCTATCTGAATATGTTTGCAGATGATGCAAAAATAGAAAGGAGAATTACTAACACAGACTCTTGTAAAGAGCTACAAGAAGAATTAAATAAACTTCATGAATGGAGTAGTACATGGCAAATGGAATTCAATGTGGACAAGTGTCATGTAATCAAGTTTGGTAAAAGTGGAAAAAGACCTGATTGGGATTATAAGTTAGGAAATAAAACCCTATACACATCAGAAAGAGAGAAAGACATAGGTGTGATTATCAATAACAGACTATCTCCGGCTGACCACATCAGCGAGAAGGTACGGAACATGTATACTCTGCTTGCAAATACGAGAAGAGCATTCACATACATAAATGAAGACATGCTAAGAAGGATAATAACATCATTCATTAGACCAACCCTGGAATATGCATCAGTAGTCTGGAGTCCTCATCTCAAAAAGCATATAGACAAGATTGAAAAAGTTCAAAGGGCCGCTACAAGATGGATACCAAGCTTAAGGGACCTAAGCTACGAAGAAAGACTAAATAAACTGAATCTACCAACACTACAGGAGAGAAGGAAAAGAGGTGACATGATAATGCTATATAAGTGCATATCAGGAAAGGAGAAAATAGACATAAATGACTACTTAACATATGGAGAAGCATCAGCAAGAGGACACTGCAAAAAACTGCGTAAGAAGAGAGGTGATAAAGACGTAAGGAAATTCAGTTTCCCAAACAGAGCAATTGATCAATGGAATGCACTGCCGAATGAAATAGTGTGTGCCAAAACAATTCACAAATTTAAGGATATGTACGATAAATATGGTTTAAGACACGGGACAGTACGAGCTTGACTCATTCCTGTAAAGATACAATTAGGTAAGAACAATGAGGTAAGAACACACATCCCCTCCATTTACCCCTCTTCTCCCCTCATCTCCAACCTCCTCCCCTTCCCTCCTTCATCCACTGCCACGTTTGGCAATTTTATTTTAGTTACTCAAAAACCACTGGTCATATTGAAATTCCAAAAACACCACAAGAAAGCCCGTGAAATTTTGCATCTAGACATATGCTTTGCTCTTGCACGGTATGGCCAAATTTTGGGCTAGGATTTTGGGAAATTATTTGAAGCTATTTTTAAACTTGAACAAGTTTATTCTCACTGCATTTCTGTACTTTTATCCATCAATTTTGTGTGTTTTTATTAATTTATCTTATAGTATAAAACACCATCGAAGACGATGGTATACAACTTAAACCAAAATAACCAATTTCCAGGGGCAAAATTGGCCGTGGAATTGTTTTCCTTTGTGCTCGGGTAGAAGCCCCCAGAGCTGGGATGGAGAAATGGTGGGAGAAGAGAGGAGATTTAAGGAGGACCGGGAGAGCTGTACACACCACCATATCTGCATTAAGATGTGCTGTTTCTAACCTAGGGAGAGGCGAAGCACTGAAAAAATACAGTATTTTGTTGTTACAACTAAATTTCATACACTTTTCAATTACAGTACTGTACACTTTATACACTTTATTGTTTACAATCTTAAAAACTAAACATGTTCACTTTGTATACAGTATTGTGCTTATCACTCGTCACCCTCGGACTTTTCCCGATATACAGTACTGTATACAAATTTAGTCTAGTCAGCTCCTCGACTCCGATAAAAACGAATCCTGGTATACAGTACTGAAGTCTGTTATATATATCAAGTTTTTACTATATCCACTTTACAGTGGAATCTCCTGACCCTGAACTATAGACCAGTGTCTCTAACCAGAATGGTCGCAAAACTGTGCAAGAGAATCCTGAAAGACAGGTGGATAAAATATCTGGAAGAGATGAATATTTTGGCCGAAAGTCAGTTTGGATTCAGAAGTGGAAGGTCATGTGTTTCCAACTTCTTAAGCTTTTACTCAAGAGTGACTGATGTGCTACAGGACAGAGACAGTTGGGTGGATTGTGTGTATTTAGATTTGGAGAAGGCCTTCAACAAGGTACTCCATAAAAGACTAATGTGGAAACTAGAGCATATAGGAGAACTGAAGGGGATCCTCCTGGAATGGATGAGGAACTTTTTGAGAAACAGACAAATGAGGACAGTAATAAAGGATAGGATGTCTGGATGGAGGGAAGTAACAAGTGGAGTCCCACAGGGCTCGGTGTTGGCCCCAGCAATGTTCCTGATTTACGTAAATGATATGGTAGATGGAGTGAACAGTTATTCAAGTCTGTCTGCTGATGATGCAAAGATTTTGAGGAAGGTAGAGGCTGAGGAGGATTGTAAAATGCTGCAGGAGGATCTGGATAGGATACATGATTGGAGCCGGATGTGGGAAATCAAAGAACGCAAAGAAATGTAAAATACTGGAAATGGGTAAAAGTACCAAGAGGCCATCACTGAATTATTTGATGGGTAATGAACCAATCACAAAAACGAGAGAAGAGAAAGATTTGGGAGTGCTGGTCCAGGATAGTTTGTCACCTGAAAAACATATTAACAAGACAATTAGAGAGACGTATAAACTCTTGACTAACATAAGAGTAGCATTTCATTGTACAGATGAGATGATGAAAAAATTGATAGTGGCCATGATCCGCCCCAGGTCAGAATATGCAGCAGTAGTGTGGTCCCAACACAAAAAGAAAGATATGAACAAGATTGAGAGAATACAAAGAACAGCAGCCAAGATGGTCCCCAGTCTGGCAGATCTGTCATACAGAGAGAGGCTGGAAAAGCTGGAATTGCCTTCCATAAGGAAAGGAGAAAGAGGCGACGTAATTGCAGTGTAATGGGAGCAGACAAAATTGACAAAGAAGATCTGTTTGTATGGGATAAGAGAGTAACAAGAGGACACGGAATGAAATTGAAGAAGCCAAGCTGCTTGAAGGATATCATGAAATATAGTTTTCTTTACAGATGTATAGACCTACGGAACAGCCTGGACAAAGAGATCGTCCAGTCTAAAATCTTAAACGAGTTTAAAGCTAAATCTGACTTACTGAGAAACAGAGACGAGACCCCACAAGCGTAGCTCATTTCCTGTATATCACAATTAGTTAAATACACACACACCCTAATCAAGGCATGTACTGTACAAGCTAAATCTTATAATAAGGTCCCTGGTGGAAATATCATTTCCGGCACAGATCCCCCTTAAGGAATTCACTGCTCACAATCCACCCCACCTTACCCTCACACACACACACATACACACACACAGAAACAGGGAGAGGGAAAGGAGAGAGGATACATACACACACACACACACACACACACACACACACACACACACACACACACAAACAGGGAGGGGGAAAGGAGAGAGGACACACACACATACACACACACACACAAGACAAGTGGGTAAAAGAAATTGAGGAAGTAAGGAGGATAGGGCCTTATAAGAAAGGGGAAACAAGACCAATGAGAGTCAAGTTTACATCAGAAAGTGTAATAAATGAGATACTTAAAGTGACCTGGAAATTAAGCAAAGAGGCGGGGATGGAAAATATTATAATAAGAAAAGATCTGAATGAAGAAGAAAGAGAAGTTTTAAAATCATTAAAGGAAGAAGTAAAGGAAAAAAATGATAAGAGGACAGAGGAAGAACGTAATACTTTTTTTTGGAGAGTATTGGATATGAAAGTAAGGAAATGGTATTTAAGGAAATAGAAGTGAAGGAAACTAGGGGGGATGGTTGTGAAAGATCAGAAGTTGAAGAAGTGGTACGGAGAGAGAGTAGGAGAGAAGAGGGTATTAATAATGTCAAAAATAATTTGAAGGTGATATATACTAATGTTGATGGTTTCATATTGACAAGGATCGAAATTAATGATTTCTTGAGAGAACATGAACCTGATGTCATGTGCCTTGTAGAGACCAAATTAAGAGAAGATATTGATGTTCATTTGGGAGATGGTAAATACAAACTGTGGAGAAAAGACAGGAAAGAAAAAAAGGGAAGAGGAGTGATGATAGCAGTGAAGAACAACATAAATGTAGATACTGTGGAAATGGGAGAAGGCAGGGCTGAAGTGATATATATGAAATTAGAAACTGGAGAGAATGTTAAGAGAGATATGGCGGTAGTGTATGTTCCCCAAAGACGAGAGCATGGAAGGATGACGAATACCATGAGATGTTGTCAGATATGGCTAGCTACTTGCAAAAAATAATTGAGAAAAGCAATAATATAATTTTGGTGGGTGACTTTAATTGTAAAGAGGTGAACTGGGAGGAATGGTACTCGGGAGGCGGCGAGGATTCGTGGGGTACTATGTTATTAAATATAATAATGAATAATGTGATGACGCAGTGGGTCAAAGAAGAGACACGGTTTCGAGGTGAGGACACACCAGCAAGGTTAGATTTACTGTTCACCAAAGAACCTGATGTAATAGAATCATTGGAATATCTCTGTCCTTTGGGAAAAAGTGATCACGTGGTCATTGAGTTCCAGATGTTAATAGGAAACGTCGAGCCAAGAGACGAGCTTCATAGACAGGGAAGATACAACTTTGGCAAATCAAATTTTACAGGATTGAGAAACTTTTTTGAAAATGCGGATTGGAGAAAATTCAGAGAAACAAGAGAGATACAGAGGAAGTGGGATATCTTTCTAGACCTCTATAATTTGGGAGTGGAAAAATTTGTACCAAGAGTAAGAGGGAAAGAAAACAGGAAAAAGGAGTGGTTTAATAGAAGGTGTATGATACCCAAAAAAGAGAGAGATAAGGCGTGGAACAATTGGAGAAAGAGAGGTAACGACAGAACAAAGGAAGAATATAAAAGAACAAGAAACGAATACACAAGAATACATAGGGAAGAAGAAAGGAATTTTGAAAAAGGTATAATTGACAAATGCAACGATGAACCCAAACTGTTTTATAGATTTGTTAATGGCAAACAGAAACAAAAGGAAGGAATCACCAAGCTGAAAGTAGATGGAGAGGTCTTTAAGGATGCGGCAATGCAAGCAGAAATAATGAACAAACGTTTCCAGTCAGTTTTCACTAAAGAAAAGGAGCTTGTGGAAGGGGAGGGAGTGATTAGAAATGTTCCGGTGATGAAAGATATAAAAGTGGAGGTGCAGGAAGTGTATAAATTACTGGAAACTCAAGATGTAAGGAAAGCCCCAGGACCTGATGGAATTTCTAATTGGGTACTGAAGGAATGCAGAGAACAACTGGCGGATAAAATTCACAGCTTAATTGTATGCTCACTGGAAGAGGGGAAAGTGCCAAAAGAATGGAAGAGGGCAAATGTGGTACCAATTTACAAGGGAGGAAACAGGGAAGAACCCCTGAATTATAGACCAGTGTCTCTAACCAGCATGGTCGCAAAATTGTGTGAGAGAATCCTGAAAGACAGATGGATAAAATATCTGGAAGATATGAATATTTTGGCTGAATGTCAGTTTGGATTCAGAAGTGGAAGGTCATGTGTTTCAAACTTGTTGAGCTTTTACTCAAGAGCGATTGATGTGGTACAGGAGAGAGATGGTTGGGTGGATTGTGTGTACTTAGACTTAGAGAAGGCCTTTGACAAGGTACCTCTGAAGAGACTAATGTGGAAACTAGAATATATAGGAGGACTAAAGGGGAAACTTCTGGAATGGATGAGAGACTTTTTGAGAGACAGACAAATGAGGACAGTAATAAAGGAAAAGATGTCTGGATGGAGGGAAGTAACAAGTGGAGTCCCTCAAGGCTCAGTGTTGGCGCCAGTAATGTTCCTGATTTACGTAAATGATATGGTAGATGGAGTGAACAGTTATGCAAGTCTGTTTGCTGATGATGTAAAGATCTTGAGGAAGATAGAGGTTGAGGAGGATTGTAAAATACTGCAGGAGGATTTGGACAGGATACACAATTGGAGCCGGACGTGGGAAATGAAATTTAATGTAAAGAAATGTAAAATATTGGAAATGGGTAAAAGTACCAGGAGACCATCACTGAATTATTTTTTGGGTAATGAATTAATCACAAAAAGGAGAGAAGAGAAAGATTTGGGAGTGCTGGTCCAAGATAGTTTGTCACCAGAAAAGCACATTAACAAGATAGTTGGAGAGACTTATAAGCTCTTGACTAACATAAGAGTAGCATTTCATTATATGGATGAGGAAATGATGAAAAAATTGATAGTGGCCATGATCCGCCCCAGGTTAGAATATGCAGCGGTAGTGTGGTCCCCACACAAAAAGAAAGATATAAACAAGATTGAGAGAATACAAAGAACAGCAACCAAGATGGTCCCCAGTCTGACAGACCTGTCATACAGAGAGAGGCTGGAAAAACTGGATTTGCCTTCGTTAGAGGAAAGGAGAAAGAGGGGAGACATGATTGCGGTGTTCAGGACCATGGTGGGAGTAGATAAAATTGACAAAGAAGATCTGTTTGTATGGGATAAGAGAGCAACAAGAGGACACGGAATGAAATTGAAAAAGTCAAGCTGCTTGAAGGATATCAAGAAATATAGCTTTCCTTACAGAAGTACAGACTTATGGAATAGCCTGGACAAAGAGATCGTCCAGTCTAAAAACTTAAACGAGTTTAAAGTTAAATTCGACTTATTGAGAAACAGCGACGGAAACCCACGAGCATAGTACATTCCGTGTATATCACAATTAGGTATATTCTTAAATATTTGAAACGACTTAGACAAAGAGGTGGTGCATGAGAAAAACATTCATGTGTGTAAAGGTAGACTTGATAAATGTGGATATGGAGACAGGACAACACGAGCATTGCTCAATTCCTGTATACTACAAATAGGTAAATACACACATACACACACACATGCGGTTAGATATCTATAGAATGTGACTGAGAAGAGCGACAACATAATTCTGATTGGTGATTTTAATTGTACAGAGGTGAACTGGGAGGAATGGGACTCAGCAGGCAGTGAAAATTCGTGGGGCACTAAAGTACATCCTTCAACTTTGCGAATTTTAACTTTGCAATTCACCAATTTTGCGAGGTAGTTACAAAAGTCATGTATTTTTTAACATATGAACTTTGCAAGTGATCACACACTTTGCAAGGTTGAGTGGTGGAAGAGTCGTCTTCCCGCACTACTTTGCCACGCCGAGTAGTGATGTCATGGTTCACTGAACATACTGCGCCTCCTAGTTCAGTGGTCTGCCGTCCCGCCACGTTTGTTTGCACCTGTTCCCAACCAAGGTCAGTGACCCTCACAATTTCGTGGTGTTTCTCGCAATATCCCAGCAGTCTAACCTTGCTCAAGTGTTATCATGGCGCCAACGGGTAAGAAGAACAAGAAAATAAGTTTGGAGACCAAAGTGAAAATGATTAAAAGGAAAAAAGCAGGTAAAGGTAACTCTGCTATTGGTCAGGAGTTTGGTGTTGGTGAATCAACAGCGAGAATGATTTTAAAGAACAGTGAACAAATCAGGCAAGCAGCAAAGAACTATGGAGGTGTTCAATTTGATGGTAGAATAGTGATGGTATGATAGTGATGAAGTAGGCCCCGCGGGGCCACAATAGCCGTACCCAAGCCTCCCTCCGCCACCGGTCCCGTATACCACGCCAGTCTTCACATCAGTGTAAATGCACTTTTTTTTTTTTTTTTAATGTTTCTTACCTATGATATTTTCTTACTAATATTACTGTACAGCACATCTGTTCATGTTTGTTTCATTTATCATCATAAAATTAAGAGGTAAAGTCGAGAGAAAGAGTGGGAAAAAGTGCATACCTTGGGGTGATGTCGACCAATTTGCCTATAATTCATATATTTAAATTGTTTCAATTTTGCAAATTTTGATTTTGTGAGAGTTTTTGTCGACCATATTCTCGCAAAATTGGAGGAAGGACTGTATATTGTTAAATATAGCAATGAATAACGTAATGACCCAATGGGTCAAAGAAAAGACAAGATTCAAAGGTGATGACACACCAGCGAGACTAGATTTACTGCCAACCAAAGAACCTGACGTAACTGAATCTTTCAAAAATCTGTGTCCTATAGGAAAATGTGATCATGTAGTCAATAAGTTCCAGATGATGGATGGGAATATGGTGCCAAGAGATGAGCTACATAGGCAGGGAAGATACAACTTTGGGAAAGCAAACTTTACAAGCCTGAGGAAATTTTCCGAAAATGCGGATTGGAGAAAATTCAGAGAAACAAGAATGATGCAGAAAAATTGGGATATCTTTCTGGACCTCTATAATTCGGGAGTGGAAAAATATGTGCCAAGACTAAATGAGAAAAAAACAGGAAAAAGGATTGGTTTAACTCGCCCTGTCCCGACCAATTTTGGAAAAAAATTTTTTTGGCTCAAACCTCCACTTTTGGTGAGAAACATTGAAATTTCATAGAGAAATTGCTCACCTGAGGTTTAAAATACTGGATACAGGTAGCAGTACCCCTTACCTTACTGAATTTCTATCATGCTGGCTCCAAAGAAAACGAGTCCTATGGGAGGGTAACCATTCCACACCACTCATAAACGGTATTTATTTATTTATTTGGTACAAATTTATATGTAGTACGAGAGTATATAGGTTTTCACACAGTAATAGAGGCAACATAAGCATTGTTTCACTCACCAAACACATCAATATACCTGACCTTTTTTGGCGACATTACCTGATCATTATTTCTAACGGTTTCTTCCTCTAATGCTACGTAAACTTTGTCCTCCACATTGTCATCGATTGGGGAATCACTCTAGCCTTGAATTTCATACCATGGCACGACATGTCTTTACTGGCCAGGTCACTGGTAACAGGTGAACTGCTGAGACAATGGTGTGTGGGGGGGGAAGGTCATGCGGGGTAAGGCATTGTCCCTGCCTGGCATCTTGTAGAGGAAGGTGTCCCATGTATACGTACCAAAAATCACTCGTGAAATTTGAAAAATGTGCAAATGACAGACCTTGCAATTGTGGCGCGTTTATATACGTCAACAGCAGTCACAGTGACAAAACGTTCGGACGTATATATACGTCAACGAGATGCAGCAGGTTAACAGAAGGTGTATGACAGCAAAAAAAGAAGGACATGGCATGGAACAACTGCAGAAAGAGAGGTTAAAACAGAACAAAGGAAGAATACAGAAGAACTATAGTCGCAGTGCACGATTCTTGAGGTTGTCATTATCGTACACTGACAACCTATCTGTTAACAGTGCGTCTGATTTCCTATCATACTATACAGTAAAACATCAATATATCGGACTAATTGGGGCACAAGCCAGTCTGAAAAAAGCGAAAGTCCAATAAAAGCGACATCTGACTCCCCCTGGGACTTCCTCCTCCTTTCTTATGCAAAGAGACGCACTTGTCATTCATGCACTTATTCTACAGTATCTCTCTCTCTCTCTCCCCACACTGGGCACTTCCCTTTTACTTCACATATTTTTTGTCTTCATCATCACCTTCATCTTCACCTTCCCATTCATTTTTGCCTTTGCTTTCAGTTCACTTTGACATTCACATTCACATTCATATTCAGTTCTTTGCTCACTTTCACATTCACTTTCACTATCACTCATTTTGAATTTCCATTTCATCTTCACTTGCAATTTTACTTTCTTACTTCCATGTTTACCTTTAGAATTACTTTCACTCATCTTCACTTTCACCCTCCCTTCTTTTACTTTCACATTCCCTTTCACCTTCACTCATCTTCACCCTCACTTTCACCTTCACTTTCATTTTCACCTCTTTCACCTTCACTTTCACCTTGACCTTTACTTTCACCTTCACTTTCACTTTCACTTTGACCTTCATCTTCACTTTCACTTTCACCTTCATCTTCACTTTCACCTTCATCTTCACTTTCACATTCATTTTCACTTTTGCTTTCACATTCACCTTCACTTTCAGCTTCATTTTCACCCTCACTTTCACCTTCATGTTCACTTTCACTTTTGACTTCACTTTCACTTTCATTTTCACCTTCACTTTCATCTTCCACCTTCACTTTTGACTTCACTTTCACCTTCACTTTCACCTTCAAACTACCTTCACTAACCTTTACTTTCACATTTGCTTTCGTCTCTCTCTCTCTCCAGGGCCTCTCTCTCTCTCCTGGAGAGAGAGAGAGAGAGAGAGAGAGAGAGAGAGGAGGGACCAAGGTTATGCCTATCTCCCTCATTTGTTTATCGGAAAGGGGACGCCACTTGTCATTCCTGTATTTATTCTCTCTCTCTCTCTCTCTCTCTCTCTGCTGACTTTGACATTCACATTCACTTCCATGCTCTTTCACCTTCACCTTTAACTCATTTTCACAATTACTTTAATTTTCATTTTCAATTTCACCTTCATCTCTCTCTCTCTCTCTCTCTCTCTCTCATCTCGGTGAAAAAGGGAAGGAATGGAGGAGGACAGAGAGGAAGGAGAGACCAATGTTATGGTATCTTCTCCGTTTGTTTGTTTATTCATTTATTCCAAGCGGCGGACTGCTTCTGGCTTTATCGGACTTTTTCTGATGCACAAGAAATTTGTTCAGTTGACTCCTCGAGTCCGATAAAAGTGAATTCCGCTATACTAAAGTCCATTATATCATGATTTTACTGTACATGAATCATATACTTACACACAAATATTTTACACACGATTATTATTATACACGAACATATTATACACGAACCACATGTGCATCACATAATACACGAAATTGGAAGCACAGTTGATGGGTAGGTTGCCAGTGTTAGATAATGACAACCTCAGAGTTGTGCGCCGCGACCACAGAAATGAATATATGAGAATACGTAGAGAGAAAAAGAAAGGAACTTTGAAAATAGTATAATTGACAAATGTATGGAAAACCCAAATTGTTTTACACATTTGTCAATGGCAAATTGAAACAAAAGGAGAGAATCACTAAACTGAAAGTAGGAAGAGAGGTCTATAAAGATGTGGCAATGCAAGCTGAAATAATGAACAAATGTTTCTAATCGGTTTTCATTAAAGAAAGGGATTTTGTGGAGGGGGAGGGAGTGACTAGAAATGTAGTGATAAAAGATATAAAAGTGGAAGTGCAGGAAGTGTATAAATTACTGGAAACTCAAGATGTAAGGAAAACCCAAGGACCGGATGGGATCTCTAATTGGGTACTGAAGGAATGCAGAGATCAACTGGTGGATAAGATTCATGGTTTAACTGTATGTTCTCTGGAGGAAGGGAAAGTGGCTAGGGAATGGAAGAGGACCAATGTGGTACCAATTTATTAGGGAGGGAATAAGGAAGAACAACTGAATTATAGACCAGTGTCTCTGAACAGCATGGTCGCAAAATTGTGCAAGAAAATCCTGAAAGACGTATGGATAAAATATCTGAAGGAAATGAACATTTTGGCTGAAAGTCAGCTTGGATCCAGAAGTGGAAAGTCATGTGTTTTAACTTGTTGAGCCTTTACTCAAGAGTGACTGTTGTGCTACAAGAGAAAGACAGTTGGGTGAATTGCAGAAAGCCTCTGACAAAGTACCCCATAAGAGACTAATGTGGAAAGTGGAGTACATTGGAGGACTGAAGGGAAACCTTCTGGAGTGGATGAGAGACTTCTTGAGAGACAGATAAATGAGGACAATACTGAAGAACTAGATGTCTGGATGAAGGGAAGCAACAACTGGAGTCACACAGGGCTCGGTGTTAGTGCCAGTAATGTTCCTGATTTATATAAATGATATGGTAGATGGAATGAACAGTTATGCAGGTCTGTTTGCTGATGATGCTAAGAACTTGAGGAGAGTAGAAGTTGAGGAAGACTGTAAAATGCTGCAAGAGGACCTGGATGGGCTTCACGACTAGAGCCGGATGTGGGAAATGAAATTCAGTGAAAAAAAAGAAAAGTAAATTATTGGAAATGGGTAAAAGTGTCATGAGGTCATCACTGAATTATTTGATGGGTAATGAACCAATCACAAAAGCGAGAGATGAGAAAGATTTGGGAGTGCTTGTCCAGGATAACTTGTCACCTGAAAAACACATAACAAGACTGTTAGAGAGACACATAATCTCTTGACTAATGGGGGCGCTCACCATCCACTCGCTCGATGTAATGCTGCTCTTGGGTGTCTGCCCTTTCCTCTCTTCCTTCCTTATTTTTCTGTTTTCTCTCCTTTGTTCGTTCCTCTTCCATCTGCCTACGGGTGACTTTACACTCCCTCTTCTGTCTTACTTTCCTTCATCATTTCCTCTTCCTTCTGCCTGTGGGTGACTCTACACTAAGTGACACGCCAAATGGTTTCCTGTACACCAGGAAACCATTTACTATGCTGGGTGGTAACCATATAACCAAATTTTGGCACCTGGTGGTTTAGTGGGTAATTACTGCGCTCCAATCGGAATGAGCCAGTGAAGTTTTATATCCAAGGGGTGGTTGGGGTTGACTGCTCGTGTGATGCCACTCAGGGATGAGTGAGGATGGTCACTCTCATCTTAAATGTCGGGACCAACTGCCTAGCCCAGGGCTCCTACGCTCCTCATGGGGCAATGTAGGACTGGATGATAGATGGATTACGGTGCTCCAATCAGCTTAAGCCTGTGCGGGTTTATACCCAAGGGGTGGCTGGGGTTTACTGCTCATGTAATGCCACTCAGGGATGAGTAAGGCTGGTCACTCTCATCTTAAATGTCAGGATCAACTTGCCTAACCCCAGGCTTCTACACTCCTCATGGGGCAGCGCAGGATTGGATGATGGCTGGATGGCTGGATGAGATGATGAAAAAACTGAGAGTCGCCATGATCTGCCCCAAGTTGGAATATGCAGCAGTAATGTGGTCCCCATACAAAAAGAAAGACATAAACAAGATCCAGAGAATACAAAGAACAGCAACCAAGATGGTCCCTAGCCTGGCAGATGTCACACAGAGAGCAGCTGGAAAAGCTGACTATACCTTCCTTAACCCGCCACATCCTGGCCGATTTTTCACCAATTGGATGGATGATGATAATTGGGTGAGGAAGGTGAGAAGTGTTAATACTGGGGGTGGGGTTATGAGGGGTAGACCGAGAAAGACATGGCACGAGGTCATTAAGTGTGACCTCAGGGTTAAGGGACTGAACGGGAAGGCTGCAATGGATCGCGCAGCGTGGAGAGCCGCCATTAGGTGACAAAGGCCGACACATGCAAGCATGTTGGAGCCTTAAAAAAAAAAAAAAAAAGTAGGAAAAAAAAAAAAAAAGCCCCCCCCCCAATCCCGGCAGATTTTCGATTTATTATTATTATTATTATTTTTTTTTTGCTCAAACCTCCGCCTTTTAAGAGAAACATTGAAAAATACCCAAAAAAGTGCTCACCTGAGCTTAAAAATGCAATATACAGGTGTCCCTCCAAACACCTGGTGCCGTTTTCTCTGGGTGCACGCTGCTGCTGTCATGTTTTCTGTGGTAATGGTAACTATTGCAAACCACTCAAAATATGTAGATATTTGTTCATTTGTATGAATTTATATGTAGTGCAAGAGTATAATGGTTTTCACACAATAATATAGGCGACATAAGCGTTGTTTAACTCATGGAACACATCAACATACCCCAGCTTCCTTGGCGACGTTACCTCCTCATCACTTCTGCTCATTTCTTCCTCCAGCGCCACGTAACCTTTGTCCTCCATGTCACCATCAATTGGGGAATCACTCTCGCCTGTGAAGGCAGCCAGGGCGGCTTGAATTTCATCGTCAGAGAGACCGTGGTGCGGCATGTCTTTACTGGCCAGGTCAGTGTTAACAGGTGAGTTGCCAAGACAATGGTACGTGGGGGTAATGCGAGGTCGAGGAGTGTCTGAGGAAGGTATCCCACACATGCCTACCAAAAATCACCCGCAAAACTTGAAAAAAGTGTGTAAATGATGGACCTCACAACTGCAAAACATACCGGTACGTCGACGGGTGTCAGCATGAAAAAAAGTTCTGATGTACCCATACACTGACAGGACGTCTCGGGTTAAAAGAAAGGAGAGAGAGAGGGTCGTCATGATCGCAGTGTTCAGGGCCATGATGGGGGTAGATAAAACTGACAGAGAAGATCTGTTTGTATGGGATGGGAGAGCAACAAGAGGACACAAAATGAAACTGAAAAAGGCATGTTGCTTGAAGGACATCAAGAAATACATACCAGTACAGTCTCCCATATAGATGCACAGACCTGTGGAATAGCCTGGACAAAGAGATCATCCAGTCTAAAAACTTAAACGAGTTCAGAGCAATCTGACTTACTGAGAAATAGAGATGGGTGTCTGTATATCACAACTAGGTAAATACAACTAGGTAAATACACACACACACATATATGAAAATATAGGACAAATATGCCATTTTCAGTGGAGTTCAGTTTGGTAGGAATGGTATGTTGTTATCATCACTGATTAAGTCACATCCAGTTGAGTCTCAATTGACAGGTGTAACTGGTAGTTGTATTTGAGAGGAATAGTTTGTTGTTGTTATGGTCGATTGGCTAGCATCCAGTCGAGTCCAAATTGGTAGGTATAATTGGTTTTTGTTGTAGTCGGTCTTAATCTGCTACAGAGCCAGGGGGATCCCGTGAGCGTACACACACACACAATTGAGGCGTCAGTGAGACAACATGCCATATCACCTCGCTCTGAGCTGGCCACTCTGGGCTACAACTAGCTATACCTACATAGTATCTTTATATAAGTCAAGCTCTGTACAGGGTTTAACTAAATGGTGTTCTAAACTAATGGGGCAAGTTTAAACAAAAGTGTTGCCCAAATAACAGAGCACAGCTAATTAGTGCAGGAATGTGCTGAACAAGTCCCAGCTGTTTTGACTACGGTACCACAGGTGAGTAAGATGCACAATTATAAGTAAAAACTTTTTTCTTTCTTCTCAGTATTAACACAAGAGGACCACCATATTAAGCGATGTGAATATGGAAGGATTTGGGAAGAGGGAAGCGGGTAGAAAACAGGACTGAAATGGAAACAACAAATTAGTAGAAAAGGTGAACAGATTCGAAAGGGCATTTCAGAGTGAAATGGATGAAATTAAGAAGCAATTGCACATGCAGAAGGAGGAAAATGAAAAATTAGTAAAGGAATTAAACAGGAAAGACTTAACAATAGATGGCCTGTCAGTTGAGGTGGGTTCACTTAACCCCTTCTTTACTGACCCCTCCCCCCAGTGTAAACAATACATTTATCCCCCATACCGGCCTAACAGCTCCCCCTCCCATAGTGTGAGGGGTAGTGTGTTTTTTGCCACATCCAAACTATCCACTCTTTGTGATTTGTTTGTATACTGATGATCACATAAATCCAGCATGATGCTGATAATGAGAAAAAAATTATAAAGTAACACATTATATAAGTTTACATACCATATGCTAAAGTACTGTAACACAGGTAACTTTTTTTTTTTTTTAATGCTAGGAAGAAGGAACCAAAGGTCACGAGCCCGCAATAATCGATCCCTGCAGGAGAAAAACAAAATACAAGAGAGAGCCAAATTCAAGATCCGATCACTTCGAGATGCCTGGACAAACTGCGTTTGAAAGACTGGAGGTCATTGCTAGCAGAAAATACAGACAGAGGAAGACAGTTCCAGATTTGACCTGTTGCATAAATGAAGGACTGGGAGTAATGGTTAACTCTTGCATTAGAGAGTTGGACAGAGAAGGGATGAGAGTTTGTGGCTAGAAGGTGCTACGCACCTGTCATAAAGGTGGAGGAATGCAAGCAGACTGTTCAAAGGAGCAGTGACCATTGAAGTAGCAATACAAGAGAGATAAAGATGCAACAGTGCAGTGAAGAGACAGAGGTTGAAGGGAGCCAGTAAGAGGAAGAGAGTTAATGAGACGAAAAGCCTTTGACTCCACCCTACTAAGAAGAGCTGTATATGGGGAGCCTCCCCACATATGAGAGTTGTACTCTAAACAGAGGAGGATAAAACCCCTGTATAGAGTCAACAATTGTGCAAGGGTAAAGAAGAACTGGAGATGGCTTAGCACACCTAATCTCTTAGAAGCAGATTTTACAAGAGATGTAATGTGATCTTTCCAAGATAAGTCCCGAGTGAATTAAACCCCAAGCATATTCAAGGATGATGCAGAACTACGCTGAATATTATTAAACATTAGTGGGTACACCTGTGGAAGATTCTGTCGGGTTGATAGGTGTAAGAACTGAGTCTTTGATGCATTAAAAACAACAAGATTATTTTTACCCCTGTCAGAGATATGAGCCAAGTCAGACATTAGGTGTGCCATAGCCTCATCCTTTGTTTACTGAAGTAACTGACGAGATGTACGTTGCAGGAAACGAATGGAAAGGTGAAGGGTGGAGTCATCAGCATACGAGTGGATAGGGTTAGATGTACAGCTTAAAAGGACATTGATGAATAAAAGGAAGAAAGTGGGTGATAGGACAGAGCCCTGAGGAACACCACTGATGATAGATCTAAGAGAAGAACAATGGCCATCTACAACAGCAGCTAAAGAACAACCAGAAAGGAAGCTACAGATGAAGGCACAGATAGAAAGATAGAAACCGTAGGAAGGCAGTTTGGAAATTAAAGACTTATTCTAGACACAATCGAAAGCCTTTGAAATGTCAAGTGCAATGGCAAAGCTTTCACCGAAGATCTGAAAGGAGGATGACCAGGAGTCTGAAAAGTAGGTGAGAAGATCGCCAGTGGAGCGTCCCTGACAGAACCCATACTGACGATCAGAGAGAAGGTTGTAATAGGAAAAATGCTTTAAAATTTTTCTCTTAAGAACAAACTCAAAAACTTTTGAGACACAGGATGTTAAAGCAATTGGACGATAGTTAGAAGGTTGGGAATGGTCACCCTTCTTTGGGACTGGCTGAATGAGAGCAAACATCCAGCAAGAAGGAAAGGTACAAGTTTACAGACAAAGGTGAAAGAGTTTACCCAGGCAGGGTGTAAGCACAGAAGCACAGTTCTTGAGTACATCTGGAGAGACTCCATCAGGCCCATAAGCCTTGTTAGTATTGAGGCCTGAGATGGCAGAAAATACATCAGCTGAAGAAATTTTAATGTCAGCCATGAGGAAGTCAGAGGGAGGAAGTGATGGAGGAACCGCACCAGAATCGTCTAAGGTGGAATTGGAGGAGAAAGTCTGAGCAAAGAGATCTGTTTTATCAGCAGAAGAAACAGCTACAGAACCATCAGAGCAGTAAAGAGGAGGGAAGGATGATGAGGTAAAGTTGTTAGATAGGTTTTTGGCAAGGTGCCAGAAGGAGTGGTAAGAATTAGAGTTAGAGAGTTGAGAGCATCTGGTATGGATGAAATTATTCTTAGCAGAGTGAAGAACAGACTTAGAACGATTCCGGACAGGAACGTAAAAAAGATGTGATTCAGGGGTGGGTTGGTACCTTTTATAGGCCCTCTCCTTGTTGCGAATAGCATTAGAGCAAGCATGATTAAACCAAGGCTTTCTTGCGTTAGACAAAGGATACAAGAAAGAAATATATGCTTCCATGCCTGAGAGAATAACCTCTGTAATGTGCAAGGAACACTTGGATGGCTTCTGGCCATGGAAGCAATAATCATTCCAGGGAAAATCAAAGAAGCACTGTCTAAGGGCTTACCAATCCACAGCTCCAAAGTGCCACAGACCACATTTCTTTGGAGGGTCAACAGGCCTTACCAGAGCGATAGGATAGGTTAAGGTACTAAGGCTGTGATCGGAGAAGCCCAAAGGAGAGAAAATATTAAGTGTATGCAGAAGGATTTGTTGTACGGAAGAGGTCAAGTATGTTGGAGCTCTATCCAAGGCAGTCAGGGATATGGGCAGGGTGCTGTACAAGCTGCTCTAGGTCATTAACCCGCCGCGTGCCGGCTATTTTTAGTCCTCTGGGTCACCTCAGTGCCAGCCATTTTTCGACCTTTTTTTTTGGGGGGGGGGCTAAAATGATAGCTTTTGATGTGGAAACAATGAATTTCACCAGTAAAATGCTCACCGAGGGTCAAAAATCGATTTTATTCAGTCCTGCATACTTGTGTACAGTTATAGCCATTCTCTCACGCTCACCACGTACGTGAGAGAACGCCATTTTCTATGTAAGGTACACTCAGGTATTTATGCTGGGAAGGTATAGCAATGTTCAGTACACTTTTGTAATTACTTATTACTTCAGCATCTATCATAGTTTGCTTGTCTTTCTCACTGTGGATGCATTGCCTTACACTTACTTGAAGATAGGTACAACCTGACTTCATTATGTACAGTCCTGGCACTTAAAAGAAGGTATTTACAACTTGACTTCGTTATATAATCCTTACACTTACAAGAAAATATTTACAACTTACTATCTATCTATCTATCGCCAGACGCCTCAATCCCGTTTGGGGTGGCCACAAACAAATCGCCTCCATGTCGCCCTGTCCCCCGCAATTTCACTGCCCTGCTCCCAACTCGCACCCCCCTCTCTCATATACCTCTCCACTCCGTCCCTCCATCTCATCCTCCACCTCACTCACATACACTCCCTTCGTCAGTCTTTCACCCTCCACCCTTTCCACATGGCCAAACCACCTCAGTGTATTCCTCCTAAAGCTTCCTATCACATCCACATCCACACCACAACGCTCCTTTATATTCTCTTTGTCAGCCTGTCTCTCCATATGACTCCACAGGCTCCTCTTAAATAACTCATTTCCACTGCTCTCACACTTGACTTGTGTCCTTACAGCAACGTCCAAGCTTCACTTCCATCCGTTAGAGTTGGTATCACAATACTGTCATGTAGTAACTTTTTCACTTCCATCCTCACTTCCCTGTTTCTTATCACTGCTTTCAAAGAACCAGCAACCTTTCTTCCCTGCTGTACCCTTTCAAGCACTTCACCCTCCAAAGCTCCATCCTTACTCATCACACTACCCAAGTACAGTACTTAAACGTACTCAAATTTTCCAATTCCTCACTATTCAACCTCGCTGTACATTCACTGACTTCACCTCTCTCAAAGACCATCACTTTACTCTTCCCTACATTCACCTTTAGATTCCGTTTCTTACACACTCTCCCAAACTCATCCACCAAGCCTTGCAGCTCCCCTTCGTCTTCACTCAACAACACAGTATCATCTGCAAACAACAGTACAGGGTGTTTCCAAACACTATCCTCTCTCACCAGGGCCACTCCAACATCCACTACCCAACCTTGTACCTCTTTAATTACCCCATCCATGTACAGATTGAACAACCATGGAGACATGACACATCCCTGTTTCAACCCAACCTCCAAAGAATTAAATTCACTTAGTTCACCATCCACATGCACTTCAGCCTCAGCACCATCATACATACTCTTCACAGCATTCAACAACTTCCCATCTACTCCACATATTCTTAATACTTTCCACAATCCTTGTCTATCCACCCTGTCATATGCTTTCTCCAAATCCATGAAAGCTGCATACAACTTCTTTCCCTTCTCTAGAAACTTTTCCACTAAAGATCTAAGAATGAGTATCTGATCTACGCAACCCCTTCCCTTCCTAAAGCCTCCCCGTTCTTCTCCAACTAATTCCTCTGTTCTTTCTCTAACTCTGTCAATAAGTATACTACCAAACACTTCTATTATACTAAGAAGACAAATGCTCCTATGATTACCACATACTTCTTTTTCCCCTTTTCCTTTGTAAAAGGGAATAATTATACCTGAGTTCCAATCCTCCAGGACTCTACCTTCCTCCCAGGCCAATCTGCACATCTTCCACATCCATTCTACTACTATCTCTCCCCCATGCTTCAGCATTTCACCACACACTCCATCAATTCCTGGGGCTTTCCCCAATTTAACTGTCTTCATTGCTTCCACAACTTTTATCCTACTGATTTCTTCCTGTCTTCTCACCTCCCTCCTTCTCCCAGCCATTCCCCAGCCACTTATACTCGCATTACTTCTATCCTCTATGTTCAACAATTCCTTAAAGTGTTCTCTCCATCAGCTCACTTTTTCTCCCTTCTCCACTAGTAATCTACCATTTTTATCTTTCACTCCCCTGCTAACTTCACTTCCACCCTGTCTTACTCTCTTCACCTCTTTCCAGAAAATTTTCTTACAGTCCCTCCACTTTACTCAAATTCCTTCCAAATTCCTCATCCACTCTCTTCTTACTCTCTCTTACTAATCTTTTTACCTCTCTCTTTCTTTCTACATATAACTCTCTCTTCCCCCTCTCAACTTCTTCCACGTCCCTATTTCTCATCCATTCATTGTATGCTTTCTTCTTTTGTGCCACAGCCACAACTTACACTTACATGAAAATATTTACAAAATGCCTTCAGCATGTACAGAACTGGGTGAGGCACACAGGCAAAGTGAGGCAGAGTGAGTGTGAGGGGGGAAGTGAGTGAGTGTATGACCTTGACAGCCTGGGGGATGGTAGAGGAACGGTTACCTTACATGCCTGCTAATTTTTACCCGTGAATCTTGAAAAATGCTGTCACAGTGATATTTTTTTTTTCAGACCGTTTTAAAACGGCAATGGCACTGGCCGCGGCATTGTCAGACCATTTTAAAACGGCTCTGGCACGCAACAGGTTAAGGATAGAAAAGATGTAGGCTTGTTCACCAGGTGGATCAGTTAAAGGAGGGGAGAACCAAAGGTGATGGCGAACACTGAAATCTCCTAGAATGGAGATTTCAGAGAAAGGAGAAATGGATAGAATGTGTTCCATCATAGAAGTAAGATAGTCGAAGAATTTTTGATAGTCAGTAGAATTAGGAGATAAGTAAACAGCACAGATATATTTAGTTAGCAAGTGACAAGAAAGCCGAAGCCAGAGTGTAAAGAATTCAGAAGAATTGAGTTCAGGAACACGTGAGCAAGATAAGTCACTGCGTATATATACACAACAGCCACCTTTGGCTTTGAAATTGGTACTGTACAGAGAATGTAGGAAGATACAAAAAAGGTTTGCTTTCAGTTGCCTCAGACAGCTGAGTCTCAGTTAGGAAAAGAAGATGAGGTTTGGAGGAGAAGTGGTGCTCAACAGAACGAAAATTAGAGGAAAGGCCGCGAATGTTGCAGAAATGAAGAAGTGAGTCAGACAGTGCTTCCAGACAGCTCGGATCGTCACCGGGAGAGGGGCGGAAGGTGGAGGCATTTATGTTCCCCCCCTCCCCTGGGGACTCCGAGGCTAGGTGTTCAGACGCCATGATTTATTTTTGAATTTTGGAAAAGGAAGTGGAGTGTGTATTGTGCATGCAGTTTGATGTTGACAGTTAGAGAAGCTTGTACTGGAGAGCATGCTGGCCTACTCTCTGTGTTACTGAGACACTGAAAAAGTTCACCAGAGGGAAATGGTCAGGAACTAGTACCGAGGGCTGATGAAACGGGAGCTCCAGCTCTCCCTGTCATCAGCTTTCCATCCACCTTGGGAGTACTGCTCTGCTCGACTGGTGCTACAGTCTACTCCTCACTGTACAAACTGCCTTGAAAAAAAATGTCATGCACAGATGGATGGCTTATTTATTTTTCTTGTAAACTGTGCATGAAGTGTGTGAACACATGTGACAGTGATGGCGACCTTGACCCACTTGTTGCCCAGAGTGTGGTGTCATTAAGCGCGCTACTAATTTCCTCCTTCACCTCACTCACATCAACCTCGCTATCATTTTCAGGATCATAGTCCCCTATTGACACATCAGACACTGCTGCATCATCATCTGATACATCTAAATAAGTATCCTCATGAGGAATAAACTCGTCACTATCGGAATCCACCAGAGATGCCATGAGAGCAAAATATCCTGTACACCTTCTCTCGTGGTCAAGTGCGTGGTAACTGGTGCTCTCTCAGGCAGGCCAAGGGGTGTAAATTTTGCCGTATGTCAGCAGAAAACATAGTATGAGATCTGTAGTCAAAATTATAAATAAAATAATGATTGGTCTAAAACAGGTTACATCACAGATAAGTGAGCAAGCCATTGGTGCCACCGCAACTCAGTCATGACGTATCTTGTGATGTCAGAATTTGTCAGAACTTCGTCACAGTCTTTGTTGTCAAAACACAGAGCTGTTGCTATCACGAGGTCCTCAGAAACAGCCTTACCAGGCTACCCTGAGGCCCATATGCTGCCATTCATTAGAGGGCATACCAGCGTATCACGGCTGCGGTTCTGATGTCCCAAGGGTGTTACAAACGGTGTACGGGGGAACAGCAAAACACATTTCTGGTAAAGAAGGAGTTAAAAGGACGATTGGTGAAATGGCAAGTACAGCTGCCAACCATGAGAGTATTATGGAGGAGTTCAAAAATGATACAGAGACAATCAGGCAAGCAAGCAGTCTGATAGACCAAAACAGTGATACTGAAAAGAAGATAACCCAGATGAATGAAGTGATGCAAAGTTATAAAGATGATGTGGAAACTACATATGCTGAAATGATGAAAGTAAGGAAAGACTTAGAAACAAGAGTTGAAGAAAGCATTAGAAAAGAAGTGAAAAAAAAAAAAGCCAAAACAACCCAACATTGGTCAAAGATTCAGCAGATATCAATAAATCTATAGTAATCACTGGTATAGAGGACAAAGATATAAAAAAAACAAAATTTTGAGAGACAAAAAGGAGATGGCAAAATATAAGCATCATGAAGGAAGTATCAGAGGAAATCTGCAATAAAGACATTGATGAGCACAAAGGGCTAAGGATATATAAGAGAAACAAGTCAAGGCCTCTAAAAGTAAAATCCAGAGTGTGAACACTGTGGAGGCAATACTAAAAAATGCAAACAAACTCATGGAGAAATTTTAAAAAGTAAGGATAAAAAGATGCCTAACTCAAGAGGAGTTAGGAACATTAAAAGAGCGGATGGAGAAGGCAAAAACAAAGAATGAGGGAAGATCAGAAGAAGAGAAGAGTACTTTTTTTTACAAAGTACCGTAATTGGATTGGAAGTCATGATATAATTATTCCCTTGTACAAAGGGAAAGAGGAAAAAGAAGTATGTTGTAATCATAGGGGCATTTGTCTTCTTAGTGTAACAGGAAAACTATATGGTAGGATACTTATTGACAGAGTTAGGGATATAACAGAGAAATTAGATAGAGAAGAACAGGGAGGTTTTAGGAAGGGAAGAGGTTGTATATTTCAATTGTTCATTCTTAGGTCTTTAGTGGAAAAGTTTCTTGAGAAGGGAAAGAAGTTGTATGCGGCCTTCATGGATTTGGAAAATGCATATGACAGTGTGGATAGACAAGGATTGTGGAAAGTATTAAGAATATATGGAGTAGATGGGAAGTTGTTGAATGCTGTGAAGAGTACGTATGAGGGTGCTAAGGCTGCAGAGCGTATGGATAGTGAACTGAGTGAATTTTCTATTTGAAGGTTGGACTGAAACTGGGATGTTTCATGTCTCCATGGCTGTTCAATCTGTATATGGATAGAGTTATAAAAGAAATACAAGGTAGGACAGTGGATGTTGGAGTGGCCCTCATGAGAGAGGGCAGAGTTTGGAAACTCCCTGTACTGTTGTTTTAAGATGATACTGTGTTGTTAAGTGAAGATGAAGGGGAGCTGCAAGGCTTGGTGGATGAGTTTGGGAGAGTGTGTAAGAAACGGAATCTAAAGGTGAATGTAGGGAAGAGTAAAGTGATGGTCTTCGAGAGAAGTGAAGTAAGTGAATGTACAGTGAGGTTGGAAGAGGAGGAAATGGAAAATGTATGTTTAAATACTTGGGTAGTGTGATGAGTAAGGATGGAAGTTTGGAGGGTGAAGTGCTTGAAACAGTACAGCAAGGAAGAAAGGTTGCTGGTCCTTTGGAAGCAATGATAAGAAACAGGAAGTGAGAATGGAAGTGAAAAAGCTACTACATGACAGTATTATGATACCAACCCTAACATAAGGAAGTGAAGCTTGGACCTTGTTGGAGGGACACAAGTCAAGAGTGAGAGCAGTGGAAATGAGTTCTTTGAGAGGAGCATGTGGAGTCACATGGAGAGGCAGACTGACAAATGAGGATGTGAAGAAGCATTGTGGTGTGGATGTGGATGTGATAGGAAGCATTAGGAGAAATACACTAAGATGGTTTGGCCATGTGGAGAGGATGGAGAGTGAGAGACTGACGAGGGGAGTGTATGTGAGTGAGGTGGAGGGGGAGAGAGAGAGGGGAAGGCCAAGGATAAGATGGAGGGATGGAATGGAGAGATATAAGAAAGAGGGTGTGTGTGAACTGGGAGCAGGGCAGTGAAATGGTGGGGGAAAGAGCGACGTGGAGGCGATTTGTTTGTGGCCACCCTGTATGGGATTAAGGCGTCTCGCAATAGATAGATAGAATTACATTACAGGTACAAAAGTGGCACATATCCAACAGGGAACAAAAAGGAGGAGGGTACTAGACTCAAGTTATGGCAAGCATGTAAACAAGGCAAGTATGTAAAAAAAAGGTGGTTAAGCTGATGTACTCAAATGTAGATGGAATGGTGTCTAAATTATTTGAGATAGAAGACTGTATCAAAGACAAGGAACCACACATTATTTGACTAACTGAACCAGAATTAACCCCAAAGACATCATATAATACCCTAAACTTTGAGGAATACAATATATGGAGAAGAGACAAATTTCAGAAAGGGAGGATGAACTACAATCTTAACAAAGAAAAATCTACAGGTCAAAGAAATAAAACTTGATATACCCTCACAAGTAGAACTGATTGCATTGAAAACTAACACATCTGAAGGGATATTAATTGAGGCAAATTTATACATGCCACCCAAAAGAAACACCTGGGAAAGAGGTGAATATGAAGACCTGGCAGAAAGTACAATTCAAAGTTTAAGAACATTATTACATAGAATGGAAGAGAAATCTGAAAGAATGATATTAACTGGAGACCTCAATTCAAATTAAATTGGAATACTCTAGATGTAAAAATCCATTAAAGCAGTTGGGATCGAAAGCTCCTAGATCTTGTGCAGGAGTTTTTCCTAACACAGCATGCAAAGGAAAACACCAGAAAAAGAAGACTTGATGATCCATCAGTACTAGATCTAATATTTATTTGGCGACCAAGCAGTATTAAATTGTAACTTCTGGATTGCATATGATGTTACCAGTGATAAGTTACAAAAAGAGTCTAAATTACAAAAAGGCCAACTATCACGACCTGAAGCAGTACTTCTTAGAAACAGATTGGGAAAAAGAACTTAGAGGACAAGATTTAAATATCATATACCTGTATATAAACTTCTGTGATCTTAATGAAACAGGAATCCATAATTACATCCCACAGCACAAAGCAACAGAAATGAAAATAAAAAAATGGTTTAATACAAAATTTAAAAAATCAAAAGAAAAAAGGGACTAGCTGTTGAATAGATACAGAAGACACAATAGTAAGAGGGCATATACTAACTATAAAGAGGCAAGATATTATTATACAAAGATAAAGAGGGAGGCTCAGAGACAGTTTGAGGAAGATATTATAAATAAAAGTACTGAATAACCTAAGCTTTTTTAAAGTTACATCCAACGCAAAACCAAAGTTAAAGATATATAAAATACAGTCAGTAAGGATGAGGGGATCATCTATACACAAGAGAAAGATATTTGTGATGCACTAAGTAAAAATTCCAATCAGTTTTTACAAAAGAATGAAATTTTGAGAGAGATGATATGGAACATGCCTGCCCACACGTATTACCAGATATACAAATATCAGAAAAAGAAGTACAGGAAGAGCTACATAAATTAGACAGAGGAAAAGCAAATGGTCCTGATGGAATTTCAGGCTGGGTGCTACATGAATGTACAGAGGAGTTAAGCAGACCAATGTATTTAATATTCAAGGAATCCTCGGGTCAAGGTAAGCTACCTGATATTTGGAAGAAAGCAAACACTGTTCCCCTATTTAAGATAGGAAATAGACAAAATCCACTCAACTACCGACCAGTATCACTGACCAGTGTTGTAAGTATATAGAAAAGCTGATAAAGTTTGGGTAAAACATCTAGAACAGAGTATGATAACAGAAAGGCAGTTTGGTTTCAGAAAGGAAAAATCATGTGCTGCTAATCTATAAAGCTGCTATGATGGGGTTACAGAAACATTACAGAAAAGAGAAGAATGGGTGGACAGCATCTATTTAGATTTTAAGAAAGCATTTGACAGAGTACCACACCAAAGACTTTTATAGAAACTATACCATCAAGGAGGTATCTAAGGCAATCTGCACTGTTGGATCCAGGATTTTCTCAGAAAAGGGGAAATGAGAATGGGAAATTACTCATCATGCAGGGAAGTGACCAACAGAATGCCACAGGGCTCAGTGCTGGCACCAGTTACGTTCTTAGTAAATATAAACGACACAGATAGTCACACTGGAAATGGAAGCTATCTAAATATGTCTGCAGATGATCCAAAAATTCAAAGGTAATATACTAACACAGATTCTTGCAAAGAGCTGCAAGAGGAATTAAACAAGCTTCATGACTGGAGCAATAAATGGCAAATGGAATTTAATGTGGACAAGTGTCATGTAATTAAATTTGGTAAGAGTGAGAAAAGACCAGACTGGGATTATAAGTTAGGAAGATCAACCCTACCCATATCAGAAAGGGAGAAGGACCTAGAGTAATTATCAATAACAGACTATCTCCAGATGACCATATCAGTGAGAAAGTACATAACATGTATACATTGCTTGCTAATATGAGAATAGCATTCACACAGATAAATGAAGACATACTGAGAAAGACAATAAAACCATTCATCAGTAGTCTGGAATCCTCATCTCAAAAAACACATAGATAAGATTGAAAAAGTACAAAGGGCAGCCACAAGAGGGGTACCAAGCTTAAGGGATCTAAGCTATGGAGAAAGACTAGAAATACTGAATCTACCAACACTACAGGAGAGAAGGAAAAGAGGAGACATGATTATGCTATATAAATGCATTTCAGGGAAAGAGAAAATAGACATAAATGAATATATAACCTATGGGGAAGCATCAGCAAGAGGACACTGCAAAAAAACTGCATAAAAAGAGAGGCGATAAAGACGTAAGGAAATTCAGTTTCCCAAATAGGAAAACTGATCAGTGGAATGCACTACCGAATGAAATAGTGTGTTCCAAAATTATTCACAAATTTAAGGATATGTATGATAAAAATGGTTTATACAAGGGACAATACAAGCTTGACTCATTCCTGTCAAGATTCAATTAGGTAAGCACACACACACACACACACACACACACACACACACACACACACACACACACACACACACACCATTTGTGCAGACGCAGCATAACAGATGTTCAAAAGCACATCGGGAAAGCTTCATTTTCGAGTCTGTAATTGCAAATTACATATAATTTCTGTGAATTACCGATCTTGCAAACTGTTGCATGATGTTGCTGCATATTATGACTTGGCTGTTTAGAAATGCGTGATTTAGGAGATCCCAATATATATATACACTGTACTCGCCTAACTCACGGTAATTTCCTTCTGAACTCATGCCGTGAGTTGGAAAAACGTGAGTTAAAAAAACACACCTTATGGGGAAAAATATATCTGATTCTGCCATGGTGTCGGGTAGCCTAGTATAACATTATCGGAACCCCCCATAACACCACTTAACACTATCATCCTGTCTCAGAAGTATGTATTGCATATCTTATAATGATAATAAACAATATTAAAAGACATTACATATCCCAGTATCATAGTAAACAATACTGAAAAGCATTTATCTTAATTCTACTGATGACAATGTTTACGTCGATGAGAGATGGGTAGCAGTTTCGGCACACTAGCCTACGGTGCCTCATTTTGCTGCTGCATTAATACTTGTTCTTCAGCAACCTCACTGAGGAACCCCTCAAAATTAGCTGCAGAGATAACATTAGCTGTGTTGCCATCATCATCTGCATGGAAAGGGCCAGGCTGTGGCTCAGGCGGGCTAGGTAGCCTGTGATCAGCTGCTGGTAACACTGATTGAAATGGCTGTCATGAATTTTCGATTCTATTAACGTTTCAACCCCTAACATAATTACGAGTTTTTTTAATCCATTTTTTGGTATTTTGGAAAATTCTGACACTTTCATCTATGATATTTTTGTCGCAAATTATTTTAATTTTACTCCTGAAGATTAGATTAGGTTAGGTTATCTTCAAGAGTTAAATAAAAATAATTTGCAACAAAAATTCCATAGAAGAAAAGTGTCCCAGAATATTCTAAAATACCGATAAAATGGATCAAAAACTCGTAATTCTGTTAGGGGTTGAAACGATAATTTTACTGCATTTTCTTATTACAGGCAACAGCTTTATCAAGATTAAAAACAATTTCATTACACCTTGTTTCATTTCTATCATGTGCTTTGATCTTTTGTTTGGCCATATCCACAAATGCAAGCACTTCATTTAACCCTTTCATGGATGGATCAAGAGTTTCAAACCACATTTTCCACATCTGCCTGCATTTCAAAATGGCAGGGAAGAAGCTCGCAGGCAGGTGTACACGTGTAGACTAAAAATCCTGCTTGGTAGGCCTAGTTGCAGTACTGGTAACTAGGTGCAGGTGGCGTGGGTGAAGAAAGCATTGTTTTGATTTGCTGCACAATCACAAGGACTGTGTGCTTATACATGATTGGCTTCCAGTCACAAGTAGCGGCTACAATACCGTGACTTAACCATCTCCTCGGAAATGTCATTTTCTGGTGGAAAAATGCGAGTTAGAGAATTTTCCATGAGTTTGGTGATAATGGTGATTTAGATAGGGACACCATGAGTTAGATAATTTGCGAGTTAGTAGTGCATGAGTTATGCAAGTGCACTGTATACAGTATATATATATATATATATATATATATATATATATTTTAAATAACAGAACGGAGGAAGGAAAAACAAATGGGTAAAAAAAAATAATCCATACACCAGATTACTGGTGTCCTCTGTTCATAAAATATCTGTAACAGTTAGACTTGAACAGCTGTGGGTTGAAATTTGGAGGAAAACAACTCTGGGGAAGCGAGTTCCAGAGAGATGCAGTTCGGGGAATGAAAGTACTCTGATAGGCAGAAGTTCTGCAATATGGTTGAGTGACATTCCAGTCATGAGCGCTACCAGTAGCCCGTGTAGCACGAGGGAAGGCATGGAGAGGTGGCACCATGGACGCAACTTCGTCTGAGCATTTGCCAAAAAAATATCTGTAAAATAATGCAAGGGAGACAACATTCCTTCTTACTTGCAGGGGAGGTAGTTTATATGTAATGGCAGGGTTGTTAATGATTCTAATGGCTTTATTCTGAATTTTGTCTAGTTGTCTTAATGCAACCTCTCCACAACCATTCCACAAGGGTGAGCAATATTCAAGCTGAGAGTGCACATGACTCTTATAAATTATAGCTAACTGCTCATCGGCGAAGAAGTTATGGACTCTGTAATACCTCGATATACAACACACCCGGATGTCATACCCCCGGCTTAACGATAGGGGTAGAAATACCACTATACCCCACCAAGCACTGGCCAAACCCAAGTTTTAAGATGGGTTTTGATTTTTTTTACCAATTTTGATGATATTTTAGACTAAAATTGTGTGTTTAGGTTGATTTATAAACTGTTTTTAGATTTAGATTAATGTGTTTTAGCCACAGATGGGGTGAACATTGTCATTTTGGGGTACAGTTTAATACGCTTGATTTTTACCAGCCTTATATTTGATGATTTTCAGATTCTATTTGTTGGTTTTAGTGAGTTATTTACACGTGTCAGGTTTAGTTTAACCTCTTTTACAGCTGTTAGGCCATTTAGATTGGCTTTAAACTTGTTTTTGGGCTCATTTGGGCGGGTTTTGGACTTGGTAGGGGGGAAAACCCAAGACTGGTAAACACTCCCCATTACTTTACATGTTAAAGTTCGCCGATATACGATACCCCACCTAACGATGGGGTTTTACCTAAAAAATTATATCGGTAAACTGGGCTATGCCTATATATATATATATATATATATATATATATATATATATATATATACTGTACACATATATATATATATATATATATATATATATATATACAGTACCCTCGCGTCCAACACGGTAATATTGTCATGCATGGGTCACGTGTTGGACCAAAAACGTGTTGGACTAACAATCGAGCTTATGGGGAAAAATGAATTATGTCAGCAACCCTAGAAAAAGTCACCCTAAATACCTACCATATACCTATACATATATTGGTACTATTGTAATTATAATAAATGGTACTGTGCTATGAATGATAACTAACCTTTTAGGATAGTGTTGGTGGGATTGCTGGGAATGGAAGGTGGTATCCAAGGCTGTAGGTAGTCCTACTGGGTCCCCGGAGGATGGCTGCTGGTGTCACTATTGGGAAATGGCTGTTTCTCCTCCTCAACCTCCCTCATAAATCCTTCGAAATCACACTCAGAATCACTATCTTCGTCCACAGCCATGGAAGGTCCTGCTTCTGCCTGTCCTAGCACTGTAATACTGGGCAAAGAGCATGCTTCTCACACTGTTGCCAAAGCCCCGTCTCGTGACTGTGGAAAATGATCGCTGTCGCTGACTCGGTAGAGAATAAGGAGAAGCAACTTTGTTTATAAACTGGTACACACGCCGTTGAGAAGGGTTTCAAAACGATTGATATTTATTCTAAAATATTAATATGTATTCAGTGTCAGGCTAAATGTTCAATGCTGTAGTACGATACATTCTCTGTCGAGTCGCCTGGGTTTTGGTCACACTGTTTTGCCTGTCGTATCCTCGGCAGGAATCCATCCAGATGAATTCCAAATGCCCGTGGTATCGTCAGCAATTTTACCACGTTACCGTTCCGATTTACCATTCCGATTTACCGTTCCGATTTACTTCATACCAGGCAAACCTGGTATGAAGTGCCGTGTGACAGCCTTCGGCTGTCAGGATCTTGTCTTGGCTTTTTATTATGGTCCTCACATTGGCTTCATTCATGTCGTAGGCCTTGGCAGTGTCAACTTTCCTCTCCCCTTTCTTCTTCCTCTCGATGCTTTCTAGCTTGGTGGCCTGAGGGAGGTCCCGATGCTTCTTGGGGTTCTCAGAAGGCTTCCTAGGCATCGTGAACAGGGTAAAATGCAGTAACAAGGGCAGAAAATGCAGCAAGAAAAAAGCACCTTCCAATGCGAATTATGCGACTGAGTGGCGCTGTGGCGGGAGAAATTTAAACAAAACATCACGTGACACCAGAAGCATTTTTAATTGGGCGGCATCACGATCACGTCACGATAGTGGGCGGGGAAGGCTACTTGATCAGAAGTTTTCATTGGCTATCATCATCATGGGAATGTCCAGTATGACCATGTTGGACCGGGGGTGATCGTGCTAGAGTTGAACTCTGCGGATTTCGCCCACTTCTCGAAGCTCTGTGCGTGTTATGCTAACACACTCGTGTTGCAGTAATTAACCCGTCAGCTGCGGCTTTCACTTCACAGTGAGGACCACCCTGTGCGGTATTCTCACCATACCTCAACTCTCTCATAACAGCACGAAAAATATAACAGTGTTCACGTCTTATATCTGTGCATCTCATAATGACATTTGTTTTTGATAAAATTCCATGGTAATGACGAAGTTGTGTTCAGAAATTGGAGAGGTTGGCGACATAAAGCATCTACCATATACCGAGTGAGAGAAAATGGAGTGATGGAGCGGAGCCTAAAATAAACTGAATATACCAAAATAAAAAGAATGATAAAAAAAAAAGAAAACGTAAACCACATTGAGAAATAGATCAATTGATAAAGTATATGGTTGAGGTGACAGTGCATTATAAGAAAATATGTGAATATGGCATGGATAAGAATGATAATTTTATGTTCCAGTCATGTAGACACACAGACATAACTGTACGTGGATACATTTCATAAGTTAGCTTGTTGGTGATGATAAGCATTTGCCCTGTGCTTTTGTGTGTGTGTGTGTGTGTGTGTGTGTGTGTGTGTGTGAGAGAGAGAGAGAGAGAGAGAGGGGGGTGTTGTTAGTGTCTGCACGTGCGTAAATGTATGCATGTATGTGTGATTTAGTAAAATATATATATATATATATATATAATAAATTTGTGTGTGTGTGTGTGTGTGTGTGTGTGTGTGTGTGTGTGTGTGTGTGTGTGTGTGTGTGTGTGTGCACCATCTCATACGGGTGGGGTGAGGATTATCTTGTGAGGTCAACTCCCCCGGGATCCACCCCAAGGTGAGGCATGGACAAAGGTTGACAGTTCGTGTGTGTGTGTATGTGTGTGTGTATTTACCTATTTGTATTTACCTATTTGTAGTATACAGGAATTGAGCAATGCTCGTGTTGTCCTGTCTCCATATCCACATTTATCAAGTCTACCTTTACACACATGAATGTTTTTCTCATGCACCACCTCTTTGTCTAAGTCGTTTCACACACAGCCGGAGAGAGAGGTCGTCCCAGGCATCGCTCCTAACCTTGAGTAGTTTCAGGAATTTTGTCTGTCCTGTCTCCTAGGGTCTTTCTTTAAATTTAAAATAATGAAAGTAGGTAGACTACCAAAAATGTAAAGATTTGTTGGCAATAGTATACATGAATGTTTGTGGCTTATTCGGTAACAGCTGTTTAGGTACTTTACCGGTACGTTAAAGATGGCCGAAAATGTAAACAATGAGGGAATGGAATTTCAAGGATTTGATGCTAATACTAATGTCATGGACCTGGTGAAAACATTAATTATGAGGATTAGTGAACTCGAAAAAAAAGTAGAGAATCTAGTGATAAAGGTTGTGTCAGGAAATACGGAAACCACCATACAGAGTCTAATCCAGTCCAATGAAACAGCCAATGAAGAGATTAAGAATTTGAAGAGGGAGAATGTTGAACTGAGGAGGAAACTTGAAGAGAGTACTAATAAAACGGAGAAGGTGAGTAATGTACTAGAAGAACACAAGGCAAAGTGGGCACACGTAGAAGAAGAACAGAAAGAAGTGGTCAGCTTAAGAGAGATCATCCAGGAAGAAAGGGAAATGAACAAGAAAGAAATGGAAGAAAATGTAGTGAAAATACTGAAGAAAAAAGAGAAAATAGTGAGAGAAACTGTAGAAAGGAACAGATGTGTGGTAGTATTTGGAAACAGGGAAGAGGAAGAAAAGGTTAGGTTCGCAAGACTCGAGAAAGACACGAACATAGTGAGAGGAATATTAGGCAAGATTGACCCCGAAGGAGACAAGTGGGTAAAAGAAATTGAGGAAGTAAGGAGGATAGGACCTTACAAGAAAGGGGAAACAAGACCAATGAGAGTCAAGTTTACATCAGAAAGTGTAATAAATGAGATACTTAAAGTGACCTGGAAATTAAGCAAAGAGGCGGGGATGGAAAATATTATAATAAGAAAAGATCTGAATGAAGAAGAAAGAGAAGTTTTAAAATCATTAAAGGAAGAAGTAAAGGAAAAAAATGATAAGAGGACAGAGGAAGAACGTAATACTTTTTTTTTGGAGAGTATTGGATATGAAAGTAAGGAAATGGTATTTAAGGAAATGGTATTTAAGGAAACTAGGGGGGATGGTTGTGAAAGATCAGAAGTTGAAGAAGTGATACGGACAGAGAGTAGGAGAGAAGAGGGTATTAATAATGTCAAAAATAATTTGAAGGTGATATATACTAATGTTGATGGTTTCATATCGACAAGGATCGAAATTAATTATTTCTTGAGAGAACATGAACCTGATGTCATGTGCCTTGTAGAGACCAAATTTAGAGAAGATATTGATGTTCATTTGGGAGATGGTAAATACAAACTGTGGAGAAAAGACAGGAAAGAAAAAAAGGGAGGAGGAGTGATGATAGCAGTGAAGAACAACATAAATGCAGATACTGTGGAAATGGGAGAAGGCAGGGCTGAAGTGATATATATGAAATTAGAAACTGGAGAGAATGTTAAGAGAGATATGGCGGTAGTGTATGTTCCCCCAAAGACGAGAGCATGGAAGGATGACGAATACCATGAGATGTTGTCAGATATGGCTAGCTACTTGCAAAAAATAATTGAGAAAAGCAATAATATAATTTTGGTGGGTGACTTTAATTGTAAAGAGGTGAACTGGGAGGAATGGTACTCGGGAGGCGGCGAGGATTCGTGGGGTACTATGCTATTAAATATAATAATGAATAATGTGATGACGCAGTGGGTCAAAGAAGAGACACGGTTTCGAGGTGAGGACACACCAGCAAGGTTAGATTTACTGTTCACCAAAGAACCTGATGTAATAGAATCATTGGAATATCTCTGTCCTTTGGGAAAAAGTGATCATGTGGTCATTGAGTTCCAGATGTTAATAGGAAACGTCGAGCCAAGAGACGAGCTTCATAGACAGGGAAGATACAACTTTGGCAAAGCAAATTTTACAGGATTGAGAAACTTTTTTGAAAATGCGGATTGGAGAAAATTCAGAGAAACAAGAGAGATACAGAGGAAGTGGGATATCTTTCTAGACCTCTATAATTTGGGAGTGGAAAAATTTGTACCAAGAGTAAGAGGGAAAGAAAACAGGAAAAAGGAGTGGTTTAACAGAAGGTGTATGATAGCCAAAAAAGAGAGAGATAAGGCGTGGAACAATTGGAGAAAGAGAGGTAACGACAGAACAAAGGAAGAATATAAAAGAACAAGAAACGAATACACAAGAATACATAGGGAAGAAGAAAAGAATTTTGAAAAAGGTATAATTGACAAATGCAACGATGAACCCAAACTGTTTTATAGATTTGTTAATGGCAAACTGAAACAAAAGGAAGGAATCACCAAGCTGAAAGTAGATGGAGAGGTCTTTAAGGATGCGGCAATGCAAGCAGAAATAATGAACAAACGTTTACAGTCAGTTTTCACTAAAGAAAAGGAGCTTGTGGAAGGGGAGGGAGTGATTAGAAATGTTCCGGTGATGAAAGATATAAAAGTGGAGGTGCAGGAAGTGTATAAATTACTGGAAACTCAAGATGTAAGGAAAGCCCCAGGACCTGATGGAATTTCTAATTGGGTACTGAAGGAATGCAGAGAACAACTGGCGGATAAAATTCACAGCTTAATTGTATGCTCACTGGAAGAGGGGAAAGTGCCAAAAGAATGGAAGAGGGCAAATGTGGTACCAATTTACAAGGGAGGAAACAGGGAAGAACCCCTGAATTATAGACCAGTGTCTCTAACCAGCATGGTCGCAAAATTGTGTGAGAGAATCCTGTGTGTGTGTGTGTGTGTGTGTGTGTGTGTGTGTGTGTGTGTGTGTGTGTGGTTGGGTATGTATGTATGTGTATGTATCTGTATGTGTGTGTGTGTGTGTGTGTGTGTGTGTGTGTGTGTGTGTGTGTGTACCAGTACGTGTGCTTGTTTGTGTGTGAATGTTTTTGTGTGAGATTGAGAGAGAGAGAGAGAGAGAGAGAGAGAGAGAGAGAGAGAGGCAGACAGACAGACAGACAGACAGACAGACACAGAGTCAGAAAGACAGAGAGAGAGAGAGAAAGAGCTGGCTCCCATGGGCCAAACAGGCGACTGCAGTTATATTCTCTTTTGATTTTCTTATATTTAGACAGATGGATAGATAGTGTGTGTGTGTGTGTGTGTGTGTGTGTGTGTGTGTGTGTGTGTGTGTGTGTGTGTGTGTGTGTGTGCACGGTCATATAAATTGGGTGAGGATTATCTTCGGGTTAGCTCAACTCCCACCGGGATCCACTCCACTGTGTGGCATGGACAAAGGTTTTGTTGATGGTGTGTGTGTGTGTGTGTGTGTGTGTGTGTGTGTGTAGGTGAGAGAGAGAGAGAGAGAGAGAGAGAGAGAGAGAGAGAGAGAGAGAGAGAGAGAGAACTGACTAGCATGTGCCAAACAGCCTACTGCAGTAATCCTCTCTTCTGATGTTTTGTTCAGATAGATGGATAGATAGTGTGTGTGTGTGTGTCTTTTTTTTTTTTTGGGGGGGGTGCTTTGTGTGTGTGTGTGTGTGTGTGTGTGTGTGTGTGTGTGTTTATTTATGTGTGTGTGTATGTCTGTGTATGTGTCTAATTGTATGTGCTTGTGTGTGTATGTGTCTAAGTGTATGTGCTTGTGTGTGTCAGAGAGAGAGAGAGAGAGAGAGAGAGAGAGAGAGCTGCCTATCATGGGCTAAACAGCCTACTTCAGTTATCCTATCTTCTTATGTTCAGACAGATAAATAGATAGTATGTGTGTGTGTGTGTGTGTGTGTGTGCACGTGCTCACTTGCGCGCGTGTCTGATATATTTATATATCACGATGCATTAGGACTTTTATAGCCATAAGAATAAAATACAGTACATAATGTGCATTGGAAAATTATGCCAAATAGAAAGAAAAAGTAGAATAACATTTATATTTCTTCAGAATGAATAACATAGTTGTGTATTACATTATTGTTGTCATATATCATACATAATGCCATTTACTTTTGATTTGAAAAGAAATGATTGCATACACTATATATATGCAGGCACACACACACACACACACACACACACACACACACAGCTATGCAAGTCTGTTTGCTGATGATGTAAAGATCTTGAGGAAGATAGAGGTTGAGGAGGATTGTAAAATACTGCAGGAGGATTTGGATAGGATACACAATTGGAGCCGGACGTGGGAAATGAAATTTAATGTAAAGAAATGTAAAATATTGGAAATGGGTAAAAGTACCAGGAGACCATCACTGAATTATTTTTTGGGTAATGAATTAATCACAAAAAGGAGAGAAGAGAAAGATTTGGGAGTGCTGGTCCAAGATAGTTTGTCACCAGAAAAGCACATTAACAAGATAGTTGGAGAGACTTATAAGCTCTTGACTAACATAAGAGTAGCATTTCATTATATGGATGAGGAAATGATGAAAAAATTGATAGTGGCCATGATCCGCCCCAGGTTAGAATATGCAGCGGTAGTGTGGTCCCCACACAAAAAGAAAGATATAAACAAGATTGAGAGAATACAAAGAACAGCAACCAAGATGGTCCCCAGTCTGACAGACCTGTCATACAGAGAGAGGCTGGAAAAACTGGATTTGCCTTCGTTAGAGGAAAGGAGAAAGAGGGGAGACATGATTGCGGTGTTCAGGACCATGGTGGGAGTAGATAAAATTGACAAAGAAGATCTGTTTGTATGGGATAAGAGAGCAACAAGAGGACATGGAATGAAATTGAAAAAGTCAAGCTGCTTGAAGGATATCAAGAAATATAGCTTTCCTTACAGAAGTATAGACTTATGGAATAGCCTGGACAAAGAGATCGTCCAGTCTAAAAACTTAAACAAGTTTAAAGTTAAATTCGACTTATTGAGAAACAGCGACAGAAACCCACGAGCATAGTACATTCCGTGTATATCACAATTAGGTATATTAGGTAAATACTTAAATATTTGGAACGACTTAGACAAAGAGGTGGTGCATGAGAAAAACATTTCATGTGTGTAAAGGTAGACTTGATAAATGTGGATATGGAGACAGGACAACACGAGCATTGCTCAATTCCTGTATACTACAAATAGGCAAATAGGTAAATACACACACAAACTATCCTTACATCAATATATCAATCTGTTCATCTTTTTTTCTCTCTAAAGTAAACAAACACACGTACACATACATAGATAACTATCTATCTATTTACCTTTCTTTCGATAGCACAAACACACATTCACTCGATCTATCAGTTTGTCTATCCATGAATCTATTTTTCTCCATCTATTCATCTTTGTTTCTAACACACACACAAACACACACACTCACACACCATCTGCCAAACCTTTGTCCATGCCATACCTTGGAGTGGATCCAAGGGGGAGTTGGGCTCACACAAAGATAATCCTCACCCAACTTGAATGATTTCGATCACACACACACACACACACACACACACACACACACACACACACACACAGAGTGAACAGCCAGTAAACTGTAGAAGCCTAAGCAAGTATAAACTACCGTCGTTTCTAGCCCCCGATAGTTGTGGTGATGATTGTTACGGGCAGATGAGGGGAGGATGGTGGTGGCGGGTCAATGAATGATTTACTCAAGCAGTGCGCGATGTTTATTTTATTTTTCTATCTTCTGACATGCAATTCGTCATCCTTCTCGTAACATCTATAAACATAAGTAGTTGAAGGCCTCTTGCCACGCCTCGGGACAAGGCCTTTGGTCCTTATGCTGTGTGTGGGAGGTGGGTTAGAGGTAGAGGTTCTCCAGTGACACCTCAGTACGTCCACCCTCCATCATGACCCACAGGTGACTGACCCAGACGGCCGTGAGAAGGGGTTGACAGGTGTCGCTATGACATACAATATGCCTCACCTTGGGAGACAGGACGGGACCAGATCTGGGTGTATCGCACACACAGCAAATGTCCAAGAGTGGCCATATATGGGTGTGTAGCAACTGACGGGTTAAATCGTATTAAATAATACTAATTATTTGCTCTCCGTGCTGGACGTGAATCGTGCTGGAATAACGCGTGTTGGACGTGAGGGTACTGTATATACAGTAATCACTCCAATATCCGACATAATAGAGCCATAGGCAGGTCCGGATAGTGGTCCTGTCCGGATACTGGGCCCCAGCTTATGGACTTGTACTTATGGACCCTAACTCAGAGAAACACCTATACAACTCCCTCTGGACATGCATAGCACCTATTTAAGACCCAAATCACACCAATAAGGCACATAAATGACTGAAATAAATGCAAAAGAAACATAAAATGAGGGTTTAGAAGTAGGTTCATACAATATTAAACATTCTGGTGACTGGCTCCTGGACTGGTACTTATGGACCCTAACCTAGCCTAACACAGAAAAACACCTTCCTACTGCACATGCATAGCTCCTAACACCCTATTCACACCAATAAAGGACATTAAAGAGTGAAATGAGGTAAGTATAGAATGGAAAAAAGTACAGCATGAAACATTCTGCCTACTTACAGCAAGTCCATGGCCACCTTGATGAATAACCGCCTCCTCTCGGACTCTGACAGTAAGAATGATTTCCTGAAGCACTTCCAGTACACTGTTCCTGAAGTCTTGCACTGAACTTAGTCAATCGCACTCAGAAGTCCGTTCTCTTCACAGTGCGCACTCTTGTCTAACTAATGCTCCATTGTAACTTACTAAGTGTTGCACTCTGCACTTTAACTTTTCCCATTCTTCTAATAATTTTCCAAAGCCAAAACAAACAAGTCTATTTACATTAAATTTTGTTCCAAATGAGTCTTTTCTCTCACAACTGTAAATCCTTAACACAACACACTGTTTTTTTCACTGCACAACACTGTAAATTCCCGTGTGGTCTAGTGGAGAAGTTCTTGCTGTTTATTCACTGTCAGAGTCCGAGAGTATCACTGGCAGGTGACCTAGGGGTGCGTCGCTGGGTCGTGGTGATGGTGTACCCACTGCAGACGACTCTGAAGACAGCCGCAAACTCATGTCGAGCGGTGACTCCACCGTGGCTGATGTGCTGGGTTGTGGCTCGGAGCATGAGGGCCTGTCTTGGGGAGGCAACGGAGTGGAGCCAGGGCTGGGCACAGTGGGGGTCACGGGCCTGAAAAAACTGTCAATCGTTGATTGACGCAATGATCGATGATTCTGACGATTGATGATGCGCTGCCTGAAAGCGCGCACTTCCTCCATGAGCCCCAAGGGCCCCATCTCCCTGTCACAGTCCGGGTGTTCCAGGTAGTCTAGGACGAACTCTAGATGTTCCCGGAGTGCCCTCAGCTTGGGGATCGCTGGAGTAGTGTCCTGCTGAGAGGAGTCTGCATCATCGTCGCCTTCAGCGTCGGAATCTTCAAGTTCGGTACTGACACCTGCAACTGAAGACGCAATCTCGATATCAGACAATGTCTGATACCCAGGATCGCCCTCGTCGTCATCCAGCCACTCACGAACATCGTCCACATCAACATCGTCGCCATGCATGCGTAGTCATGCATGGAAGTCATCCACGTCAAACCCTAGAAAATCATACTCCACATCCGTTCCGAGAAGCAGACGAGACCAACCATTTTCCAGAGTCTTCACAGGGACTTCCTTCCATGCACTAGCCCAGTTGTACAGCGCAGACTTGATGTTGTACCAGCAAAGGTTTTCCAAAGTTCGATTGCCTCGTGTGACCTGTCTCTCCCTGTGCTCGTCCTCGTCCTCGAGAACAACCATCACCTCGTCCAGGAACTTCCTTCGGTATAGGCGCTTTGTTGCCACGATCACTCCTTGGTCCATTGGTTGGATGAGAGCAGTTGTATTAGGTGGCAGAAACATGCACCTAATCTGGCCATTCTCAGCAACCAAGTCCTTGTCGCACGGGTGGGCAGGTGCATTGTCGAGGAGAAGGAAGGCCTTTACCTGGTCGCGCAGGATTCCCAGTGTCTTCATCTGGTAATTGATGACCTCCTTGACGAAGTGACGGTGGAACCAGTCTTTGATGATCACGGCTGTAAACCATGTTTTCAAAGAATGGTACCAGACGACAGGAAGGACATCCATCACCCCATGAAGACACCGAGGCTGCTTTGCGCGGCCAACAACAACGGGCCTAAGCCGGTGCATGCCGTTAGCATTGGCACAACACAAAGCAGATATCTGTTCCTTGGAGAGCTTGCGCCCAGGTACACGCTTCTCTGTCTCCTCGGTTAGAGTGTTTGTTAGCAGAGAGCGAAAGAATAGACCAGTTTCGTCTGCGTTGTAGACTTGATCGAGAGTGAGGCCCTCCCTGTCGATCAAGCCCTTCACCTTGCGCCGAAACTCATCAACTCCATCCTCGTTAGCGTCCAAAGCTTCGCCATGAGCTTTACGGTTGGCAAGGCCATGCCGTAACTTGAACGCAAAGAGCCAACCCTTGGATGCCTTGAAGTCTAGGGTCTCGTGAAGCCTGGTGAACTTCTCAGCAGCAGCCTTCAGCTCCGTTCCACGTACCATCACACCAGCAGCACTTTGCTGTCGATACCAAATCAACATGGAGCAGTCGATTTCTGAAAACTTGGGGGTAAACATCACCTTCCTCTCCACGTTGCGTTTGCTTCTCGACGAAAAGTCAGCCGTGTACTGCATAAGTTTGTCTCGGGGTCTCTTAATATCGAACAAAGTAGATCGGGCCAGATTAAACTCGCAGAGGATGCGGAAAGAAGACCACCCCACACCTACTTTCTCCAATATCTCACGTTTCTTCTCCAGAGTCAACACCACTCTCTTCCTTTTCTCAGGTGGCGGGGGGCCATCATCACACACACTAAGAGGAGGCCCGAGAGCAGCAGGAGTGCCTGCAGCAGGTAATGCACCACCACAAAAAGCGATCATGTGGGCAACCATAACAACGAGCGTGCACTCGCGGCGAGAGACAGGCGGAAAGTGGGGAGGATGCAGCGGCGCTCTATCGGACGTCGGAGGAATGACGCGCCACAACAATGCTCTCCCGCGCCATGCACGGGAAGTTCAAATTACGGGCGGGATTTTTTTTTTTTTTTTTGGGGGGGGGGGGCCCCCCGGACCATTTTGGGAATATTGGATCCCGGGACGATTATGTTCGGTTAGTGGGGATGTTCGGATATTGGGCGTCCGGATATTAGAGTGATTACTGTATATATATACAGTATTCATAAATATATATATATATAAATATATATATATATACATATATATATATATATATATATATATATATATATACATATATATATATAATCAAAGCCCATCGCACAACAGGGGGTATGCCTACGATAGCCGGGATAGGGTGGTAATTCCACCCCCAATCACCATTCCGGGGTATCGCATCTAGGGGTATCACAAATTGGGGTTTGCCTGTGTTATTACTGGATAGGCACTAAGGGGAAGGGGATGAATACAGTCACACATCAGTAACCCTCCATGGCCCTTTCATATAATCCCACAAAAATCATGTGTTATTTGTGAGATACGTGATTCCATGAACTGAATAAGCTATGCAACCACGTATTATATAGTCTGTCTATGTACAAGGTCCTCATTTACTTTATTACATATCACATGTCTGTATTTACCATGTATTACCCACAATGCCTACCGAGTACGTTAAGTCCCATTAATCATGCATCTGGCAACTTTGTCCCGCCTATCAGATCAGCATGGGACTTTCTCCCAGCCGCACGCCAGCCTGTTGTGTCCAGTTTGTCAGCCTGTAATATTCCGCTAATTATACTTCCACGTCTTACTCGGAGTTTCAAGAACCTTCCTCATCATTCTAACCCTCGTCCCAGTCCCACATGGTGCGGTGAGTTACTCCGTTCTCCAATGGAAGACTTTTGCAGTCAAGGCGGTTACAGTTCACCGGCTTCCTGCCCAGGGATTACCACAGTGGATCTTACAGTGCCCCAGTGTTTCAGTGCAGTGGATTTTACAGTGCTCTAGTGTCTCAGTGCAGTGTTAGTGCCGTATTGTGCGTTTTCCTAGTGTTTCTGGCGTGGCAGAGCAAACCAGAGGCCCCCTAGCAACCAGCCCAGCGGAGAGCGACTCAGACATCCCCCCCCATCCATGCCTCTGGGGTAACTGAGCACGGCCCTCCTCCCAGCCCGACTGGCCCGCCATCTTGCCACACACGCACACACACACACAAACGCACACACCACCGCGCTGCCACAACTCCCAGAAATTCCCACAAGTACTTGCACATGACTAGAGTATTGCCAGCTCCTCACCGTCTCTTCCCGACTGCAAGGACACCACACTCAACATGTCTGACCAACAGGATTTACTCGGGGAGAATGAGGAACAGTATGAAGAAAGCATTTCCCCACCTCTACCTCCTCCCCTCACCCCCCACCTGCCGGATACTCCTGCTCCGTGGGACGGAAGCCAAGACATACTTCATCTCATCCACTATTTACAAGTCTCCCACCAGCAAGAGGAACAAAGAAGACGACAAGAGGACGAATCAAGACGCATAGAAAAGCAAGCCCACCGTCGTCAGTTAGAACAGCAAAGACATGAGGATAATCGCAAATTTATGGATCTCTTCACATTGTTGGCAACGAGGACAAGCCCACCAGCCCCAGCACATCCTCAGTCCCCCCAGAGATCACCTGCTAACCCCTCACCTGTCCAAGCATCACCTCTTGGCGACCCCTCCATGCCTCTTCAACCATCTGAACCTCAGACATCGCCTACTCACCCTTCACCTGCCCGAGTATCAACTCTTGTCAACCCCTTTACACCCTCTCCACTGTCTGACACCAACACTACTCCTTCTCTTAAGAGCAAGCCCACAGTCCCCAGCCACTCACCTCTCCAAGCTGATGCCATGTATCAAGTTTACCGACAATGGCGCCGTCGATTTGAGGATTTTGCTGTTATGATGGACCTACACCGGATGCCACATCATAAACAGCTCATCCAGCTATGATCGTGCATATCTTTAGATGTCCAACGTCTCTTGGAGCACACCCTCGCCATTCCCCCAGATTCCCACCTCTCCGTGACAGAGGTATTAGATGCCTTGCAGGGACATTTCCGGGGCCTCCGCAACGAAGCTTTGCGCCGCCGGGAACTGCTCTCCTGCAAGCAAGCAGCCGGGGAATCATTTGCAGACTTTTATGCATGACTTAAGGACATAGCTTCTGAGGTAGACCTTTGCCCTGGCGACCCTGATACTTGTGCTGAGATCCAGCTCAAGATGATTTTGCTGACGGGTGTGCGAGACGAGGAACTACTGCAGAAACTCCTCGCCCTCGACGCCACCTCTTCACTTAATGATTTTGTAACCTGCTGTAGGTCGTATGAAGCTACAAGAGTGGCAGCTTCAGCAATACACGCCGCACCGGGCCAACTTTATGCTGTCTCCTCATATAAGAAGACCCAACGTCAAAGGAAGACTTCATCCTCCCAGCGACCTCCAACATCACAAGCCTCAGCTACTAACCCATGCTGATGTTGTCAGCGCCAGCACAGCCCCGGAAAGTGCCCTGCGGCTGACAGCACATGTTCCAACTGCGGGCTTAAAGGCCATTGGACCTGCGCACCTCGATGCCCCGCCAAGGATACCCAATGCAATGCTTGCAACAAGCAGGGACACTTTGCCAAGTGTTGCAGGTCCATGAAGAAGAGTCAAGGATCAAAACGGCTCCTCCCACCCCAACAGAACTTCCCCACCACCCTCTCCCAAGAACAACAGCAGATGTCGACATGTAGATGATGCCTCGAGCAACAGATCCCCTAAGCCAGTCAATGTTCATCTGTCCCACGGCAACACGTCCTCCAGCCTCCTTATGATCCCTGACACAGGCGCAGACATTACAGTAATTGGCCGCATTCGAGATCCCCAGGAGCAGCCTATCACCCCCACCCATGACAGATGTGCTCACAGCAGATGGTTCTTCGATGTCTGCAGCTTTGGGATGCTTTCAGGCGACATTACAACTCGGTCCCAAGTCTTGCCTCGCCACAGTCCAAGTCCACGAGAGCATCCAAACTCCTCTCTTGTCATATGGCCATTGTCAGGAGTTGGCCATAGTCCCACCCAAGTTCCCTAAGCCCATCCTCGCTGTGACACACATCAACAGGTGCGCAGAATTGCCTATCTCAGCCATGACCTCACCTGCTGCTGCAAGGGAGTATTTTCTTCGACAGTTCAGCGATGTCCTCGTCTCCAAAGCCGACCTCCAGACAATGCTGCTCAAAAAGATGACAGGCCCCCCAATGAGGATCCACCTCAAGCCAGGTGCGACGCCCTTCGCGATCCACACACCCAGGCCCATCCCCTTCGCCTTCCGGGATCAGGTAAAGGAGGAACTAGACTCCCTGGTGCAGCAGGAGATCATCACACCTGCGGGCGATGAGCCCTCTGAGTGGTGTCACCCGATGGTCCTGGTAGCTAAGCCCAAAGGCGTCCGCATCACAGTGGACCTCACCTGTCTCAACTCCCAGGTCTCCCGTCCCACCCATCCCTCGCCTACGCCCATTGCAGCATTCCGCAGAAACACTCCATCTGCAAGATTCTTCACCACAGCAGATGCACTGCATGGATACTGGCAGATGGAGCTTGCGGAGGAAGACCGCCACCTCACCACATTTATCACGCCCTACGGCCGCTTCCAACACTGCCGCGGACTGATGAGCTTCGCAGCAACTGGGGACGCATACTGTCTCCGTGGGGACATGGCCCTGCAGGGCGTCACCAACTGTGTGAAAGTTGTAGACGACATCCTGCCTTTCGACGGTGACCTCCCTGCCCACCTGAAACAGATCCACCAGATGCTCACCAGATGTCGTGCCCATGGCATAACTCTGAACAAAGAGAAATTTGTGGTTGCCGCCCCTCAAGTCAACTTCTGTGGTTACTCCATCTCAGCAGAAGGCATCTCAGCTGACAAGGAGAAGGTCAGAGCCATCAGAGACTTCCCTACTCCAACAAACCTCACTGACCTTCGTTCATTTATGGGCCTGGTGAACCAACTGGCAGATTTCACCCCCGACATAGCAACAACAGCCCAACCCCTACGCCCCCTTATGAGCCCCAAGCGCTCCTTCACATGGACACCGGACCACGATCAAGCATTCAGGAATGTCAAGAAAGCTCTACTCTCACCACCAGTCTTGGCACCCTTCGACCCGACCTTACCTGTGGTCCTCCAGACAGATGCCTCCCGTCTCTACGGCGTTGGATATGCCCTCCTTCAGGATCATGGCCAAGGCCAGCGGCGGCTAGTTCAGTGTGGCTCCAGATTTTTGACTGACTCCGAGACCCGCTACGCCACAATTGAGCTGGAAATGCTGGCAGTTGCCTGGGCCATGGCCAAGTGTCGACTTTACCTGTCTGGCCTACAGCACTTCACCCTCATGACGGACCATCGCCCTCTAGTGCCGATCCTGAACCACTACACGCTGGATGCCATCGAGAATCCTCGCCTCCAACGTCACAAGGAGAAGATTGCCCCCTACATTTTTACGGCCATGTGGCTTGCCGGGAAGCAACTGTGCATACCAGATGCCCTCTCCTAAGCCCCAGTTACCCACCCCACGCCTGATGACGAAGAGGACTGTACAACAACAGCTGCACACATCCGGTCCCTAGTCACACACACTGCCACTTCCCCAATGACCAGACAGTGGCGCCTCTCGTCGATGACGACAGGACCTTCCAGGAGCTCCGTACTGCCGACATTCAAGACCCAGCCTACAGTCGTCTCCTCACCTACATCTCCACAGGGTTCCCTACCAACCATTATGACATTCAAGCCTCCGTCCTCCCGCCGACATCAAAAGCACAGTGGAAGCCTGTGAGCCTTGCTAGCATCTCCAATCCAGCCAACAGCAGGAACCATACATGTGTGATGACCATCCGAAGCGGCCCTTTGAGTCTGTGTCTGTTGATTTTTTCCAGGTGGCCGGGAAATCCTTCCTGGTGATCGCTGACAGGCTCTCTGGGTGGCCTGTGGTTGTCCCCTGTGGCCAGGACACCACTTCCACCAGGGTCGTTCGGATGTTTTGCAGCTACTTTCGAGAAGTCGGAGTACCTCTCCACCTCAGGACCGATGGCGGACCCACATTCTCCAGCAACGACTTCAAACAATTTGCAGAACACTGGGGCGTCCATCACATCATCACCTCACCACACTACCCCCAGTCAAACGGCCATGCCGAGGCAGCTGTCAAGGCTGTCAAACACATCATGAAGACAGCACCGACAGGGAACCTTGACTGCGAGGAGTTTGACAGAGGCCTCCTAGAACTCCGCAACACTCCTACCCCTGCCGGACACTCTCCTGCACAAGTCTTATACGGCCGCCCCCTTCGAACCTGTGTACTAGCCCACCCCCAGTCCTTCTCCGACGAATGGCAGGCCAAAGCAGAAAGTACACCCACCCCCAGTCCTTCTCCGACGAATGGCAGGCCAAAGCAGAAGAGTGTGACCACTGTGATGCAGCCCGGACCGACCAAGCAACAAGTCGTTACGACATCCATGCCCGCCCCCTCCCCAGGTTGACTGTCGGCCAGCGAGTCCGGATCCAAGACCCGACATCACATTGCTGGGACAAAGTCGGGGTCGTTATGGGCTGTGGCAGGTCTCGACAGTATGAGGTATGCCTCCCCAGTGGTTGTGTGTGGTGGAGGAACAGACGCCATCTCCGCCCAGTGTCCCCTCCTACAGACGACCCCCCAGCGTCCCCTCCTAGTGACGACCCTCCGCCCCAGTCCCCTGTGCTCCCTTGCTCAGGCCAGGAAAGAAGGCCATCAATTGATCCCCCCACCATCCCTCGCCGTTCTCCTCGACTTGCTGAAACGAGTAGAGAGTCCGCTCGAGATTGCACTACGAGCGCATAGGGGGGAGGGAGGTGTGAGATACGTGATTCCATGAACTGAATAAGCTATGCAACCACGTATTATATAGTCTGTCTATGTACAAGGTCCTCATTTACTTTATTACATATCACATGTCTGTATTTACCATGTATTACCCACAATGCCTACCGAGTACGTTAAGTCCCATTAATCATGCATCTGGCAACTTTGTCCCGCCTATCAGATCAGCATGGGACTTCCTCCTGGCTGCACGCCAGCCTGTTGTGTCCAGTTTGTCAGCCTGTAATATTCCGCTAATTATACTTCCACGTCTTACTCGGAGTTTCAAGAACCTTCCTCATCGTTCTAACCGTCGTCCCAGTCCCACATTATTTTTTTCCCAATTCTGCTACTGTAAGTGTGTAATGAATGTGGCCACTTGACTTATAACTTATGAGATAACCACCTCAATACAGTACCGTACATGAAAAATCTCTATTCAAAATAACTCTCCCTGACATAAGTTCTTCAGATATGTGTGGTTGACTGTCAACAGCTGATATGCTCACCAACTCCTGAAATAGTGCACAAAGTTTTTTTTACCTAGCCCCTTAGACTAATGCCAATGGCAGTGACAGGAATGAAACTCACTAAAAATATTAGCCATGAAAATTTACTAAGTGATCACCATACAGTACAGTATATCAAAAACAAAACAGTTCCTAGCAATAAACTGTAACACTAATTAAACCGGATACTGCTATGCAATGCCCTAGAGTATAGCCATGAAATTAGCCTCTGCCAGACTGATTCTTTGTAAGGTAGTTTCCCTCCCCTAAGTCAATGTTTTTTAACCTATGTAAATGGTACCTCATATGAGACTTGCAGTGTGGCCCATACAGACCTGCATTGTGCCTCATGTGAGGTCTGCAGGTCAGCAAGGGTTAAGAACAGACATGCCTCATGTGAGGTCTGCAGGTCAGCAAGGGTTAAGAACAGACATGCCTCATGTGAGGTCTGCAAGTCAGCAAGGGTTAAGAACAGACATGCCTCATGTGAGGTCTGCAGGTCAGCAAGGGTTAAGAACAGACATGCCTCATGTGAGGTCTGCAGGTCAGCAAGGGTTAAGAACAGATGTAGTCTATCTATCTATTGCCAGACGCCATAATCCCGTAAGGGGTGGCCGTATGACTTTGAGTTCTTAGTTTTACAGAGAGGGGCACTAACCCTCCACCAACCCACTTACTGACATATAGGGAGCACATATGGTTTGGTTATATGATTACCACCCAGCATTGTAAATGGTTTCTTGGGTTACAGGAAACCATTTGGCTTGTCACTCAATGTAAAGCCACCTGTAAAGGCAGGAAAAGCAGTAAGAAATGACAGGAAAGATGAAAGAAATAGGAAGAAAGGAGGGGAGGCACAGAACAAGAATGATAAAGGCCAAGGAAGAAGTAGGCAGCACTACGTCAAGTGAGTGGATGATGGTCGCCACCACCTACCACAGATGTAGTCTTGAGATTTAATGTAATACCTTACCTGAAAAATCTGCCAATGCCCTGGACTGTAACCTTCATCTGTCTTCGAGTGGGGTCATCACTGGCCAGATAATAAACACCTCCTGCTCCAACTGCCACCACACCCACCCCACTAATTCCACGTCCAATGGTTGCCAGAATTCTCCTCTTCATTTTGGGTGTTCCTGAAGCTTCTGACGAGCATTTTTTAAGGGAAAAATGCACATTTCGCCACAGTGGATGCAACAGCATTCTTGTAGCAGACCGGTACATGACTGGAGTCTGAAAGTAATTCAGTACTGTACTGGGTAATAATGGATGAAGCAAAATAAAATCACATGACAGAATATGAGGCAATGGAAATGATGTGAACTGTGTGAAATAATTTAGACAAAGACCTTCCATCCGTATACTCTTCACAAATCTCTCACCCTACCAATCTCACTACCTATAGCCACACACAGTTTGTCAGATGTAGTTGCCGCATATACAGTAGCCCCCATGTTACCCTATCTTCTGTTATCAGGCTGCCCTCCCCCCATCTCGCAACACCCTCATCCATATACCTCTCTACTCCATCCCTTGAACTCATCCTTGGTCTGGTTCACATGGTTACACTCCCCTAATCCTATAGTAAAAACAAGTGACTCTTTCCACTGAATTGCAACTGAGTTTCTATCAATGTAGCCAACTGACTCAGAGTGAGAATACAGACAACAGAAAGCTTGTCTTATTTTCATATCTGACTATACTCTGTGGCAATATTTAACCTGTGGATTGCACAATGACCTTTTTCATCCTATCCCGTGGTGCACACAAAAAAATATATATATAGTTTTTATTATAAACTTCACTGTGCCCGCCCCCTCCTGTGGCAGGGGGGACACAATCTGGCAGCACTATGGGGTGGTACTACTACTCTGCGGAGAGGCTGAGTTAGGCAGAATTCAGCCACTATAATCCCAGCGTGTTGTAAAAGGCGACTAAAAGGGGTGGGGTGAGGGGACTAGGGACCCCCTCCTCTGTTTTCTGGTTCCTACAATGAAACAGGGAATAGAAAGGGATGGGAGATTGAGTTATCCCTGCACCCTGAAGACTGGGTCTATGAGTACACGTGGATGTAGTACAACTGAGGCTAAAAGGGAGGAGATTGGGAGAAAGTTTGTGAGAAGAAAGTTGGATGTGTTAGCTTTGAGTGAAACAAAGATAAAAGGGAAAGGTGAGACTAAGTTTGGAAGTGTAAATGGAAGATTGTCAGGTGCTGATAGAGGAAGGGCGAGAGAAGGTGTGGCCATGTTAGTTAGCCAGGAAGTGCAGCAGTGTCTGATTGAATGGAAGGGGGTGTCATCGAGACTAATGTGGGTGAAAGTGAAATTTGAACGTGAATTGTGCATATTTGTGAGTGCATATAGGCCTGGTAGCGAAAGGGATGCAGAAGAAAGGAAGTCTTTCTGGAATGATGATAAGTGTCTGCAGAGTTTTGGAGCGAATGTACAGCTACCGCAGATCGACTTAGGACTTCACCCCACAAGGTATTAAAAGACACAGAAATCATAATATATCACAATGTTTGTTCATGAAATGCCATTCATTAATATGAAATCATGTTTCCCTTGTTTTTTCAGGACCAGTTGGATGCTTTTTGGCATGAAATCACTTAATCTCTAAAGTAATCTATGGACATTTCTTTGCACCAAACATTTGTCAATTCAGTCTTGAGGTTGTCCAGACTGGGTGTTTTCTTCTCTGCCATGATTTTCTTCATCTTTGCCCAGCAGTTTTTTATCAGATTTAGATCCGGGCTGTTGCCAGGCCAGTATGTTCACAAATCGTGTTGATAGGAACGTTATCCTGCCTCCATGCAATGATATGGACCCTCTCATCCCTTGACCAGTACTTTCCAGGCATGACAACTTGACTCTAGGAGGCAAACAGTAATGCATACAAAAAAAGAGGGAGGTGCAAGCATGGAGCGATGTGAACATATACTCCCACTCTCGCTTCTGGGCAAGCACTGACGTGTTGAGTGTTTCACCACCTCCCTCCAACACCAGAGGAGTTGCCAGTTACTTCTTGCCCAAAAAATTTACTTGGAAGAGGTGGAAACACAATGCAAAGACATACAACTCTCCCATAGCAATTCTGTGTGTAGGTCCTAAGACAATTTCTGGTGGGTGTAAATGTGGTAACGCTGGAGGATCTGAATGCTAGAGTGGGAAATGTAGCAGCTGAAGGTGTACTTTGTATGCATGATGTGCCTGGAAGAAATGAAAGTGGGGAACAAATGAGAGGGATGTGTTAAGCAAGAGATGGTGATTGGAAATACCTTGTTTGAGCAGAAAGATATTTATAAGTAAACATGGGTGAGACAGGAGGGTGGAAGAGTTGTTGATAGGGCACTGATAGACTATATGTCTGTGTCTAGGAAGATTGTTGGATGTGAGAGTTCTGAGAGGGGAGGGTGGAGGTACGTCTGACCACTACCTGGTGGAGGGAAAGTTGAAAGTAGGTAAGAGATGGGTGAGAGCTAGGAGAGAGGTGTGGTAGGGAGGTTTTGAAAGTGATTGGGTTGGATAAAAGAGAGAAAATGATACAGTAGCAAGAGAAATTGAAAGATGGGTGGAATGCAGCAAAAGGTCAGGAGAATGGCAGTGTGGAGGAGGAATGGCAGTTGATTAAAGGCGCTGTGGTGGGGCATGAGGCAGAGGTGTGTGGTGTGAGACGACTGGGAGGTGTTGTAATAAAGGGAAGTGAATGGTGGTGCGAGGAAGTAAGTATGGCTGTGGCTGAGAAGAGATTTGCATGTGAAGTGCGGCTGCAGAAAAAGGATGAGGTGTCATATGAGAGGTATAAGGAAAAGGGCATAGTGTGAGAAGGACTGCGCAATGCTAAAGTGGCAGCAGGTGAGAGGTGGGGTGGATGGTTGACTGAGAATTTTCAACAGAATAAGAAAATGTTTTGGAAGGAGGTGAAAAGGGTGCAAAGGGGAGAGTCTGGGAAGGAAGAGTGAGTAAAACCAGAGGATGGAAGGATGCTAACTGAGATGGATGCAGTAAGGAAGAGATGGGCACAGTATTTTCAAAGACTGTTAAATGTAGAGGAGGAAAAGGAGGCTGACACTGTAGCAGATGGAAGGGTGCAAGGAATAAATGTGTTGGAAAAGTTGAATGATTCTTTGATCACGATGGAGAAAGTGCAGGAAGCAGTAAAGGAGATGAAAAAAGGGAAAGCTGCAGGTATGGATGGGTGTGCTGTGGAATGCCAGAAAGTTGATGGGGCGACTATTGTTGAGTGGTTGGCAAGATTGCTGAATGTGTGTTTTATGAGAGGCACAGTGACACTTGACTGGGCAAGTGCTTGTGTGGTTCCACTGCATAAAGGTAAGGCTGATAAGTATGAATGTACTAGCTTTAGGGGTATAAATCTGCTGAGTGTTGTAGGTAAGGTGTATAGTTTCGTGATAATGAAGAGAGAAATGGTACAGAGGGAGTGATTGGTGATGAGATGTGGCTTTAGGAGAGGGAGGGGATGTGTGGATCAGGTGTTTGCTGTGAGACAGGTGCGTGAAAAGTATTTAGCAAAAGGTAAGGCTGTGTTTTGGACATTCATGGATTTAGAGGAAGCGTATGACAGTACACAAACATGACAATAACACAAAAAGATGGCTGGCAAACTACTTAGCAGGCAGATGTGCACATGTAACATTTGCCGGTCAGTCTTCTAACATCAGAAACTTCACAAACGGTGTCTGCCAAGGATCTGTTTTGTCCCCTACACTCTTTAATCTATACATGCACGACGTACCCACACCCCACACACCACAGATACATATAGCTTCCTATGCAGATGATATAACACTTACATGTACACACCAAAATGCAAACACAGCTGCACACTTCATTCAACCTTACCTCAACACACTACATGAATGGTTCACTACAAACAGGCTCAAAATAGCCCCAACCAAATCTAGTGACTCTTCTCACAAATTGGACAGCAGAACACAGTCACATCCCACACCTCACCATAAACAACACTCACCTACCACACACACACACACACACCCAAAATCCTTGGTGTAACATACAATACATCAATGTCATTTAAACAACACATCACAAACATTAAAAATAAAATAACACCAAGACTCAGTGCTTTGAGGTCACTTGCCCATACAACATTCGGACACAACAAAGAAACCACCATCACAGTATACAAACAATACATACGTTCAGTAATGAATTATGCAAGCCCTGCCTGGGCTTCTAACCTCACCAAAACACACTACAACACTCTACAGACCATACAGAACAAGGACCTAAAAATAATCACAGGCTGCACAGCTACTACACCCACGGACCACCTACATCAAGAAACCAAAGTCCTCAAAGTCAAGGATCACCTAGACATGAGAGGCACCCAGTTTCTTGCTGCAGCCTCCACAAACCCACAACATCCACTACAGTACATGGTAGCACATCCACCCACACCAAGGAACATCAAAACAACACCCAGCACACGATACCATACACAAATACTGTCATCTCTCCCCCCTCGCCCACCTCAAACCAGCTTCCAGAAGCATATCCACACTCAGATCAATCGCCGCTCCATTCAGTCACTTAAAAACAACACACAGCTGCATGCACGGCCTCCTGACATCCACCCTTCTGAATCCTATTTTCCTCGTGAGGACAGGGTCCACCTGGCCAGGCTGAGATGTGGGCACCATCCAGCCCTCTTAAGCTACTAGAAGAGGCTGGATGACTCCATCGCTGATGCCTGTCCAGGATGCAACACAGCACCCCATACTATTAAGCACATTATGGAAGACTGCATTGCACACAATCACCTACGCCAACAACACAACATACACTCTTTGAGAGCTCTGTGGGAAAGCCCGGTCTCAGCCATGGCCTTCCTAAGGGACTCGGGGCTGTTCGGCCAGACTGCCTAGGGAACAACTACTACTACTACTACTACTGATAGGGAGGCTTTGTGGACTGTTTTAAGAATGTACAGACTTGATGGCATGTTGCTAAGAGGAGTGAAAAGTCTTTATGTAATAGTAGAGCATGTGTAAGAGTGGGGAATACTGTGAGTGATTGGTTTCCTATGAGAGTGGGGCTGCAGCTTGGATGTGTGATGTCGCCTTGGTTGTTTAATATTTATATGGATGGTGTTTTAAGGGAGGTGAATGCATGAGTGTTAGGTGGAAGTTTGAGTCTGGTGAATGCTGATGGTAAAGAGGGGAACCTGAATCAGCTGCTGTTTGCAGATGATACTGCACTGGTGACTGATTCAGAGGAGAGATTGAGACAGTTGGTAGTGGAGTTTGGAAGGGTATGTGAAAGTAGGAAATTGAGAGTAAATGAGAATAAGAGTAAAGTGATGAAGTGTACAAGGGTGGTAGATGGTAGGAGGAGGAATATAGTTTTGAATGGTGAGTTGCTTGAGGAGATAGAGTGTTTTAAGTGTTTAGGGTCACATGTTGCTGTGGATGGAAGAAAACATGTAGAAGTGAAGTTTAGAATGAATGAAGTAGGAAAGGTGCTGCGTGGAATGAAAAAAGTGTTTAGATGTCGTTCGCTTAGAATGGATGTAAAGAGAAGGTTGAGAGTGTTGTGATACTGACTGTGTTATATGCAGCTGAAACGCGGAATATGGGAGTAGCAGACAAGAAAAGTTTGAATGTAATGGAGATGAGGTGTCTGAGGACTATGTGTGGAGTGACGCGTATGATCAAGTGAGAAATGATGAAGTGCGAAGGAGAATGGGAGTTCTGCGGGAGATAGCTGATCAAGTTGAGCAGAGGGTGTTGCACTGGTTTGGGCATATGGAAAGAATGGATGATGAGCGATTGTTGAAAAAGATAACTGGATTGGATGTGAGAGGTGTAAGGCTCAGAGGAAGACCACAAATAGGGTGGATGGACAATGTGAAGAGAGTGTTGGATGCGAGAGGGATGTCTGTTGGGCAAGGAAGAGTGGCTGCGCATGACAGGCATGACTGGAGAGAAATTGTGAATGAATAAATGATGATGCAGCCCTGAGGGGATATTCTCCCACATTTGGTCCGATCAGCTGATCAGGTCAAGTGCGGATAAGGGGATGGGTCCATTATGATATGGTAGGGGTAAACCAGCTCTGCTGTCGCGCCCTGCTGCAAATGTCACTGGTTGCACTGCGCAGTTGACCTTCATGCAGTGTGGTGCAGTGAGGATCTGTCCCCTCTCCCCTTGGGGCTAAGATGCGAATGAATGTGTGTATGTGGATGAGTAAATTGGGAGTGTGTCGTCCCGTCTCGCCTACCACCCTTTCTTGGGGGAAGCAGCCTAGGTATACAGACAGGTAGATAAACTTGAAGATAATCATCCAGGGCATCATCTGGTGAAAAGAAAAAAATCTCTCTCTCTCTCTCTCTCTGTCTTTGAGTAGCGCCATAAGTAAATTTGTGTATATTGGAGTAGAGAGAAAAAAAAAAAAAAGTTTTGATTATTATAAACTTCAAGATAAACATTCAGGGCATCATCTGGTGAAAAAAAAAAAAAAAAAAAAACTCCGTCTTTGCATAGCACCATGCGTAAGTTTGCGTTGGGATGGAGTAGTGAGCAGTGATGCATGGCCACTGGAAGGTTAGCACAGCCTGAGCTGTGGCTTGCAATGTGGCGCTTCCCGGCCTGAGCTGTGGCTCGCAATGCGGCACTTCCCGGCCTAAGCTGTGGCTCGCAAACCAGCGCTTCCCGGCCTGAGCTGTGGCTCGCAATGCGGCACTTCCCAGCCTGAGCTGTGGCTCACAACCCAGCGCTTCCCAGTCTGAGCTATGGCTCACAACCTGGCGCTTCCCGGCCTGAGCTGCAACTTGCAACGCGGCACTTCCCGGCCTGAGCTGTGACTTGCAACCTGGCGCTTCCGGCTTGAGCTATGGCTCATAACCCAGCGCTTCCCGGCCTGAGCTGTGACTTGCAACGCAGCACTTCCCAGCCTGAGCTGTGATTTGCAACGCAGCACTTCCCAGACTGAGCTGTGACTTGCAACGCAGCACTTCCCAGCCTGAGCTATGACTTGCAACGCAGCACTTCCCAGCCTGAGCTGTGGCTCGCAATCCATGGGTTAATACTAATTGGTGGATATTAATCACAAATGACAACCCAAGTCAGAAAAACAGCCATGAACTACCATGTCAAACATCATCATCATCATCATCATCATCCTGCCTCTTTTCCCTAGAACAGGTGAGGTAAAGTAAGGTACAGAATGCAAGAAAGAGAAAAAAAACTTCATAGTGAGAGAAATGATCATCTCCATGCCCAATGAAATAGGCCACACAGTCATTCATTCACCATTCAAGTTCCAGAATCCTGACTCAGCATCACAGATACATCTTACCTCAAGGACAGTATGTGTTTCTTAACTATCACACAGAGCATATCCAGCGAATATTAAATTTAAAAAGGGTTACCAAAGCCATGTCATGCACTTCTCTGTACAAAATTCATCCATCCAGCTCAATATCTACCCAGGGCATAATCTGAGTCTCAGAGACTTTTACTGGACAACCTAAATACCACTGCAAGGAAGAATATGATATTTAAGGTGGCAAATCATATGAACAGGGAAAACAGGGAGATTCTAGGTAGGCTATGTAGTGTGGGAAGGATGATGAGCGAAGCGTAGCAGTGGATGGTGAAGATATTAATGATGCCTGGAGAGAGCATTATAATCTGTTGCTGAATGTGGAGTCTGACTGGAATAGGGAAGGTTTGTCTGCAGATCTGGTGTTTGGCTCTTGGACTTTGATGCTGCGACTGTGAGCAAGGCAACAGACAGGATGCAGTTGGGGAAGGCGGCAGCTGTGTCAGAGCTGACTGCAGAAATGCTGAAGGCCTCAGGAGATAGGGAGTAGGGTTAGTTACTAATTTTATATATACAATTATATTTTAGGTCAATGCAAACAACAGTTTCTGAGATAAGACCTTATAAAAATCACAGCAATTATTTTTGTCAAAAAATGCAATTTCATCGAAGTTTAGAGAAGTATATCTCACTTTCTATTCTTGCTGCAAGGGTCAGAGATTTTGACTAGGGCTAATTTTTACTGAATTTTTTATTTCTGTTGTCAAAAGAGGCCTATGTCTTTTCACTGATCTTCCACAAAGGTCCAAAAATGGATAAAGGGCCAATTTTTACAAAAGTGCAACAATCCACTCGCTTAACCCAAAGACTGCAACATACCTCATGTGGAGGTATCTCGTACAGCTGCGCCATACAACAATGCACCGGAAAAGTTCTAGAAGAATCAGAGTGACAAAATTTATGGGGTATTAGGGTAAGTGGCAGCTATCACTTCAAACCCCTATCTTGACCCCAGTTTCTAAGATGCACCAGCAACCCAAAAGTACACACTTCGTAATGCATTTTCTGTAATAATATTACCCCAGGAAGGGCAGTCATGAGTCAAAATTGTTCAGAAAAACATAAAAATCAAATGTAAGGCCAACAGGAGGAAATGGAACAGAAGTAGGGTCGTAAATAGTGGGTGTAGAAGTAGTGCTCTAAGCTCATATTGCAGTGTGCAGAGCGAGCTGGCAATCCACCTGGAGAGGTGAGAGACTGGCAAAAGCCTGTTTATAGCCTGTCTTATCTGCCCCAATAAGAATTACACTCTCTCTCTCTCTCTCTCTCTCTCAAAGCACAGTTTTCATGTTCCTGCCAGAAATGTGATTTCTGACAATTATTTCTCCAAACCTAAGAAGACTGCAGTAAAAAAAATTCCATAGGAAGCTGCACGATGCAATCTCCTAACCACTAATGTACATTTCACGGAAATCTGTAGGAGTGACCAAAACTGTCACTTTGCCACACCATGGGAGATGTCTGCATGACCCCTTGCTGCAGCCCAAGGGTTAATACACTAGTTTCTACAACGCAAAATGCCTAAAGCGCGACGTGCATGTGTGTGCGTGTGTGTGTGTGTGTGTGTGTGTGTGAAAAAAAATATATACTCCATAGTGCACGAGATGGTTTTCATTCATTCATTCATTCATTGCCAGATGCCATGTATCCCAAACAGGGTGGCCAAGGGCTTAGAGTTAATTGTTTTACAGGGAGGGGCACTAATCCTCCACCAACCCCACTTGACACGTAGGGATGCCAACAGCATCTGGTGTTCCCAGGCGGTCACCCATCCAAGTACTAACCAGACCCAACGTTGCTTAACTTCGCTGATCGGATGGGAAGCGGTGTACTCAACGTGGTATTGATAACGTGAAAACAGTGCACCAAAGTGAGCCACATCCAATGTTGCAAAACAGAATGCAACCTACCCTTGTAAAGTGCAACCTGTATCACCGTCACAAGCCATGGCCATGGATAGCGGAGTTTTACAGGGAGGGGCACTAATCCTCCACCAACCCCACTTGACACGTAGGGATGCCAACAGCATCTGGTGTTCCCAGGCGGTCACCCATCCAAGTACTAACCAGACCCAACGTTGCTTAACTTTGCTGATCGGATGGGAAGCGATGTACTCAACGTGGTATTGATAACGTGAAAACAGTGCACCAAAGTGAGCCGCATCCAATGTTGCAAAACAGAATGCAACCTACCCTTGTAAAGTGCAACCTGTATCACCGTCACAAGCCATGGCCATGGATAGCAGAGATTTACTGATCCGAAATGTAAGCTAAATCCTGGCAGCCTCTGACGAGTTTAAATATCATGACAATGAACCAAAACCGTAAAGTGAGGGCTGAAGAGGTTCTGAATGCTATAGAAGATAGCCTCCATTACTACTGTGACAAGCATGCTGAGGAAGTGAACCAAAGACATGAGACTCTGATCACCATCTTCTTTACTCCACCACAAGAAGAAGATCCAGTGCCCTTAATATCAGCCAAGGATGACAACAATGGTGCATCTGTTGTGTCTTCCTTGGACTTTGAGGGGTTCATGACTGATGTGGTCAGTGCTGGAGTCAGGCCACTGTAGCTGCCTCACCCTGCCTCGGAACCCCATCTCTCCAAGTCAACTAACCCTTTCCTGCATACATTTTAAGGTAAGGGGCTATTGTGTGGGTTATGCTTAGTATGTGCGTGTGTTTAATGTCCTGTAATACATACGTAAAATGACAGACTTGGAGACAAAGGGGTGACTTTGGGGCATCCACCCAAGTTAGACTTTTCCCCATAAGGTATGTTATTTGTAAGGCACAAAATTTCTTATGAGCAAGGTCTTCTATTGCCAAATTCTTGTGTATTAAGTGAATGGACTGTACTTTTAGGCCCCACTGCAAGATGGTGAAGTCTAATTTTTTGTATTGCCTTTCGTGGTGCAGGCTCACATGCTCAAGCTGCCAAAAGCATTACTTCAAAAATTATAGCCATAAGATGCTGTCAAAATAATATATCTTTTTTATTTTTAACAAAAATGTGGTTTATTGAACAAGACACTCAAGATGACAGCTGATGGGAGGGTATTTGTATACATTTCAAGATTATTTATGAAAAGTTTCATTCCAAATATCAAAATGCTTCTACTTCTAAGATAATGACAAAAAGTGACCAATTTTATGATAAGATGCATACAGAAAAAGATAGATAAATAAATATGTTCTTTCAAAAGTACATATATACTTGACTGAAATGCCTCCAGATATTCATTGTTCATGGTGTGTTTTGGATACATGATAAACGCAGAATTACATTAGGTTTATATCACTGAATATGAAGTGATATAATTAAGAATATAGCTATTTTGAGTATAGGCTTACCTCAGTTTAACAGTGCAATTGGTTAAGTAAAAACCTATCGCTAGGCAGGGTATCATAATTTATGGTAGATTTAACATGTGAGGTACAGTATAGGGATGCATTTTTGAGCCTTGGGTTTCCCCCCAACCAAGTCCTAAACCCTCCCAAATGAGTCCAAAAACAAGTTTCTAGCTAACCTCAACCCCCAATTAACTTTAAAACAAGCGAAACTAAGCCTAAAAGCAGTTTATAACTCACTCAAACTCAAAAATAAAATCTAAAAAATATTAAAAATAAGTCTGGAAAAAATCAAGTAGAGTTGCAATTAAAAAAAAAAAGAAAGAACGATCTTACAATAAAATAAACATTAATTTCACCCAATATTTTATAACAACACTAATATCGCTTAACTACGTTCAGACTCAAAATGGGTATGGTACGTTTAGTATCCACTTTCTATGTGGCTGTGATTGTTTATGTGTGTCATGCTTTTGTCCCTTACCAGCACAGGTCTTTACAGTGTTGCCAGATGCGCGTGTTCTTGCCAAACTTGGCGACATGTGTTCCTGCCTAATTGTATCTTTACAGAAATGAGTCAAACTCGTACCGTCTCCTGTATTAATCCATTTTTACCATACATATCCTTAAATTGATTAATAGTTTTGGCACACACTATTTCCTTCGGCAGTGCATTCCGCTGATCAATTGCTCTATTTGGGAAACTAAAGTTCCTTACATCTTTATCACCGCTCTTTTTATGTCGTTTTTTGCAGTGTCCTCTTGCTGATGCTTCCCCATAGGTTATTTATTCATACACTGTATATCTATTTTCTCTTTCCCTGAGATGCAGTTATATAGCATAATCATATCTCCTCTTTTCCTTCCATCCTGTAGTGCTGGTACATTCAGTTTTTCTAGTCTCTCTTTGTAGCTTAGATCCCTTAAGCTTGGTGCCCATATTGTAGCTGCCCTTTGTATTTTTCCAACTTTATCTACCGGTATGTGTTTTTGAGATGAGAATTCCAGACAACTGATCCATACTCCAGGGTTGGTCTGATGAATGATGTTACTATCCTTCTCAGCATGTCTTCATATATATATTCGAATGCTATTCTCATATACAGTATTAGCAAGTAGCGTATACACGTTGTGTACCTTCTCATTTATGTGGTCGGCCAGAGATAGTGTTATTGATAATCACTCCTAGGTCCTTCTCCCTTTCTGATATGAGTAGGGTTGATCTTCCTAAATTATAATCTCAATCTGGTCTTTTTTCACTTTTACCAAACTTAATTACATGGCACTTGTCCACATTAAATTCCATTTGCCATTTATTGCTCCATTCATAAAGTTTATTTATAATTCTTGTAGGACTCTGCAAGAATCTATGTTAGCAATTTTCCTTTGTATTTTTTTGCTGCCTGCTTCTTCCTTAGCCTTTATCATTCTTTTTCTGTGCCTCCCCTCCTCTCTTCTTATTTCTCCCATCTTTCCTGTCACTTCTTATTGCTTTTCTTTCCTTTACAGGTGGCTTTACATTGAGTGACAAGCCAAATGGTTTCCTGTAAGCCAGGAAACCATTTACAACGCTGGGTGGTAACCATATAACCAAACCATACGTGCTCCCTACGTGTCAACAAGTGGGTTGGTCGAGGGTTAGTGCCCCTCCCCGTAAAACAAATAACTCAAGTCAAATGGCCACCCCTTACAGGATTATGGCGTCTGGCAATAGATAGATAGATAGATAGATTTTTGCATTAGATAGCTTCCAATTCCAATGTCACTGTCTATGCCATTTCTATATACTAAGAACATAACTGGTGCCAGCACAGAGCTCTGTGGAACTCCGCTAGTCACTTTCCTCCATGATGAGCAATTTTCCCTTAGTACTGTTCTCATTTCCCTTTTCCTGGGAAAATCCTGCATCCAACAGTACAGGCTGCCTTGGATACCTCCTTGATGGCACAGTTTCCATAAAAGACTTTGGTGCAGTGCTCTGTCAAATGCTTTCTTGAAATCTAAATAGATACTGTCCACCCACCCTTCTCTTTTCTGCAATGCTTTTGTAACTCTACCATAGTAGCTTAATTGATTAGTAACACATGATTTTCCCTTTCTAAAGCCGAACTGCCATTCTATTGTCATACTGTCTTCTTCTAGATGGTTTACCCAAACTTTTCTTATCAGCTTTTCCAGTGTCTTACTTACAACACTGGTCAGTGATACTTGTCGGTAGTTAAGATGATTCTATCTATTTCCTTTTTTGAATTGGGGAACAATATCTGTTTTCTTCCAAATATCAGGTAGTTTACCTTGACCTAAGTACTCCTTGAATATTAAATATAAGGGTCTGCTTAACTCTTCTACACATTCATGCAGCACCCAACCCGAAATTTGGTCAGGACCATCAGCTATTCCTTGGTCTAATTTACTTAATTCTTCTGTACTGTACTTCTTTTCCTGATATTTGTATATCCGGTAATATGTGTGGGTGTGCATGTTGCATATCATTTCTTTCAAAATGATTTTCTTTTGTAAAAACTGATTGCAAGTTTTTATTTATTGCTTTACAAATATATTTCTCTGATCCTCTCATCCGTAATGGATTGTATTTCATCTTTAACTTTGGTTTTGTTTCAGATGTAGCTCTAGAATAGCTTAGGTTGATCACTTATTTTATTTATACTTGTAATGTCTTCCTAAAACTGTCTTTGAGCCTCCCTCCTTATCTTTCTATAATCATTTCTTGCCTGTTTATAGTTGTTATATGCCCTCTCACTATTGTGTCTTCTGTATCTATTCCACAGCAATTCTCTTTTTTATTGATTTTTTCCATTCTGCATTAAACCATTTTTTTATTTTCATTTCTGTTTCTTTGTGCTAAGGGATGTAATTTTGGACTCCAATTTCATAAAATTCATGGAATTTTCCAAATATAACATTTAAATCTTGTCCTCTAAGCTCCTTTTCCCAATCTATTTCTAAGACATACTTCTTTAGGTCATGGTAGTTGCCCTGTTTGTAGTTTAGACTCTTTTTCTAACCCTCATTACTGGCAACTATGTTTATGGAATCCTGAGGTTGCAATTTAATAATGCATGGTTGCTTTTGCCAAATATTTTCAGTACAGGTATCACTTTCTTGCCTGGTAAACAAAAGATCTTGTACTGATAAATCATCGTCCTCTTTTTCTGGTGTTTTCCTATACATGCTGTTAGGAGAAACTTCTGCAAAAGATCCAGAAGCTTTTGATTCCAACAGCTTTCATGGCTTCTTACATCTAGAGTATTCCAATTTATATTTGTATTGAGGTCTCCAGTTAATATCATTCTTTCAGATTTCTCTTCCATTGTATGTAGTTATGTTTTTAAACTCTGAAGTGTACTTTCTGCTAGGTCTTTATATTTGCCTCTTTCCTCAGTGTTTGTTTTGGGCGGAATGTATAAATTTGCCACAGTTAATTTCCTTTCAGATGTGTTAATCTCCAATGCAATCAGTTCTACTTGTAAGGGTATATCTATTTTCATTTCTTTGGCTTGCACATTTTTCTTTGTTAAGAATTCCTCCTCCTTTTCTGAAATTTCTGTCTCTTCTCCACATCTTATATTCCCCTTAAGTTTTGGGTATCGTTTGATATCTTGGGGGTTAATTTTGTTTCTGTCGGGTAAATAATATGTGGTTCCTTTTCTTTGGTATAGTCTTTCATCTCTAATAATGTAGACACCATTCCATCTACATTTGAATACATCAACTTAATCATCTTGTTTACATACTTGCCATAGCCTGAGTCTACTACCTTCCTTCTTTTTATTCCCTGCTGGTTATGTACCACTTTTGTAACTGCAATCCAATTACTTTGTAAAAAATTTTTACTCATTTCTTCCTCTGATCTTTCCTCATTCTTTGTTTTTGCTCCATCCCTCATCTCCTTTAGTATTCCCAAGTCCTCTTGAGTTAGGCATCTTTTTATCCATACTTTTTTCAATTCCTCTTTTTCCATGAGTGAGTTTGTATTGAACTGAATGAAAGAAAGGCAATGATTGATTATGTGTGTGTGGATGAAAGGATGCGAAAATGTGTAATGGATGCAAGAGCTTATAGAGGTTGGGGGAGTGGACTTTCTGACCACTACTTGGTGGTGGCCAGAATCAAGATCCATTTAAGATGGAGAAATAGAAGAAGGGAAAGACGGGAAGAAGAAGAAGTATTTGTAAGGAGAGTGGAAAGGTTACAAGAGGATGAGAAAAAGGCAGAGTATAAGAGAGAAGTGGAGGAAAGATTGGGCAAATATGAATTGGAACAGATGGGGGACGTGGAAGGTGTGTGCAGCATATTCACAGAAGAAATATGTGCAGGGTGTGATGTGGTGTGTGGGATGAAGAGAAGACGGAGGGGTGTGCAAGGAACAGAGTGGTGGAATGAAGAGGTGAGACAGGCTGTGGCACAAAAGAAGAAAGCATACAATGAATGGATGAGAAATAGGGGCATGGAAGAAGTTGAAAGGCGGAAGAGAGAGTTATATGTAGAAAGAAAGAGAGAGGTGAAAAGATTAGTATGAGAGAGTAAGAAGAGAGCGGAAGAGGAATTTGGAAGGAACTTGAGTGTAAAGTGGGGGGACTGTAAGAAAATGTTCTGGAAAGAGATGAAAAGAGTAAGACAGGGTGGAAGTGAAGTTAGCAGGGGAGTGAAAGATAAAAATGGTAGATTACTAGTGGAGAAGGGAGAAAAAGTGAGCAGATGGAGAGAACACTTTAAGGAATTGTTGAACATAGAGGATGAAAGTAATGTGAGTACAAGTGGCTGGGGAATGGCTGGGAGAAGGAGGGAGGTGAGATGACAGGAAGAAATCAGTAGGATAGAAGTTGTGGAAGCAATGAAGAAAGTTAAATTGGGGAGAGCCCCAGGAATTGATGGAGTGTGTGGTGAAATGCTGAAGCATGGTGGAGAGATAGTAGTAGAATGGATGTGGAAGATGTGCAGATTGGCCTGGGAGGAAGGTCGAGTCCCGGAGGATTGGAAGTCAGGTATAATTTTTCCCTTGTACAAAAGAAAAGGGGAAAAAGAAGTGTGTGGTAATCATAGGGGCATTTGTCTTCTTAATATAACAGGAAAAGTGTATGGTAGGATACTTACTGACAGAGTAAGTGCAGAAGAATTAGTTGGAGAAGAACTGGGAGGCTTTAGGAAGGGAAGAGGTTGTGTAGATCAGATACTCATTCTTAAATCTTTAGTGGAAAAGTTTCTAGAGAAGGGAAAGAAGTTGTATGCGACTTTCATGGATTTGGAGAAAGCATATGACAGGGTGGATAGATAAGGATTGTGGAAAGTATTAAGAATATATGGAGCAGATGGGAAGTTATTGAATGCTGTGAAGAGTATGTATGATGGTACTATGGCTGCAGTGCGAGTGGATGGTGAACTGAGTGAATTTTTCTCTTTGAAGGTAGAGTTGAAACAGGGATGTGTCATGTCTCCATGGTTGTTCAATCTGTACATGGATGAGATAATAAAAGAAGTACAAGGTAGGGTAGTGGATGTTGGAGTGGCCCTGGTGAGACAGGGTAGTCTTTGGAAACTCCCTGTACTGTTGTTTGCAGATGATACTGTGTTGTTGAGTGAAGACGAAGGAGAGCTGCAAGGCTTGGTGCATGAGTTTGGGAGAGTGTGTAAGAAACAGAATCTAAAGGTGAATGTAGGGAAGAGTAAAGTGATGGTCTTTGAGAGAGGTGAAGTCAGTGAATGTACAGCGAGGTTGGATGGTGAGCAGCTGGAAAATGTGAGTACATTTAAGTCCTTGAGTAGTGTGATGAGTAAGGATGGAGGTTTGAAGGGTGAAGTGCTTGAAAGGGTACAGCAGGGAAGAAAGGTTTCTGGTTCCTTGAAAGCAGTGACAAGAAGCAAGGAAGTGAGCATGGAAGTAAAAAAGTTACTACATGACAGTATTGTGATACCAACTCTAATGTATTGAAGTGAAGCTTGGATGTTGCTGGAAGGACACAAGTCAAGAGTGAGAGCAGTGGAAATGAGTTATTTAAGAGGAGCCTGTGGAGTCACAAGGAGAGACAGGCTGGCAAATGAGGATATAAAGGAGCCTTGTGGTGTGGATGTGGATATGACAGGAAGTGTTAGGAGGAATACACTGAGTTGGTTTGGCCATGTGGAGAGGATGGAGGGTGAAAGACTGACGAAGAGAGTGTATGTGAGTGAGGTGGAGGGGGGAAAAGGGAGGGGGAGGCCGAGGATAAGATGGAGGGATGGGGTGGGGAGGTACATGAGACGGGGGTGTGAGTTGGAAGCTGGGCAGTGAAATGGCGGGGGACAGGGCGACATGGAAGCAATTTGTTTGTGGCCACCCCGAACGGGATTGAGGCATCTGGCAATAGATAGATAGATAGATAATTTGTATTTAGTAGTTCCTCCACAGTATTCTCACTTTGGAAGGTTACTTTCAGAGGCCTTGACTTATTTCTCTCATATTTTCCTAGCCTTTTGTGCTTCTCTATGTCTTTATCACAGATTTTCTCTGATACTTCCTACAATATGTTCATATGTCATGTCTCCATGGTTGGTCATATCCGTATATGGATGGGGTTATAAAAGAGATACAAGGTAATGCACTGGATGTTGGAGTGGCCCTAATGAGAAAGGGCAGTGTTTGGAAACTCCCTGTACTGATGTTTGCAGATGATACTGTGTTATCAAGTGAAGATGAAGGGAAGCTGCAAGGCTTGGTGGATGAGTTTGGGAGAGTGTGTAAGAAACAGAATCTATAGGTGAATGTAGGGAAGAGTAAAGTTATGGTCACTGAGAGAAGTGAAGTCAGTGAATGTACAGCGAGGTTGGATGAGGAGGAAATGGAAAATGTGAGTGCATTTAAGTACTTGGGTAGTGTGATGAGTAAGGATGGAAGTTTAGAGGGTGAAGTGCTTGAAAGGGTACAGCAAGGAAGAAAGGTTGCTTGTTCCTTGAAAGCAGTGATAAGAAACAGGGAAGTGGGCATGGACGTGAAATACATGACAGTATTGTGATACCAACTCTATCGTACAGAAGTGAAGTTTGGACCTTGTTGGAGGGACAGACAGCAGTGGAAATGAGTTATTTGAGAGGGGCATGTGGAGCCACATGGAGAGACAGACTGACAAATGAGGAAATGAAGGAGAGTTGTGGTGTGGATGTGGATGTGATGCGAAGCATTAGGAGAAATACACTGAGGTCGTCTGGCCATGTGGAGAGGACAGAAAGCAAGAGACTGATGAGGAGAGTGTATGTGAGTGAGGTGGAGGGGGGGAGAGGGAGGGGGAGGCCAAGGATGAGATGGAGAGATGGAGTGGAGAGGTATAAGACAGAGGGGTGTGAGCTGGAAGCAGGGCAATGAAATGGCAGAGGACAGAACAACATGGAGGCAATTTTTTGTGGCCACCCCTTACAGGATTAAGGCATCTGGCAAAAGACAGAGAGATAAATATTTGCCATCTCCTTTTTGTTTTGAAATTTTGTTTTTTATTTCTTCTTCATCTATACCAGTGATTACTACAGATTTGCTGATATCTGCTGAATCTTTGACCAATTTTGGGTTGTTTTGGATGATTTCTTTCACTTCTTTTCTAATGTTCTTCTCTTCGATTCTTGTTTCTAAGTCTTTCCTCACTTTCATCATTCCAGCATACGTGGTTTCTACATCATCTTTGTAACTCTGCATTATTTTGTCCACCTTGGTTATCTTCTCTTCAATATCACTGCTTAATCTACCAGACTGCTTACTTGCCTAACTGTCTCTGTATCATTTCTGAACTCCTCCATAATACTGTCATGGTTCACAACTGTACTTGTCATTTCACTAATCTTCCTTCTAAGTGAACCCACCTCAACTGACAGCTGATCTATTGTTGTGTCTTTTGTTTAATTCCTTTGCTAATTTTTCATTTTCTTCCTTCTGCATGCATACGTGCTTCTTAATTTCATCTATTTAATTTTGAAAAGTTTTCTCCAGTTTATTCACTTTTTCTATTAGTTTATTATATGTTTCCATTTCAACCAGTTCTTGGTAGAAATCATCATCCTGTTTTCTACCCTAATCCTATTTCTTAACTCCATACATATTCACATTACTCAAGATGGTGCTCATCTTAAGGTAAGGTGTGTGTATGCATTTTCCTGCTACCCGCCTGGTGACAGACGACGCTCAGCTGCTGATGTGTTAATCAGCGGATTCTTGAACTAATTGGATGTATTCTGTTATTTGGACAACACTTTTGCTTATACTTGCCTTACTATATTAGAACATCATTAAATTTAACCTTGTATGGAGCTTGACTCATATACAGATACTATTTAGGTGTGGCCAGTTGTGGCCAAAGGTGGCCTGCACGGAGCAAGGAGACAGACAAGTTGTCTCTTGCATTGCCTCAATGTGTGTGTGTGTGTGTGGGGGGGGGTCAGTCATAACAAGGAAGGATGGGGTCAGGTGAAGACACTGACAAGGAGGTGAGGTGATAATTGCAGTTTGGGGAAGGGTAGGAGATAAGTGGATGTGCAGAGAAAATAATGGGCTTTAATCTGTGAATGAGAGAGAGAGAGAGAGAGAGAGAGAGAGCATATCAGTAGCTATGGAGTAGAAAGGTGATGGGGTAGAAGGAAAGTACTTTGTGTCATTAGTAATTAGAGAGAGAGAGAGAGAGAGAGAGAGAGAGAGAGAGAGAGAGAGAGAGCACAGAAGTAGGTATGGAACAGAAAGGCGATGGGACAGAGGGAAAGAACTTTGTGTGGTTAGTTATTATGGGATTGGAGTTGGATTGGACAGGTACATGTGGTGAAGGGTGAGACAGCTTCCGACAAAGAGATAGAGGCAGGGGAGGTACAGGGTGGTAGAGAGAGTGAGCACAGAAGTAGGTATGGAACAGAAAGGCGATGGGACAGAGGGAAAGAACTTTGTGTGGTTAGTTATTATGGGATTAGGGTTGGATTGGACAGGTACATGTGGTGAAGGGTGAGACGGCTTCCGACAAAGAGATAGAGGCAGGGGAGGTACAGGGTGGTCATTATAACTCTGGTGAAAATAGTGTGATAAGGGAACAGCAATATTCAAGAGTTTTTACATACAGCTAACTTCAGTGCAGTAACTGTGAACAGGTTTTGTGACTGCTGTAGTATTGGCTGACGATTCGGGATAAGAAAAAATTTGGCTCTTACAGTACAGTATGCGACGAGTTTATATGTTGATGTTAATCCAGTATCTGAGTCATGTAAATTAAGTTTTTCATAAATATTATACTGCTTGGCTGACTTACTTCTTATTCAAAAGTATAAGTATATATGATGCTGATGGTCAGAGTTCACTGTCCGTGGACTTGGATGCAATGCCAATGACATTTCCTGAAGAATTTCATATGTTCAGGGGAAAATACTTGGTCTCCAGAACCTAACCCCTGTTTTTACATGTAAATGTATGTCGCCATTTAACAAGAAATCGATTTAACACGAGGTTCCACATAACCTATCTCATGTTATAAATAGATTCCACTGTAGTAAACTGTACCCCAAAATGACAGTGTTCATCCCACCTATGACTAAAACACATTAATCTAAGTCTTAAAACAGTTTGTGAATCAACCTAAACACAAAATTTAAGTCTAAAGTATCATCAAAATCAGTTAAAAAAACAACATCATTATAAAGGAGTTTGGCCATAGTTTGGTGGGGCAGGGTGGTATTTCTATTCATATCACTATGCCGGGGTATCGCATCTAGTGGTATCATATCTCGGGGTCTGACCATACATGATACACTGATAAATTTACATGGACAGAAAACTACTTGGATGAGGCATATCATACAGTCCCATGGTAGTACACTTTTTACACCATGTTCCCACTAAATACAACAATTTTTATTCCATCCATCCATCAATCATCCAATCCTACGTTGCCCCATGAGGAGCGTAGGAGCCCGGGGCTGGGCGAGTTGGTCCTGACATTTAAGATGAGAGTGACCAGCCTCACTCATCCCTGAGTGGCATTATATGAGCAATAAACCCCGATCACCCCTTGGATATAAACCTTCACTGGCTCATCCGACTGGAGCACCACAATTACCCACTAAACCACCAGGCACCATAATTTGGTTTTATGGTTACCACCCAGCATTGTAAATGGTTTCCTGGTGTACAGGAAACCATTTGGCTTGCCACTCAGTGTAGAGTCACCCACAGGCAAAAGGAACAGGAAAGAATGAAAGAAAGAAAGATAATAGAGGGATTGTAAAGTCACCCATTGACAGAAGGATGAGGAAAGAATGAAGTAAAGAAAGACAGAAGAGGAAGGAAGGAAAGAAGGAAGGAGAGAAAAGGGCAGACACCTGGAAGCAGCACATCAAGTGAGTGGGTGGTGAGTGCCCCCATCTACCAAAAAATAATTTTTATAACTTTACATTTTATACAGTTTAACTTTCAGATAAAACAAATGAATAAACATACAGAAATGAAGCCAGAATAAACCTTATTTACGTGAAAACTAGCTTCTCATAACTTCCCAACATCAGGGTGAAAAATTTTTCCCGTGACACGCAGTTGCAAAGGACATGTCTATATGCAGAATTTCATGATCTTTCGTCTACAAAAGTTTCAAGTTGATACGTCCAATAGTTTTTGAGTAAATTGAAAAAACTTTGAAAATCGCCTTAAAAACGTCTGATTTGTTTATTACATTCATATGTTGTTAGTGACACTGTAACAAACATATATGTAAATTCTATCCAGTTTTGTAGCCCAAAGGTTAAGGAAGCCCATGATATAATTCACAGTATTATAACCCATATTGTTAGGGAGAATATGAATTTTGAAAAGTTACGATGAGTTGCATGCGGTGACAGCACCTAAGCTCCAGCCTGTAGGCTATGTTCGTCTTTCGTAACTTTTCCCCAAATATTTTCACACATAAATTACTTTGCTTTACAAAAGGATGCAGAAGAAATCATCAGCTTGATCAAGCTTTCTTCAGATTTTTGAAGCGAACTATACTTTATGAGTATAATGACTGAGTGAATAGCAGTGAAATGCACCATATTTTCCCTATGAGAAATATATAATAAACACACATTTTATACCTTACAATACAATAGTACAAAAACTAGACAAATAAGCTGGTTACTCACATCCTCTAGCAGTGTTGTAGTGTTTCTTGAGAGGAGATGGAGTTGCAGAGAGAAGGACATGTATGATCACAGCCAGTGTGTGTGTGTGTATTTACCTATTTGTATTTACCTATTTGCAGTATACAGGAATTGAGCAATGCTCGTGTTGTCCTGTCTCCACATCCACATTTATCAAGTCTACCTTTACACACATGAATGTTTTTCTCATGCACCACCTCTTTGTCTAAGTCATTCCAAATATTTATGTATTTACCTAATATACCTAATTGTGATATACACGGACTGTGCTATGCTCGTGGGTTTCCGTCGCTATTTCTCAATAAGTCAAATTTAGCTTTAAACTCGTCTAAGTTTTTAGACTAGACGATCTCTTTGTCCAGGCTACTCCATAAGTCTATACTTCTATAAGGAAAGCTATATTTCTTGATATCCTTCAAGCAGCTTGACTTGTTCAATTTCATTTTATGTCCTCTTGTTGCTCTCTTATCCCATACAAACAGATCTTCTTTGTCAATTTTATCTACTCCCACCATGGTCCTGAACACCGCAATCATGTCTCCCCTTTCTCCTTTCCTCTAAGGAAGGCAAATCCAGCTTTTCCAGCCTCTCTCTGTATGACAGGTCTGTCAGACTGGGGACCATCTTGGTTGCTGTTCTTTGTATTCTCTCAATCTTGTTTATATCTTTCTTTTTGTGTGGGCACCACACTACCGCTGCATATTCTAACCTGGGGTGGATCATGACCACTATCAATTTTTTCATCATCTCCTCATCCATACAATGAAATGCTACTCTTATGTTAGTCAAGAGTTTATAAGTCTCTCCAACTATCTTGTTAATGTGCTTTTCTGGTGACAAACTATCTTGGACCAGCACACCCAAATCTTTCTCTTCTCTCATTTTTGTGATTAATTCATTACCAATCAAATAATTCAGTGATGGCCTCCTGGTACCTTTACCCATTTCTAATATTTTACATTTCTTTACATTAAATTTCATTTCCCATGTCTGGCTCCAATCATGTATCCTATCCAAATCCTCCTGCAGCATTTTACAATCCTCCTCAACCTCTACCTTCCTCAAGATCTTTACATCATCAGCAAACAGGCTTGCATAACTGTTCACTCCATCTACCATATCATTTACGTAAATCAGGAACATTACTAGCGCCAACACTGAGCCTTGAGGGACTCCACTTGTTACTTCCCTCCATCCAGACATCCTATCCTTTATTGCTGTTCTCATTTGTCTGTCTCTCAAGAAGTCTCTCATTCATTCCAGAAGTTTCCCCTTCAGTCCTCCTATATATTCTAGTTTCCACATTAGTCTCTTCAGAGGTACCTTGTCAAAGGCCTTCTCTAAGTCTAAGTACACACAATCCACCCAACCATCTCTCTCCTGCACCACATCAGTCACTCTCGAGTGAAAGCTGAACAAGTTAGAAACACATGACCTTCCACTTCTGAATCCAAACTGACATTCAGCCAAAATATTCATCTCTTCCAGATATTTTATCCATCTGTCTTTCAGGATTCTCTTGCACAATTTTGCGACCATCCTGGTTAGAGACACTGGTCTATAATTCCGGGGTTCTTCCCTGTTTCCTCCCTTATAAATTGGTATCACATTTGCCCTCATCCATTCTTGTGGCACTTTCCCCTCTTCCAGAGAACACACGATTAAACTGTGAATTTTATCCGCCAGTTGTTCTCTGCATTCCTTCAGTACCCAATTAGAAATTCCATCAGGTCCTGGGGCTTTCCTTACATCTTGAGTTTCCAGTAATTTATACACTTCCTGTACCTCCACTTTTATATCTTTTATCACCGGTACATTTCTAATCAGTGTGTGTGTGTGTGTGTGTGTGTGTGTGTGTATTTACCTATTTGTATTTACCTATTTGTAGTATACAGGAATTGAGCAATGCTCGTGTTGTCCTGTCTCCATATCCACATTTATCAAGTCTACCTTTAAACACATGAATGTTTTTCTCATGCACCACCTCTTTGTCTAAGTCGTTCCAAATATTTAAGAATATACCTAATTGTGATATACACGGAATGTACTATGCTCGTGGGTTTCTGTCGCTGTTTCTCAATAAGTCAAATTTAACTTTAAACTCGTTTAAGTTTTTTGACTGGACGATCTCTTTGTCCAGGCTATTCCATAAGTCTATACTTCTGTAAGGAAAGCTATATTTCTTGATATCCTTCAAGCAGCTTGACTTTTTCAATTTCATTCCATGTCCTCTTGTTGCTCTCTTATCCCATACAAACAGATCTTCTTTGTCAATTTTATCTACTCCCACCATGGTCCTGAACACCGCAATCATGTCTCCCCTCTTTCTCCTTTCCTCTAACGAAGGCAAATCCAGTTTTTCCAGCCTCTCTCTGTATGACAGGTCTGTCAGACTGGGGAAATTCTTGGTTGCTGTTCTTTGTATTCTCTCAATCTTGTTTATATCTTTCTTTTTGTGTGGGCACCACACTACCGCTGCATATTCTAACCTGGGGCGGATCATGGCCACTATCAATTTTTTCATCATTTCCTCATCCATATAATGAAATGCTACTCTTATGTTAGTCAAGAGCTTATACGTCTCTCCAACTATCTTGTTAATGTGCTTTTCTGGTGACAAACTATCTTGGACCAGCACTCCCAAATCTTTCTCTTCTCTCCTTTTTGTGATTAACTCATTACCCAAAAAATAATTCAGTGATGGTCTCCTGGTACTTTTACCCATTTCCAATATTTTACATTTCTTTACATTAAATTTCATTTCCCACTTCCGGCTCCAATTGTGTATCCTATCCAAATCCTCCTGCAGTATTTTACAATCCTCCTCAACCTCTATCTTCCTCAAGATCTTTACATCATCAGCAAACAGACTTGCATAACTGTTCACTCCATCTGCCGTATCATTTACGTAAATCAGGAACATTACTGGCGCCAACACTGAGCCTTGAGGGACTCCACTTGTTACTTCCCTCCATCCAGACATCTTTTCCTTTATTACTGTCCTCATGTGTGTGTGTGTGTGTGTGTGTGTGTGTGTGTGTGTGTGTGTGTGTGTGTGTGTGTGTGGAGTGATGGCAGTGGTGTCAGTTGTCACTGGAGTGATGGCAGTGGTATCAGTTGTCATAGCAGTGATGGCAGTGATGTCAGTTGTAACAGGAGTGATGGTAATGGTGTCAGTTGTCATAGGAGTGATGGCAGTGGTGTCAGTTGTCATATGAGTAATGGCAGTGGTGTCAGTTGTCATAGAAGTGATGGTAGTAACAGGAGTAGTAGTAGTAACACCAGTGGTGGCAGTGGTGAAAAGAGTGGTGGTACTGATGGTGCTACTACTACTCTCTGTTGTGCTTACCGCCGCGGCCTTGACCACGGCTTTCCGCTTATCACCACACGCGTCAGATTTCACCCTCGCCCTCCTGTTCCTCACTCTCTCCTCCTCAGCATATTCAATGTCTGTTTCACTCTCACAGCCAGTGAACAAGTATTTCATGTACTCTTTTTGAGATAATCACTCGCGAGGCATTTTTCCGGTAGTGTATCAAACTGCAGGGGAACAGTAAAATCAGTTATGAATTTTCAAATCTGGTTTTCTCTGAAAATATATAAGAAACACTTATAAACATTCTTCACAAGCACACTGCACTATACTGTATACAACACAATATCACCATACACACGTAACGTATGGACGGTGAGGTAGTGGGAAACGCGAGTTTAAATGCCCGGCTGCGCACTCACACATCCTTCCAGCCTGACTGACGGGAGAATACTGAACTAAATAGTGTATAGGCCACTTACCCTTACGATAAGCTCCCGGGTGTTGCCATATATTTCCCCTAGACCTGGCCACCCTTAGCTTTGACTCAACCATATTTGACACAAATCCATCCACAGGTAAAGGTTCTATGACCATTTATAGGGAAGTTGCATCATGTTGCATCATTGGTTACTCTTCAGATTGCAAGGATTATGACTTATGTTGCGTCATCGTGCGTGAAGGGGTTAATGTGTAATGACAAGAACCCCTTCCTTGTGCATTATGTGCATCAATCAGACATGTAATATGTTCTAGGGGCACCTAGCACTCATCCTTCTTTGATATTGGAGGCCAGGAGAGTAGGTCCCATCATTGCTTTATACCCACTGTCACGGGGGTTTTAAAATAAATGCAATATTAAATGATAATGTTCAGTAATACTGAAAAGCAGTACAATTATTTGTCTTCTAAATCAAGCAATGATTACTTTATGTAGCTTGCTTCGCCGATTCTCTAAGAACAAGAATTTATAAACTTTCTCAACAGTACACAGCAGAGACTAATTCCTCACAATTGCTGTTTATTAGTACTGTTAGCCTCTGGAGAAAGTGACTTCACCCCTGACAATAAATAAGTAATACTATTAATGATATCAGGTTCTTGCTGATGCATTTACTCCTACAAGGCAAAACGGATTTTTAGCTTAATACAACAAGACTGGCCTAAGTACCAGTTATGAATACCAAAGCGTTTATGCAAGCTAGGAGCTATAAGCGAAATAAGCTTAATTATGGAGAAATGAAACACAAGTTTACATTACATTAAGCTCAAAGAAAAAGAACTGTTAAATTTATTGATTACAAAGGAATAAATTTAACGTTACATTTCAAAATGAATTTAAAATAAAGAGATCGTACTCACTCACTCACTCAAAGGCTAAACTCTTAAACCTAGGAAAACAACATGCGGCGCACCCGGCCAGCATGTGAGGGAACAGCACCTTAACTAAACTCTTAAGTCTAGGAAAATGAAAAGAAAATACTGGTCAAAGAGTGGACTAAGCAGATGACTGGGCATCGTTACAGGAAGGACACTGCACTCGCTTAAGTCTCTTGCCTATCACAGTATGTGGAAATCAGGAACGGCGGCACTACACTCTGGCCCAACCTGGCTTCGTGGCGCTCAAACCTCGACTGACTAACTCGTGGGAAAGAAGGGAGCGCTGTGGCTGCATTTCTAACGGCTAGAATGAGCGAAACACGCCCAAAACAAATCGCTCAGCGGAAGCGCTAATGTCTCACACAAAGACGATCACTTATGACAGTGAAAAAATTGATCTGAAAAGACTCACGACCAAATGAGCGGTTAACTGAACGATAAACTGGGATTCCACTAGAGTTCGCGGTTTCCCACAAAAGCCAATGTCACTAGCCGACTCATGACATTACGCCCCATGAAAATCAAATCTTTTTTTCTTCAGAAAAAAGATTTCAATATACATACATATAATTCCTAACTCAGTCACACAAGATTCACACTGTGGTGTGTGTGTGCTATCCTGCTACAGGAGAAAGTTGCAGTCGCCAGAGAGTGAAAAAACCTCGTATTTACGTTAATAGAAGTAAGCTTGAGGGAAAAACTCCGTGACGACAGTGAAAAATCCTGTACTCAGGTCAAACTGAGCGAAAAGTTTGCTACATTTATTTTAGCAGCTAATTGTTATGTACTGTAATGTATGTAATACACGGTGTAGGTGTGACAGTTGTGGTGTAACTGTACCTACGTGTAAAATCACATAATACAAATCTATAGTAAGTAATGACAACGAGGCAGAAGAGAAGGGGCGGCAGCATGCGACAGGGACAACCGGCTAATCTGCACGGCAATGCTGCACCCACCAGCTGCACCTGCGAAAACAATCAAGGTGGAGCATCAAAAGTATCATTTCTCTCTTCCAAGCAATCAGTACTTATGTTACAAAAAGTACAGTATTTACATTATTAACCAGGAAATGTAGGCGTGAGGGTTCTTAGCGGGGGAGCTCTGACCTGGCATGCACCTCGCTCAACATGCAGCACACCCGGCCGGCATATGAGGGAACAGCACCTCAACAACAATCCTATCACCCAGTCCCCAGAAGCTGGCGTGAGGGTTCAACATGCGGCGCACCCGGCCGGCATGTGAGGGAACAGCACCTTAACAACATCCCATCACCCAGTTTAATGGTTAAACCCTAAACTTAATTAGCGAAAAGACTGGGCGTTTGTGCAGGACATCACACGCTGCGATTTGCAAAATTAACCAGGGAACGTGGTCATGAGCGAAAAGACTGGGCGTCTGTGCAGGACATCAAACGCTGTGATTCGCTAATGGAACCCAGTTTACTGGTTAACTAACTCTACGTTTACGATTAATGACAGGAAGCCGAGAATCGCTACGCAATCTCGGGCAGGTCACGTTTTAACACCCACCGTGGGTGTGAACACTCATGTGGATAATAGCTCGAGACGTTCCACAAGGTAATTCATACACAACCTCGGACTGTCTCTGCAGGGTTCTCAAACTTCCCCCTTAACTTACGGTACATATGTATGTACAGGCCCTGGACATGATGTGTCCTGTGGGGCCAATGGGCGAGACGTCAGGTCTGCACCCACTTCACCACTACCCTGTCTCTCAACTGACTCAGAGATTATGGGTGTCGTTATATACTGCACAGGAAGGACAGGTTCCTGATTGGTGTTACATGGACACACACTGCAGGAACGCACAAAACTATCTATCTCTCGTCCCATCCCTGGCCAGAAAAAGTCAGCTCGGATACGGCCCTGGGTTTTCCTTTTGCCCAGGTGACCTCCTGAGGCTGAACAATGACCCCATTCTAACACTGCTTGGCGGTACTTGTGAGAACGGCAAACTGCAGTCGAACCACACCCTCGGGTGTTCGTGACTCACGGTAGAGCCATCCTTGTTTGCGAAGAAACTTGGCTTGACCTCCCCGTGAATGCTTTATCACTCTACCCTTTTGTTTCTTTCGCACAGCAGCAAGTGTCGGGTCAGAATGTTGTTTTTGAACAACAAGTTGGCTACACATCAGATCTTGCGGCAACTCAATGGTCACCGGGGTGACACAATCTGGAGCCTCAGTCATGGCTCGTGTTACTGTAGCAGAAGTCTGAGTAGCGTCATCTTCAGTGCAACTATACTTAGCACTGGGAATATTGCCTATGATTAGGTCAAATAAGGGTTCTGGCATGATAACTGCGAGTGTCGTACCAGTGTAAAATGGAGATGCCACCTGGATAGGAGCCTCAGGGAACAATCTCACTGATCCATCAATAAGATTAGCATGGATCTGTCGACCTGTGTACTGCTCAGGCCGAACTAGACTCTGCTTGACAGAGCAACCTGAGGAACCATTGTCTCTCAGGACCTTCACAGGAATGGCTCCCACAAACCCTGGCTGAACAAGGAAGGCACTGTCACCTGTGGGAGGGCCTGTGGAGGAAGCAGCTAGCCACTCATGAGGCTGCTGAATAAATGATGCAGCAAACATGGTGCCTTTTCAACTAGGTACTTGAGGGGTCGTACTCACTGCCTGGGAAGATGGAACATTGGCCATCTGTGAAGGGGTGTTCACTGTCACTGTGGGACTAGAGAACTATGGGGGAGTACCTGTACTGCGAGGGACGACACCACCGTGCTGCTGCTGAGGAATGAAAGCTGCATTCGCCTCCTGCCTCCTATTCACTTGAGCTGGTGGTGAAAAGGACAGTCCCGACGGTCGGTTGCATGGCTGATACTGCTGCTGGTTAGGGTACCTGTTGTACCGCTTCCACTCAGGTTTCTGAGTGTTTTGTCCCTGGTCCTTCCTTTGCAGTTTTGGACCTTGGCCATTATTCTGAGAATGGCCTTGTTGCTGGGTTTCAGTCTGAGACGGTTTCCCAGATTTATCAGGTTTCCTGTTCCAGGTATACTGCTTGCGAGTTTGATACCCGTATGCAGTAAAGAATGCGTCAGCCATCTTCACCATTTGGCTAGCATCTCTTATCTGGCAGATCTTAAGCTGAGCCATAAGTTCAGTAGGTCACGACTTTTCTAGTTGCGTGCGCAGCATAAGGTCAATTATCCCCTCACGTGTAGAAGGAGTTTCATCTTTCTCCATCCACTCATTTAAGTAAGCAGTAAGCCGGTCAAGAAACTGAACAGCAGTCTCTTTATCCTGTAAACGCGCCATCATGAACTGACTCTTGGCATCGTCAACTGTGAGACCGTACGCTTTGATGAGTGCGGCCTTCATCATCTCATACGTGAGATTGTCTTCACGAATTCTGTGGAGAATATCGAGGGCAGGGCCCTCATACAGGCTAAGAAACTGAAGCCGCTTAGCTGCATCATCCAGCTGGTACAGTTGAGCCATGTCTCCAAAACGAGCTATGTATGGCTCGATTCGCTCGCCATCTTTGTATGGGGGAAGCTTGATGTGTGGGGTCGCCATTACATGTGCAGGGAGAATGCTCGTGGAGCTTGGACCAGCTGCACCAGACGTGTCTGAAGCCAAGGAATCTCGCTTGAGCTTCAGCACTTCAAGTTCATGTTTTTTGCGTGCGTCTCGCTCAGCACGTTCATGTTCTCATTGTTCACGCTCATATTCGCGTTCTATCTCTCGTTGTTCTAACTCGAGCTGACGTTCTCTCTCACATTGTTCTCGCTCGTATTCACGTTCTCGCTCTTGTTCTAACTCGAGTTCGCATTGTTTTTGCTCATATTCGTGTTGTCGTCGCTCTTGTTCTAACTCGAGTTCGCGTTGTTTCCGCTCGTGTTTGCGCTGTTCTCGCTCGTGTTCACGTTCTCTCTCATGTTCCTCGCATTGTTTTCGGTCGTGTTCACGTTCTCTTTCGCGTTCTTCATGAGCATCTTTCTCACGTTGTTGCTCGTAATTAAACCATGAGAGGACGTAGCTTTGAATTTTTTCTGGGTCAGTAAGACCCACATCTTTAGCTTCCTGTACATAGACATTGGCTGCCATGATGCTAGCTCAATCTAAATAACTAGCGACTCAGTACTGACTGTGATTTTTTTTGCAAAGAGAAATGCCAATAATCAAAAATAAAGAATATAGGAACAGGTTAGTGGTGACCAGTTTTATCTAATTAAACTGGTAAAGAAAGAAAATTAAACAAACAACTGACCGTCAAAACTATTATGTAAATTAATAAAAATGAATCAATAATCACCAGTAAGGTAGTGCCTATAGACTTTAATGATAAATACCTAAGTATGAACGAGTGAGTATTATCTCGTGAATAGCTTTAGAGCTAGGAGTTAATATCCTGGAATGAGGTCGCCAATTGTCATGGGGGTTTTAAAATAAATGCAATATTAAATGATAATGTTCATTAATACTGAAGAGCAGTACAATTAATTGTCTTGCTAAATCAAGCAATGATTACTTTATGTGGCTTGCTTCGCCGATTCTCTAAGAACAAGAATTTATAAACTTTCTCAACAGTACACAGCAGAGACTAATTCCTCACAATTGCTGTTTATTAGTACTGTTAGCCTCTGGAGAAAGTGACTTCACCCCTGACAATAAATAAGTAATACTATTAATGATATCAGGTTCTTGCTGATGCGTTAACTCCTACAAGGCAAAACGGATTTTTAGCTTAATACAACAAGACTGGCCTAAGTACCAGTTATGAATACCAAAGCGTTTATGCAAGCTAGGAGCTATAAGGGAAATAAGCTAAATTATGGAGAAATGAAACACGAGTTTACATTACATTAAGCTCAAAGAAAAGGAACTGTTAAATTTATTGATTACAAAGGATTAAATTTAACGTTACATTTCAAAATGAATTTAAAATAAAGAGATCGTACTCACTCACTCACTCAAAAACTAAACTCTTAAACCTAGGAAAACAACACGCGGCGCACCCAGCCAGCATGTGAGGGAACAGCACCTTCACTAAACTCTCAAGTCTAGGAAAATGAAAAGAAAATACTGGTCAAAGAGTGGACTAAGCAGATGACTGGGCATCGTTACTGGAAGGACACAGCACTCGCTTAAGTCTCTCGCCTATCACAGTATGTGGAAATCAGGAACGGCGGCACTACGCTCTGGCCCAACCTGGTTTCGTGGCGCTCAAACCTCGACTGACTAACTCGTGGGAAAGAAGGGAGCGCTGTGGCTGCATTTCTAACGGCTAGAATGAGCGAAACACGCCCAAAACAAATCGCTCAGCGGAAGCGCTAATGTCTCACACAAAGACAATCACTTATGACAGTGAAAAAATTGATCTGAAAAGACTCACGACCAAATGAGCGGTTAACTGAACGATAAACTGGGATTCCACTAGAGTTCGCGGTTTCCCACAAAAGCCAATGTCACTAGCCGACTCGTGACACCCACATCAATGAATTATTCGAACATGAAACGAACATCATTTGATAATGCGTATATCTCTGTTTGTGAAGGACAATCACATGAAACTGACAGCAAGTGGCAAGATTGCTAGCCTGGCAGACATATTGCCTGTATGAATGATTCCAACTGGTACGTTGAAAATATACAGTAAAAGATCGCTCAGATGAACACTTTGATGTGTTGGTAACTTTCCTGAAAAGGCTGCTCAACAATGTACTCTCCTGGCCTCCAATATCAAAGAAGGATTAGTGCTGGGTGCCCCTACAACATACTATATGTCTGCTTGATACACCTTATGCCCAAGGAAGGGGTGCTTGTCATTACACATTATGCCAAGGTGATCAAAATAAGGCTTTGTCTCTCCTCCCACAATTTTTGTAAAAGTTAAACCGTATAAAATGTAAAGTTATAAAAATTATTGTATTTAGTGGGAACATGGTGTAAATGGTGTACTACCAAGAGACTGTATGATATGTCTCATCCAAGTAGTTTTCTGTCCATGTAAATTTATCATTATACAGGCAGACCCCAAGATACGATACCCCTTGATGCGATACCCCGGCATAGCGATGGGGGTAGAAATACCACCCTACCCCGCCAAATGATGGCCAAACCCTGGTATAACGATTTTTTTAAAAACTGATTTTGATGACATTTTAGACTTGAATTTTGTGTTTAGGTTGATTCATAAACTGTTTTTAGACTTAGATTAATGTGTTTCAGTCATAGGTGGGGTGAACATTGTCATTTTGGGGTACAGTTTACTACAGTGGAGTCTATATATAATATGAGATAGGTTATGCGGACCCTCATGTTAAATCAATTTCATGTTAAATGGTGACATATACTTACACGTAAAACAGGGGGTTAGGTTCTGGAGACCACATATTTTCCCCAAAATATATGAAATTCTTCAGATATGGGGTGGTGCATCCCATTAGCACTTGGACAGCAAAACACCAAGACATATTGTTTGGACAACTTCCGACCACGCACAGTCTTCTCTTGCACTTCTGCCAGGGTGCTGGTGAGAAAAGAATGGAAGTACAGGCCAGTTTCGTAAGCATAGTACACCTGACTGAGAGAAAGGCCCTCCTCCTAGATCAAGCACTGAACTTTCTGGCGAAATGGCTCAACATCCTCCACTGCTGCATCCAAAGCCTTGCCATGTGCTTTACGGCCAACAAGACTGTGTTGAAGTTTCAACCGCAAGAGCCAACCCTCAGATGCCTTGAAGCTGTGCACATTGTGCAGATGTGCAAACTTCTCGGCTGCAGTCTTCAACTCAGTTCCATGTACAAGCACGCCGGCATCCCACTGCTGTTGGAACCAAACCATAGTTGACTGGTCAATGATGGCATTGCGGGGCTGGGACATCACCTTCCGGTCACCTTTCCTGGCTGTATCACCATAGCCTTGGCTGTACTGAGTAAGCTTGTCCCGTGATTTCTTGCTATTAGGCAAAACTGAACGGAGCAAGTCAAATTCATGCAGAATGGATGAAGTTCGTTAGCCCGTGTCAACATTGCCTAATATCTCATGCTTCTTCTCCAGAGTCAAAAACCTTCCTCTTGCATTTCTCAGGTGGTGGTGGGACCATTAACACACACGAGAACACCACAGAAGAGAATTAACCCCTAAACCGCGGGGTTGTTTTGGCTCGACTTGCATGTCCCACTAGGATATTCGCGCTCCAACAGACTTTCTAAAAATATTTGCCAAAAATCAGTTATTAGTCCAAGAGCATTATAATTACATATGCATATGGCACATACCTTTAGCTTTCTCCTGGGATGTTTGTTGAGCCTTCGTTGAACACCGTAGGACTTGTGGAGACTTCTGAAGTTGGGTAACGAAGTCTCCACTTTACACTTCCCAACACCCCATAATATGATTACCACAGCCTGATATTATCACTAGAAATGCTATTCTATGATTTTAAAAATAGTTTGGAATCCATACTCCAAAAAAAAAAAACACTGTGAAAGCAATGAAAATTACAAGCACGTATGACCTTCCCACTTGCGCTCGTTCGCCGCTGGTATTCTGTCATTTATTATTAATAAAAACACTCACACTTTATATTCCAATTACTATATAACACTTATATATATCTGCAGTCTTTACCCATAAGTTTCCTTCAGTAATAGTAGTTTATTGTCACTGCAGGCATTCAATTTCTCTTTCAGTAAAATACATAGCATTCACTTTCTCGTCCTGTATACTAGCGCTGAGAGCGAATCTGTCACTTTCACTTCCATTTTCATAACTCATAGTATTCATACATGCTAGAGTGAAACTTTCATTTTCATTACTCCTAGTATATATACTCGTATTCTTATATTACTACTCATTTACATTTCTATTAACATTCTCTATTTTATTTACATTATTTACATTTCTATTTTATTTACACTGTGTTATGCACTGTCACTTGCAGTAACTTATAAAACTATTTTCCACTTCACTTATATTTACATTCATTGCTTTCACATGTTGTTTACACATTATTTACATTTCCACTTGCACTGTTTTAGTCACCATAAACATCATAGTCATTGTCCATCATTTTCATTGACAAATTAACCAGTTCACGTTCCACAGCAGTCACTTAGCCCTTTACCCCTTTCCAAACGAGGTTTAGCAGGGGTAGAGGTCACAGGGCGCTTTGGATGGGGCTAAAAAGCGGCGGAACTGGACAAGCACAAATCCGATGTGGTTTCACCTTGAAAGACGAGAGTAAACTGAATGCTGTGGTGGCCTAGGGGGAGTGCAATGCTGCCAATGTCAGCATGGTGACAGCTGCTAATATATACGCTATGAAATGATTGGCAGGAAATCTAGACAATACATAATAAATTAGGTAGTTCCAGGTGAATGAAAATATCACTTAGGCTTCTCCCTTCCTTTCTTATATATATTTTTATTACGAGAATAGATTATACGGCATATTTCAAGGGGAAATAAACAGGGAAAATTAGCGAACGAGTGCACGTGAGGTGTTGTCAGGTGATAATTAGCCAATTCCAGGTGTATGGAACTATCACTTACCTTATTTTTTTTTTTTTTACATTATTTGGTATATGAATAGGGCATAGGGCTTATTTCAATGGATGAAATCAGTGGAAATTCCGGGGAAGATTTACTTAGCACAGCGTGGCCGGGCAGACGAGAGGAGAAGGTAATGGAAGGGAGGTAGGGAGGGGAGTCAAGAACGGGGAGAAATGGCTAAATTGTCATCAATGGATGGGAGTACAGATGAGATTAGGAGTTCTAACTAGTGTTGGACATTGGCAGTACTGATAGATGATACAAGCCACCACTTGAAAGCCTGGACGAATTCAAAATAACACAGAATCACAAAAGTGACGCCCCGCGGTATGATCCCTTGCTCCCATGTGTCACAAAAGTGACGCCCTGCGGTTAAGGGGTTAAGGCCTGCAAAAGGTGGGGCACCATCACAACCTGAATATTGGAAGCTGCCATTGTTAAACCTCTGCCAAACATGTCCACACACAGAGAAACAAAGGCGGGAACAGAGGTGTGGTAGTGCCTGGGAGTGTACAGCATTGCCATGTCTCTACCCACACTTGGCTATGAAAATGCAAGCAAAAAATAGCCCACTGACCCACGAGTGCAAGGGTTCTTTTCACTCACCCAGGCAAATGTATATAATATGGCAGAAACACCAGGACCCCCTACATCATAGGCCTAAGGAGTGGCCAAGTAATATGGAGGGAGATGCGACTTATACCATTCGGTAAGGGTGCGGATGGCCGTGCGTGGCCAAGAGCTTCTGACTAATCCGGGCAACCAGGGGGATTTCAACCATATGATAGGGATCCATACAACCATTCTCGTTCACCTTGTGGATTACGCACTGTCTTCCTCACGCGCTTGCGGAATGTACCGGTGATCGGGGTGGCCAGGGGATTTCCACAATTCGGTAGGGACCTGGAAAGCCATTCTTGCTCAGCTTGTGGTTTACTTCTGATATCCTCAAGTGCTGCTGGTATGTCTCCATCGACTGGGGAGGCCTGGTGATTTTGACCATATGTTAGGGATCCATGCTGACATTCTCGTTCACCTTAAGGGTTTCATCCTACAGTCGAGTCACCTAATCCACGGTAATATGGTTCTGGACCACTGCTGTTCTTTAGAAATTTTGTGGTTAATAAACAACATAACTTATAGGAAAAATTACTAATGATTCTGGCCTCTCAGCCAAGTTGCCACCTATAACCCTACCTACACCCAACTAGTCACCAGCGAACACTAGCACACTCAAATAATTATTTAATGCATGTATTACCAGGAATAAAAATATTAAACATTAAGTAAACAATATTAAAGGGTCTTCCCTGACTCCAACCAACGACAATACTTGAGTGGTAGGGGTGGGAGGTGGGGGTTCCGAGGCTAGAGGCAAACTAGGGCCTCTCAGCATGAGGCAAGTGTGGTGGTGCCTCATGGTGTTGCTGCCTCAGCCCCATTTCTATCTCCTCAGCCTCCCTCAAGAACCCCTCAAAGTCCACTGCAGAGATGACTGAAGCAGTGTCGCTGTCATTCTCAGCTGTCTCCACGTCATCAGGTGAATGTGAGGGGCCAGGCTGTGGGTCAGGTTGTGCTCCTACCCGGGCAAAGTAGCAGGCACTCAGCTCCTGGTGACGCTCGTTAACTCACTTGTTGTGCATTACCTTGTAAAATGCCACCGCTTTTTCCATACAGGCCACAAACTCATCACGCCTTTCTTCATATCTTTCAGAGGCTACCACTTTTTCCTTCAGAATGTACACACCCACTAACACATCACTCAGGTCCTTCATGGAAGGCTCATACCTCTCTACCATACTCCCTTCATCTGCCTGACGTTCACTTTCCAAATACACAATGGTGGGAAGTAGTGCACTTACTTGCCACCAGCAAAGGGTTATGAATGGCTTCTCATTGCTTGTCATGCTTGCCCAGGAATGGCTGATGGCCGCGGTTTGCGGCACACACATGCGCTATAGAAATCTCAACAGAAATGTGTCACTTTGGTGCCAAAAGTCAGCACTTTAAGCATATAACCGTGGTTTCTACTACTTTCGGAACCATGTCGTGGATCAGAAAACTGTGGCTTAAAAACACGATTTTTATGTGACGACTGTATTAACAGCATGTGGACAGGGAGGCCGGTGGGCCAGTCAATGCACTTTTATGACTTTGTAGGCCAGCCTGGGTGGTCAGTGATTTCAACCATTTGGTAGGGATCCATACAGCCATTCTCACCTTGTGGGTTACGCTCTGTCTTCCTCACATGCTGCTGGTATGTTACCAGTGATCAGGGTGGCCAGGTTTTGACCATATGTTAGGGATTCGTACAGCCATCCTCGCTCACCTTGTGGGTTAGGGTCTATTACCCACACGTGGACAGAGAATCAGTGGGCCATGTAACACATTTTTTTTTTACTTTGTAGGACGGCTGGCCAGCCGCCGAAGCCAGAACATTTATGTCTGGTTAAGGACAAATAAATCCAGATATGGTTATAGTATGGCCAAGGCCTAATGAACAGATAATCAAGGGATTACTGTAGTTCTGTGTTTAACATGTATGCAATACCACCATGAACAATGAATATCTGGAGGCACTTCAGTCAAGTATATATGTACTTTTGAGAGAACATAATTACGTATTCATCTATATTTTTCTGTACGTGTCTTATCATAAAATTGGTCACTTTTTGTCTTTATCTTAAAAGTAGAAGCATTTTGATATCTGGAATGAAACTTTGCATCAATAATCTTTAAATGTATACAAATACATGGCAAAAAAATACAGCTTCTCAATAACTGCCATCATGATAATCTTGTTTGAATAAAGCACATTTTTTCTTTAAAAAAAAAGAAAAAAAAAAGTTATTATTTTGACAGCATCTTATGGCTAAAATTTTATGAATTAAAAGCTTTTGTCACCATGGGCAAGTGAACCTGCACCATGATTGACAATACAAGAATTCAGATCTCTCAGGCATGAACCACTATCCCACAGTGGGGCCTAGAAGTAGTTGCATGATTTGCAAAGTTGGCCTTTTATTCATTTTTGGAGCTTTATGGAAGATAAGTGAAAAGAGATTTGTCTCCTTTGACTACAGAAATGAAAAATACAGTAAAAGTTAGCTGTAGTCAAAGGCTATGAACACTGTAGCAATCTTAATGGTTGGTGGGGGCGCTCACCATCCACTCACTCGATGTAATGCTGCTCTCGGGTGCCTGTCTTTTCCTCTCCTCTTTCCTTGCTCTTCTCTTTCTTTCCTTCATTCTTTCCTCTTCCTTCTGTCTACGGGTGACTCTACACTGAATAACAAACCAAATGGTTTCCTGTACACCATGAAACCATTCACTATGCTGGGTGGTAACCACGTAACCAAATCATGACGCCTGCTGGTTTAGTGGGTAATTAGGCTGTTCAAATTGGATTGACTCTGTGCAGATTTATATCCAAGGGGTGATTGGGGTTTACTGCTCATGTAATGCCACTCAGGGATGAGTGAGGCTAGTCACTCTCATCACAAATGTCAGGACCAACTTGCCTCTAGCCCACGGGACCTACACTCCTCATGGGGCAACACTGGATTAGATGATGATGATGATGATGATGATGATGATGATGATGAGATAAACGTCTCCAAACTTTGATGTAAATGCATTTTTTTTTTTGGGGGGGGGGGAGCTTTTCTCAAGGTCTTATCTCGGAAACTATTGCATGTCAATCTATCTATTGCCAGAAGCCTTAACCCCTCCCGTCCAGGTGGCACGTATACATGACAACCTGGGGACATCCGGGTGATATGTATACATGATCTAGTGTTTTGTAGTATTATTGTTACTGTATTATTGTTATGATTATTGCATCATGTTATAACAGCATATTATACTATAATTTTACATTATAGGTGGAGAAGGGAGAAAAAGTGAGCAGATGGAAAGAACACTTTAAGGAATTGCTGAACATACAGGATGGAAGTAATGCGAGTATAAGTGGCTTGGGAATGGCTGGGAGAAGGAGGGAGGTGAGAAGACAGGAAGAAATCAGTAGGATAGAAGTTGTGGAAGCAATGAAGAAAGTTAAATTGGGGAAAGCCCCAGGAATTGATGGAGTGTGTGCTGAAATGCTGAAGCATGGGGGAGAGATAGTGGTAGAATGGATGTGGAAGATGTGCAGATTGGCCTGGGAGGAAGGTAGAGTCCCGGAGGATTGGAAGTCAGGTATAATTATGCCCTTGTACAAAGGAAAAGGGGAAAAAGAATTGTGTGGTAATCATAGGGGCATTTGTCTTCTTAGGATAATAGGAAAAGTGTGTGATAGGATACTTATTGACAGAGTTAGAGAAAGAACAGAGAAATTCCTTCCAAATTCCTCATCCACTCTATTCTTACTCTCTCTTACTAATCTTTTTACCTCTCTCTTTCTTTCTACATATAACTCTCTCTTCCGCCTCTCAACTTCTTCCACGCCCCTATTTCTCATCCATTCATTGTATGCTTTCTTCTTTTGTGCCACAGCCTGTCTGACCTCTTCATTCCACCATGCTGTTCCTTGCACCCCCCTCCGTCTTCTCTTCATCCCACACACCACATCACAAGCTGCACATTTTTCTCCTGTGAATATCCTGCACACACCTTCCACGTCCCCCATTTGCTCCAATTCATATTTACCCAATTGTTCCTCCACTTCTCTCTTGTATTCTGCCTTTTTCTCATCCTCTTGTAATCTTTCCATTCTCCTTGCAACTACTCCTTCTTCCCGTCCTTTCCTTCTTCTATTACTCCATCTTATTTGGGTCTTGATTCTGGCCACCACCAAGCAGTGGTCAGAAAGTCCACTCCCCCAACCTCTATAGGCTCTTGCATCCATTACACATCTTTGAATCCTTTCATCCACACGCACATAATCAATCATTGCCTGCCTTTCATTCAGTTCACCACCCACCCTTCTCATCACTCACCATGTATATCTGTGGATCATTTTGTGCCTGAAGAGGGTATTGGCTATCACCAATCCCCTCCCAGCACAAATGTCCACTAACGCACTGCCATTCTCATCAATCTCAGCAGGCACACCCCACTCACCAACTATTCCATCCACCTTCACATTCCCTACTTTACCATTCATATCACCAATCAAAAACACTCTCTCATTCCTTCCAAACTTTTCCATGTACATTTCCACATTTGTCCAGAACTCTTCTCTCACTCTACTTGCACGATCTTGCATTGGCGCATACATTCACACAATTGCCCACATTTGTATTCCAACTTTCAATCTTACCCACACAATCCCTGACCCGACTGATCCATACTCTCTTATGTTCTTCTTCCATCTTTTACTCACAGCAATACACACTCCTTCTTTTGCCCTCTCATTCTCACCTACTCCTGCACATATACCCCATCCATACTCCCATTCTGTCACACTCTCTCCTCTCCATTTAGTTTCAGTTACTGCACATACATCCACTTTCCCACCACCACTCATATACTGCCAAAAATCATCATCAGTATACAGTATATCATCACAAACTGGCCAGTTGCATTACTTAGGTCCTCTCCTTTTCACGAATTTCATTGTACAACTCTTTTTCCCTACTTTTAACACTATACCAATACTGTATATGCTTTTTTGCCATAATCCACATCACATTATCTTCTCTCTTATGGCATGCATGCAACCTGAAAATCAGAAATATCTACTTGTTGACACCCAAAACTACCATAAATACTGCAAACTATAAAATGTAGTAGTAAATAATACATGAAAAGTAGGTTTTTCCTTGGAAATATCACAAATGAAGTTGTTGGCCCAACTCACCCTGGGTAAAAAAAAAAAAAAAAAAAAAAAAAAAAAAAAAAAAAAATGGTGGGCGAGTCGGGACAATTGTCAATTTATCCTTCTGCACTGCACTGCTGTAAAAATACATTTTCTGGATAAATCACAAAAAAACTATAACAACTGAAGATTTCACCCACCAAAAAGTAGACCTTCAGCTCTACAACTGACTGTGGGAGGGGAAAATTGGCAAAATATGTGTACGTATTTTCAAAAGTGAAATTTTGAAAAGGTCAAAATGCTACCCTTTCATATTGGCACATTTTTCATGCATTATTCATGGTTCTATAGAATACTAGTATTAACAACATCTGTAAAGTTGGGGCAGGGCTACTGAATGGGCACCATAAAATGGAAATGTCTTGGCATTTGGCACTGCAGTGCCCACTGTTCCAACTCACTCTGAGTCCCGCACTGTCCCAGCTCACCACACTCAATGCTAATGTCTATGAAAATCCTACGTCTGTTAAATACTTCACTTAGTTCAATGATGATTAGTTTACTGCAGTGATGGTTGCCACACAGGGCACAGGTAGCTAAAGCCTGAAATATATCACTAGGAAAATCTTAAGCAATCATTGGCTTCCAGTTTCTGCATGCACCTGCACTTATGTAATGCTCATAGCATGACATTATCATTTGTTATTATTACTGGCAGTAATATCTTCTATTTGTGGAGTGAGGAGGAGATGCAAGGGTGTGCAAGGGATAGCATGGTGGAATGATGAGGTGAAACGAGCTGTGGAACAAAAGAAGAAGGCATATGGTGAATGGTTGGCAAGTAGAGGTAGGGGAGAAGATGAGAGAGAGAAGAGAGAGGTATATATATGTGAGCAGGAGAAGGGAGGTTAAGAGACTGGTGAAGGAGAGTAAGAAGAAAGTGGATGAAGAGTTTGGGAGGAATCTGAGTGTGAAATGGAGGGAGAGTAAGAAATTGTTTTGGAAGGAGGTAAAGAAAGTAAGGCAGTGTGAAAGGGGAAATAGTAGGGGAGTGAAAGATAGGAATAATAGATTGTTGGTGGAGAAGAGAGAGAAATTGAGGAGATGGAAGGAGCACTTTGAGGATTTGTTGAATGTAGAGAGTGAGAGCAGTGTGAGTATAAGTGGTTGGGGAATGGCTGGGAGAAGAAGAGATGAGAGGAGGGAGGAAGAGATCAGTAGGTCGGAAGTAGTGGAAGCGATGAAGAAGATTAAGCTGGGAAAGGCCCCAGGAATTGATGGAGTGTGTGGTGAAATGCTTAGGTATGGGGGTGAGATTGTTGTGGAGTGGATATGGAAGTTGTGTAGATTGGCTTGGGAAGAGGGAAGGGTTCCAGAGGACTGGAAATCAGGTATAATTGTTCCTCTGTACAAAGGAAAAGGGGAGAGAGAAGTACGTGGTAACCATAGGGGTATTTGCCTTCTTAGTGTGACTGGTAAAATATATGGTAGAATACTCATTGATAGGGTTAGGCATATGACAGAGAAGCTAGTTGGAGAAGAACAAGGGGGATTTAGGAAGGGAAAAGGTGTGTAGATCAGATATTTGTTCTAAGATGTTTAGTGGAGAAGTATCTAGAGAAGGGAAGGAAAGTGTACGCTGCCTTCATGGACTTGGAGAAAGCTTATGACAGAATAGATAGGAAAGGTATGTGGAAGGTATTAGAATATATGGAGTGGAGGGGAAATTGTTGAGTGCTGTGAAGAGTATGTACGAGGGAGCTAGGGCTACGGTGCGAGTGGATGGTGAGCTGAGTGAGTTCTTTGATCTCAATGTGGGACTGAAACAGGGGTGTGTAATGTCTCCATGGCTGTTTAATATATATATGGATGGGGTCGTAAAGGAGGTACAAGGTAGGGCAGTGGATGTGGGGGTGGCCCTAATGAATGAGGGTGAGATTTGGAAGCTTCCGGTGTTGCTGTTTGCTGATGATACAGTATTGTTGAGTGAAGATGAATGGGAGTTGCAAGGTTTGGTGAATGAATTTGGGACAGTGTGTAGGAGGAGGAAGCTGAAAGTTAATGTAAACAAAAGTAAAGTTATGGTGTTTGAGAGGAATGAAGTCACAGAGTGTGCAGTGAGGTTGGATGGTGAGGATATGGAGAATGTGAGTGCATTCAAGTACTTGGGTAGTGTGACGAGTAAGGATGGAACTTTGGGGGATGAAGTACGTGAAAGGGTACAGCAGGGAAGGAAGGCTGTTGGCACACTGAAAGCAGTGATGAGAAATAGGGAGGTGAGTATGGAAGTTAAGAAGTCACTGCATGATGGTATTGTGATCCCTACCCTGACGTATGGAAGCGAGGCGTGGACCTTGCAAGAGGGGAACAAGTCAAGAGTGAGAGCAGTGGAAATGAGTTACTTGAGAGGAGCATGTGGAGTGACATGGAGGGACAGGTTGACGAATGAAGAAGTGAAGGAACGTTGTGGGGTAGATGTGGATGTGGTTGAAAAGATTAGGAGAAATACACTGAGGTGGTTTGGACATGTGGAGAGGATGGAGAATGAAAGACTGACTAAGAGGGTGTATGTAGGTGAGGTGGAGGGAGGGAGAGGGAGGGGTAGACCGAGGATGAGGTGGAGGGATGGAGTTGAGAGGTATATGAGGGAGGGGGGGGTGAGTTGGGGGGAGGGGAGTCAATGGTGGGTGACAGAGTGACTTGGAGGCGTTTTGTCTGCGGCCACCCTTTGCGGGATTAGGGCGTCGGGCTATAGATAGATAGATAGATAGATAGAATATCTTCTACAATATAATGTATTTGCTAAACACAGACTGACCTTTTAGAGCTTGAACTTGTGACGTCCAATTTACGTGACTGCTGCGGCTGCTTCCGTTTCATAATAAAGTGATCCAGGGAAACCCATGGAATATGTCTTTTCACTTCTTGTCAAAGTACGGCGTGCAAGTAACGTAATTAGCAAGTTGTATGGACCGGTCACTGGTGCAACACGATCTGATCAGAGTTGACTGATGACTGATGGCACAGGCGGGTGATGATTAAGTGACACTCAGCTGAAGGCTGGTACACATTGCCACGATAGTTTACTTTTCTTGCCAATTCTGCCACATCTAGACCAATATGCCCACAAGTACACCTAACTAATTAATTACATAAACTTATTAGTAGCGGGGTCTCCTGTTTTGAAGGTAATATGTCATAAGGTACATAAAAAAACTGAAAATTTCACAGAGCGGCACACGTTTCTTGCTTCCTTTCCTGCCTCTCTCCTCACCCGACCGGGCACCAATGGCTCCCCGTGCATAAATTCAAATATCTGTCTTGCACCTAAAGTCTTAAAAAATATGTGTATACCAGACCTTTTACTCAGAATTGCGTATTTTTTTGGTTCTCCAAATATGTGACATACCGAGCATTACACCCTCGATTAAACAAGAACTTGACATTGAAGATTCGCAGTCTATTCTCGAACACATGTAGAATTTTTTTTTTTTTTGAGGGGGGCTGGGCCCCTGTGGCCTCCCCTTGGCTGTGCCACTGGCACACACTACAATACCTTTTCAAAATTAAAGAAAAATGGCAACTGTAACCATGCCTCGGGGTCCCCGGGGGGGGGGGAACCATATATTCCCCCACCATCCGCCCCTCTCCCAGTGATGACTCTAGCTACATTCCGGGAACCACTGTCTGACTCACTTCTTCATTTCTGCAACATTCACGGCCTTTCCTCTAACTTTCTCTCTCTTGAACACCACCTCTCCTCCTCAAAACCTCACCTTCTCTTCTTAACAGAGACTCAGCTGTCTGAGGCAACTGACAGCAAACCCTTCTCTGTATCGTCCTCCTTTCTCTATACAAATTTCAAAGCCAAAGGTGGCTGTTGTGTATTTGTATGCAACAAACTGTCTTGTTCTCATGTTCCTGAACTTGATTCTGAATTCTCTACTCTCTGGCCTCGGCTCTCCTGTCATTCTCTGACTAAATATATCTGTGTTGTTTACTTACCTCCTAATTCTACTGACTATGAAAAATTCGACTATCTTACTTCTATGATGGAACACATTCTTTCCATTTCTTCTTTCTCTGAAATCTCCATTCCTGGAGATTTCAATGTCCACCACCATCTTTGGCTCTCCTCTCCTTTCACTGATCCACCTGGTGAACAAGCCTACATCTTTTCTATCCTTAATGACCTAGAGCAGCTTGTACAGCACCCAACCCGTATCCCTGACCGCCTTGGAGAGAGCTCCAACATACTTGACCTCTTCCTTACAAATAAGTCTTCTGCTTACACTGTTAATCTATTCTCTCCGTTGGGCTCCTCCGATCATAACCTTATTACATTAAACTGTCCTATTGCTCCGGTACGGCCTGTGTACCCTCCAAGGAAACATTGTCTGTGGCACTTTGGAGCTGTGGATTGGAAGGCCCTCAAGCAGTCTTCTTTGATTTTCCCTGGAATGATTATTGCTTCTAATGCCGAGAGCCATCTGAGTGTGCCTTGGACATTATGGAAGTTATTCTCTCAGGCATGGAAGCATACATTCCTTTCTCATATCCGCTGACTAATGCGAAAAAGCCCTGGTTTAATCACGCATGTTCTAATGCTGTCTGCAACAAGGAGAGGGTCTATAAAAGGTACCGGAGCCAATCCACCCCTGAATCACATTTTTTTTATGTTTCTGCCCAGAATCAAGCTAAGTCTGTTCTTTGCTCTACTAAAAATAATTTAATCTGTACTAATAATGCTCTCAACTCTCCAACTCAAATTCTTCCCGCTCCTTCTGGCACCTTGCCAATAACCTTTCTAACAACTTTACCTCATCATCCTTCCCTCCTCTTTTCTACTCTGATGGCTCTGTAGCTATTTCTTCTACTGATAAAGCAGATCTCTTCGCTCAGACTTTCTCCTCCACTTCCACCTTAGACGATTCCAGTGCTGTTCCTCCATCACTCCCCCCCTTTCACTTCCTCATGGCTGACATTAAAATTTCTGCTGGTGTATTTTCTGTCATCACTGGCCTCAATACTAACAAGGCATATGGGCCTGATAGCATCCCTCCTGTTGTCCTCAAGAACTGTGCTTCTGTGCTTACACCCTGCCTAGGTAAGCTCTTTCGCCTTTGTCTTTCAAACTTGTATCTTTCCTTCTTGCTGGAAGTTTGCTCTCATTCAGCAAAGTTTCAAAGGGTGACCATTCACAACCCTTTAGCTATCGCCCAATTGGTTTAACATCCTGTGTCTCAAAAGTTTTCGAGTCTGTTCTCAGCAGAAAAATTTTAAAGCATCTTTCCTATCACAACCTTCTTTCTAATTGTCAGTTTGGGTTCCACCAGGGACGCTCAACTGGTGATCTTCTCACCTACCTTTCAGACTCCTGGTCATTTGGCGAAAGCTTTGCCATTGCACTTGACATCTAAAAAGTCTTTCGATCGAGTCTGGCATATATCTTTAATTTCCAAACTGCCCTCTTACGGTTTCTATCCTCCTATCTGTGACTTTATCTATAGCTTCCTTTCTGGTCGTTCTATAGCTGTGGTTGTAGACGGCCATTGTTCTTCTAGATCTATCAACGGTGGTGTTTCTCATGTCTCTGTCCTATCACCAACTCTCTTTTATTCATCAATGATCTTCTAAGCTGTACATCTAACCCTATCCACTTGTACGCTGATGATTCCACCCTTCACCTTTCCATTTGGTTTCTGCAATGTCCATCTCAGCAGTTACTTTAACAAACAAGGGATGAGGCTCTGGCACACCTAATGTCTGTCTTGGCTTGTATCTCTGACTGGGGTAAAAATAATCTTGTTGTTTTTAATGCATCAAAGACTCAGTTTTTGCACCTATTAACCTATCATAATCTTCCACAGGAGTACCCACTAATGTTTAATAATATCCAGCTCAATCCTGTGTCATCGTTGAACATGCTTGGGGTTTCATTCACTCGGAACTTATCTTGAAAAGATCATGTTGCATATCTTGTAAAATCAGTTTCCAAGAGTTTAGGTGTGCTAAGCCAACTCTGTGCCTTCTTTACCCCTGCACAGTTGTTGACTTTATACAGGGGTTTTATTCGCCCCTGTTTAGAGTACAACTCTCATGTGTGGGAAGGCTCCCCACATACAGCTCTTCTCAATAGGGTGGAGTCAAAGGCTTTTCATCTCATCAACTCTCCTCCTTTTGCTGGCTCCCTTCAAACTCTGTCTCTTCGCCGCACTGTTGCATCTTTATCTCTTTTCTGTCGCTACTTCAATGGTCACTGCTCCTCTGAACTGTCTGCTTGCATCCCTCCACCTCTACGATGAGTGCATAGCACCCATTTAGCAACAAACCCTCATCCCATTTCTGTCCAACTCTCTAATGCAAGAGTTAACCGTTACTCCCAGTCCTTCATCATGCAACAGGTCAACTCTGGAACCATCTCCCTCTGTCTGTATTTCCTACTTCCTATGATCTCCAGTCTTTCAAATGCAGTGTGTCCAGGCATCTCAAAATTAACAGATCTTGAATTTGGCTCTCTTTTGTATTTTTTTTTTTTTCTTGGAAGGAACTGTTTTGCGGGCTAAGCTTGTGGTTCATTCTTCCTTGCATAAAAAAAAATTCAAGAAAGGGAATGGACAGAATCCACTCAAATACCGACCAGTATCATTGACTAGTGTTGTAAGTAAGGCATCAGAAAAGCTGATATGAAAAGGACACTCCAATAAACTACATTAAAAGTGAGAGCATACAGATGTTCCATAAGGAAAGTCAGTTTCCCACATAGGGCAAATAATCAGTGGAATCCACTACCGAATGAAATGGTTTGTGCCAAAACAATTAATAAATTTAGGGATAGGTACGATAAAAATGGTTTCATATAGGACAGTACGAGCTTGACTCATACCTGTAAAGAAACAATTAGGTATGCATGAACGTGCACACACACACACACACACACACACTAGTTTAATATTACAAATTACTATTCTAAATGCTTCAAAAAAATGTCTCTTGAGAGTTGCAACTTTTTTTCTGATGGGATTCCATCCCAGTCCCACCAGCTTTGACACTCAGCATTCAGTGGTAACATTCCAGTTCATTTTCCATTTTACAACTGAACACTGATACATTCTCATATCAAAAACTGAACAACAATCTGAGCACTTTGTTCACAATGCCACCCTGGGCAAACAGGAGCCATTTAGGTATAAATTTAACCTCACCTTTGCCAAGTAATTTTACTATTAACAGATAGACTGTCTCCATGCTCAGAAACACAGGTCTTTACCTAGAAAATTTAAGAGAAAGAAAGACTAATCAGGAAAGTGTGAGTGAGGTGGAGGGGGAGACTGAGGATGAGACAGAGGGATGGAGTGGAGAGGTATTTGAAGAGAGAGGGATGTAAGCTGGGGGGAGGGCAGTGAAGTGGCAGGGGACAGAGCGATATGGAGGTGATTTATTTGTAGCCACCCATTCCAGGATTATGGCTTCTGGCTATGGACTGATATAGATAGTTTCATCTCCTTAACATATACAAAATGATCGAACCTTACCTGTCTATCTATTGCCAAATGCCATAACCCCATAAGGGGTGGCCATTTGACTTTGAGTTATTTGTTTTACAGGGAGGGGCACTAACCCTCCACCAACCCACTTGTTGACATGTAGGGACTACGTATGGTATATGGTTACCACCCAGCAAGGATTTGGATGACAAAAGGTTGGGTATGACTAATGACCCCCTCCAACCCATAATGCTTTCCCATAGATCTCTTGAAATTCCCAATGTAAATAAATGTTTTTTGTTTTTTTTTCTGCATCATTTCCTTAGGAAATTGTCATAAGGAAATCCCACCACCCAAGACCATTCTTTAAAAAAAGGGGAGGGGAGAAGGGGGCTATACTTTAAAGAAATTCAATGTCATATAAAAAGGTAAGCCAAATTACAAGACAAATATATCCTCATCCCAAAGTAGTTCAACCATCACTGTATATAACCCAAACTGCTGGCCTAATTTTGCTGCTTAATAAATTAATGGAACATGAACCTTCTTCGGAATTTGTTACATAACAATACCTTACAAAATAACTACAAAAACCTTAAATGGACCTTTTAATCCTACAAATGCTAGGTGCTGCCTTGCCCTGAATATCGTTAAAGCATTAACAAATATTGTATACTGTCATAAGCGAGTAAGAACAGTACGGCCCAGCACTTCAAATCAAACTCATCTTCAAAGAAATTCATGACTTACATTTCAATACTGTTGATTACTAGCGTCCATAAACAACCGTCTGCGCGCTAATTAGACTCACACAGCCAGAGCACCACAAGTAAATTCATATACAGTTTCATCTAACCCAACATCCCACCCTCACCTAATGCTGATTTCTAACTGCGAGAACATTACACAACAATACTAGCAATTAATATATTTTCGATGACATATATATATAGATATATATATCAAACACAGGCAACACAATAGCATCGAGTAACATATTTATGTCATATATAATAAACAGGACAACAACAATCCGGCACTAAAGCCGAGTTTTGTCGACGGGAATCATCCGTTCGGTTCAGGAACAATTCCCTGTCATGTCGATTCCCCGTCACAACAAAACACAAGTCGCCTGGGTTAGCGGGACGGGCCGCCGTCACACCGTCAAAACATGGACATAATATTCCCCGGGGCGATACGCCGTCAAAACAAAAATTTCCCGTCAGAGTACTCGCCGCCTGGGTGACTCTCCGGCATATATTTACATACATACCAGTTTATTGAGTGAATGTATGAGTTCTTGAAATATATAAATCATAAATGTGTAAATGTAAAATGTGGTATTAATGGTTAGAGGGAAAATATATATATATATATATATATATATATATATATATATATATATATATATATATATATATATATATATATATATATATATACCGACATGAGAAGTGCAGTAACTACATATTAGAAGACTGATAGTCCTTTATACAAAATATTCAGATAGTGAGAGGGAGCCCTTCTGGGGAGCCCTCCTGCAGGAGGCACGGGACAGCTCTCGGGGGCGTCGCTGCCCGGGCGCGTGTCTGGTCTGAGGTGCAGGGAGGCCCTTTTCTGTTCGGGTCTCGACCTGGTAAGGGGCCCTCGGGACTGGGGCCGAACAGTGCCAGGAGTCGGGCCTGCCGCTTCTTGCTCCTGGCGGAGGGCTGACGGTGAGTGGGGTTAGAATGGTCCATCATTGGGTCCGCAGGCTGGCCCTGGGAGGCCTGGAACTGCGGTCGCCTCTAGGTTGGGGCGCCGTCGGGGGTTGGCTGCGGCACGTCGCCCGCAGGGCATCCGTCAGGATCCGGTGTCGTCCAGGGGCAGGCTGTAGGGCGTGAACCCCGCCTTTGGAGACAGGAACTCGCTACCACTCCTGGAACGGCAGCACCTCCTAGGAACCACACCTGGAGGGAGAGAGAGAGAAGGACGTCCCACGCAACCAAGGGATATAGAGTGGGCCGCGCAAGGGACCCTCCCCTCTGGGAGAACCCTCAGGACTGTGGATGAAAGGCGTACAGTGGCCGTCCATTTTCCGATGTGTACAGTGGCCGTCGTCGCGGTTCCTCAGCCCCTTGGGGTAGCAGCAGAAGGACGTATAATGGCCATTCCTTCCGTGGTGCTTACAGTGGCCATTGCCGCGGGGCTGCTCCTGAAGGAGGAAGAGGCAGATGAGGGACGTACAGTGTCCGTTCTCTACCCAGCGCACACAGTGGCTGTCGCTGCGAGGTCTGCCTCCCAGCGGGAAGTAGCTGAGGGATGTACAGTGGCCGTTTCCTCCCCAGTATGTACAGTGGCCGTTACCGTGGGGCTACTCCCATAGGAGGAGGAGGAGGTGGATGAGGGACGTACAGTGGCCGTTCCTTCCCCAACACATACAGTGGCTGTTGTCGCAGTTCCACTCCTGTCTTTGCCTGTCGGTGTGTGCTCAATAGCTGCCACACCGAGGCAGGCTCCAGTTGTGGCTGCAGCAGAAGGACGTACAGTAGCCGTTCCTTCCCCGACATGTACAGTGGCCATCATCGCGAGGCTGCAGGGGGAAATAGCTGAGGGACGTACTGTACAGTGGCCATTCCCTCCACAGTACGTACAGTGACCGTTACAGTGGTGCTGCCTGGGACTGTTTTTGGAGCAGTCCCACCCCAATCCTGACAAGGACTGGTCCAGCCGGGAAGTAGTGTCGCATTCCTGCGACATCGTGGTTGGGCAGGTTGTGGGAAGGAGGGACACAAGGCTGGGGTACCCCGGCGCCAGTCTTGCTCTGGGCCAGTGTCGCATTTACCTGGCCCGCCGTGGTGTCCTCCTGGGGTAGGGGTAGGGCTGCGACTCCGTAGCAGGGTGGGGGATCCGGTGGCGAGGGCGCGCATATTACCACCGTCTGTGGTAAAGAAATCACAGCCTTGTGACTGGAGGTGGTAAGTACTTGTAGTGGAGGTCTGGTGTGCAGGTGTGATGTGTTGGAGGAGGGCGGTCCAGTGTTGGGTTACGTGGTTTGGTTCCTGGTGGGGGTTGAACGTGATGTGGAGTGTGGAAGTGTGTGGAGTGTGGCAGAGGCTGCAGTGGAGCTGGTGCGTCCCTCGTACTCTTAGTCCCGGTCGGTGTGGGGGATGCCAAACAATTCTTTGGATCCTCATCTCTAGTGATGGTGCTTGGTGCAGGGCTGGTGGCTGTATGCTGGCTAGGGGTGAGGTCCTCTGCCTTTTATGGGGGAAGTTAGGGTAGGAGCGGCGGCTCCCCCTGGGGAATTGGGTCAGTGGAAATTTCCACCTTGCCTGGTGTAGGCTGAGTGTGATGGGGCTAGTAATGGGTGTGTGTGTCGTGTGTGGAGGTGTGTGTGGTGATGTTGGTGAGGTAGGAGTGGGCGTAGGGGTGTATCTTGTCGGTGGGTGTGAGAGGCGTCTGGATCTGGTGGTGGTGGTAGTGAGGACGGGTGTGGGAGGTGAAGCTGTGGAGTCCATAGTGGTGTGGGTAAAATGCCCGCCGTGCCCGCCGCAGGACCTCCCACCTCACCACCCCCCACAACACCACCGAGCTGCCACCCCACCACCACCCCGGGAGGACACACCGGTGAGGTTAGTGACCCCGGGCAAGAGGGTCATCGTGGCATCCCGGCCCTGAGCCCCTATTCCCTGCAAGTGCCCCAACCCCAGGCGTTCAGGCAAACTGAACTACTGTGCAGGCGGGGTAGTGACCGTCAGACCAGGGGTGGGACTGAAAAGAGGTCAGTCCCAGGTAACACCGTCTTGACGGTCTTGTTACACCCTCTAGGGCAGGAAGAGGCCCAAGGGCAGGAAGAGGCCCAAGGCTACGGCCAAAAGAGAGAAAGAGAGATAGACACAGGCTACGGCCTGACAGAGTGTGTAAAGGGGAAGGTGACCCCAGGCTCCGGCCTTAACACGCTGAGGAGAGAGAGTTGCCTGTGTGCATCCCTCTCCAGTTGTACTTTGGCTACGGCCAGAATACGGTCAAGGGTAGAGAGACCCTGCTACTGTACGTGTAGTGCTACCCAATTACGGAAGCGGCGACTCGGGGCCGGCCTCTCGCCGGAGCAGACGGGTGATCCCGTTTCTCCGTTATTCGTTTCCCGTACAGGCAGACACTCAGCTTCGGCTGGGGCACGTACCAGGGTGGAGAATTCCCTGACGGTAGGATCTGTCCATATTGGAGAGAGTGCGGCTCTTGAGCCCCTCACTCCGGCTTGTCTCCTACTGCGGGAGGAACACCACGTCAGCGGCACCTTGCCTCGGCGAAAGGGCGACCTCGATCACCCTATAGGTGTCCCTCGCAAGCCGGGCAAGTTCACGGCTCCAGCCAAAGTCCACACTAGGGGAAGTAGAGCCCCAACTCAGCCATATGAACACACTCAGGGAACCACGAAGAGCGTGAGTCTCCCTTTAGCCTCTTTCCCTTTGGGGAGCCCTTCGTCGCCGTCCAGGCTTCTTGGCCAAGAGGAGGCGTTAGAGTAGTGGCAAGGCCCGATAGCGGACTTACCGCCCACATCCGGGAGTTCCTTAGCCCTGTCGGAGCCCTACAGGAGACACTGCCGCAGCCCAGCCCTGACGGCGCCTCTCCCCCTGAGCACCCGGAGTCCCAGGACGCCCAGGCCCTCCACTGCAGTCCACAACGACGGAGACTCAGGCTCCCTCACTCCCCGGAAGCAGAGGAAGCAGGCCCGAATCCTCCGGCTGTTCGGCCCTAGCCCCGAGGGCCCCCGATCAGGTCGAGGCCCCCAGACCACAGGGCCTCCCTGCACCCCACCAGCGCGGCCCTAGGAAGGAGCCGCCCCTCAGGTCGAGGCCCCAAACAAGGGAGCCTCCCTGACAGTAAGTACCAGTGACTTAACAACCCAAGAAACAAGGGTAAAACAGCGACAGTGACAGTGACCCCGAATACAGTGACAGTGATCTAAAACACAGTGGCAGCGTCTAATAAAAGATATATTAAACAGTGGTATCATAGAAATTAGTGTGCAAAGCGTTAAATAACTCAGTCCCCCCTGCAGGAAGGGACCGGGGAGTTTTCTGTGGAACTACAGGTAGGTGCGCGAGTGAGCCGAAAGGCAAGTGAAGTGTCCCCCCCCGCGACTTGGTGACAGTGTCGAATGTCGCCATCCGCACCCTACCTCTATTATAGTAATATCTCCGCCACAGACTCCCGATCACAGTGAACCAAAGTGAGACTCCCCCATTTATTATTATCCACCAGTAACATGATCATTAATCCAAACTGACAACCTCAGTGAAGTGATATTCCATCTAAGCAACCGTAAAGCATATCCACGACTGCCCTGTGCCACGTGTTAAAATATATCGGATCAGTCTATGTAAGCGAGTGTAATATTGTATCTCTGTTCTCTTATGTGCCAAATATTGTTGTATGTACACTGTAATGAGTAGAACTTAAGCAATAGATGTGATACGGTGTACTGTCTCTTTTTATGCCCTGTTCCTTTGTTAGTGCGTTACATCCGGTCTAGTAAAAGGACCCCGTTCCAGTGCTCGTGTTTTTACGACGAGAAGTCGCCTTAAAAACACAGCATTACAGTGGGCGTCCTATTTTGAGTGTGGGCAGTTGCGGGTGATGGTGAGGGATGGCGTGTGTGGTGTGAGTGATCAGTGAGTGAAGGGTGGGAAGGCGTGGATACTTGGGCGGTGTGGGTGGTGGGTGGTGGTGATGCAAGTGGGGAGTTTGCGGGTTGGGTGGTGCAGGGGGTGGTGACAAGGGGAGTGAGGGTGGGTGGGGGAAAGTGTGGTGGCGGTAAGGTTCGGGTGGTTGTTTCCACGATGGTTGTGGCGGGACGTGTCCTGGAGTGGTGTGTTGTTAGGGATATGGGTCGGTGATTGGAGGTTGTTGGTTGGAGGAGATGATGGCGGGGCATCCGTATGGGGTGTGCTAGGGGGGGGAGGTTGGTGATGTACCGGAATCAGAGGATGTCAATGGGTCATATAAGGGTGCAGTGGGAGAGGAGGTTGTGGCAGGTGAGGTGGAGGGGGAGGGGGAGAAGGAGTAGGAGTATGAATCAGTGGGTTGATTCTTGGAAGGAGGGGAAGGTAGCGTTGCTCGGCGGGAGGTGTGTGGCGAGCGGTTTGGTAGGATGTTCTTGTCAGTGGGTTGGAAGGGGTGCACATGGCGGTTACGGTACGTGCGTGCATGCCCATGGTGCTGAATGATAACTTGGTAAGGGCTGGGGACTTTGATGATGGTGAAAAGACCTTCGAATCGGGGAGATATTTTGTCTGGGGTAGGTAAGTGTGCCACGACGACAGTCTCCTGGTTTGTAGGGGTTGGTGGTGATTGTGTCTGGCTGTAAATCTTGTTGAAGGTGGTGGAGGCACCTCTTGAGATAGTGTAGTGGGTCAGTGTTGGAGGGTGGGGGAGGGGGTTGAAGGTGTTGGCGGAGGGGCAGAAGGAGTGGGGCTTCCCCGAAGACTCACTTGTGGGTGGTGATTCCATCATCCCTAGGGCATGTGTTCAGGCCCAACTGAACAATTTTCACATGGGCTGGCCAGTCGTCATTGCATGTTTGTATAATCCGGGTCCGTACCTGGTTAAGGAGAGAACGATGACTTTTCTCACAGACGCTATTTCCCTGGGGCCAGTATGGCGAGGAGTGTGATATTTGGTAGCCGAATATTGTAGATTGGCTAACTCATCCCAGACTTTGCTGGTGAATTCCGGTGCATTATCAGAATGTAGGGCCTGGGGGATCCCAAAATAAGGGAAGACGTGGCGGACCAGTGCATCAGCTACTGTCACTGCAGTATGTTCTTTTGCGGGGCAGGTGATGAGGAATTTGGAATATACATCAACCAAAGTAATGATGTATTTGTAGCCTGCTTTGGGTGTTATGGGCCTGACTATATGTCGATTGACAGAAATTGCCATGGTTTGTGTGCAATGATTTTTCCCGCAGGTCCACCTGTGCGCGTGATGTCTTTACCAAAAGGAGCAGGCTCGGTACGTTTGGATGATGTTTTTGGTAATGGTGGAGGGGCTGGGCTTCCAATAAATGTCGTTGAAAACTTGAAGTAATTTTTTTGTGCCGAGGTAGATGCCGTTGTCTGCGTGGAGGCGAAGCATGGCATTGTATGCAGTGTTGGGGTCTAGGATAATGTGGGTGTCTTAGTGAAACAGGTATCTACCATGTTGGAATAATTTGGCGAAGGTGTGCGGCGGTATCCAGGGGGGGGGGGCGTTGCTTGGCCTGCCACATTTGGATAAGGTCTGTGTTGGTGCGGATCAAGTTGGTGGGTAGGCAGGAGAGGGCATCAGCGTTTGTGTGCAGCTTCCCGGGTTGGTATGAAATTTCAAAATCAAACTCCTCAAGCACTTCTCTCCATCGAATTAGTTGAGCGCTGGTGGTGTTGGATTGTCACAGTCACTCGAGAGATTGATGGTCAGTGATGATGACTACGTGGGTGCCTGATATATAGGATTGGAAGTAATCTAAGGCCAAATAATGCTGAGGCACTCACGTTTAGTAGCAGCGTAATTTCTCTCTGCCTGGTTGAGGGTGCGGCTGGCGCAGGCGATGATGTGTTCCCGTCCATCCTGCAGCTGGGTGAGTACTACACCGATGACAGTCAGGGAAACATCGTTGTATAGACGGAAGGGTAGGTTGTAGTTGGGAAAAGCTACAATCGGGGCTGAGATGAGTTTGTTTTTGATGGTGTTAAAGGCTGCAATTCGTGTATCTGTCTAGACGAAAGGCTCGCCTTTCCTTGTGAGATTGTGCAAGGGTTTGGCAATGTCGGCGAAGCCTTTGACAAAATGCCGGTAGTAGGAGGTGAGTACGAGGAAAGCGCGCATTTCGTGGACGTCCTTAGGTTGTGGGAGGTCAGCGATGGCACACAATTTGTCGGGATTGGGATAGATGCCCTCGGCTCTGATCACGTGTCCCAGGAAGGAGACGGATCTTTCGGCTAGGATGCACTTTGAAGGTTTAAGTCCGGCCTGGCAGTGTATTCGCGTAAATACCTGTTTGAGGCACCGGAGGTAGTCGGCCCACGTTTGGCTGAAGACAATGACATCGTCTAGATACGCCAGGCAGATCTCCCAGGTCAGGCTGCTCAGGACTGACTCCATTAGTCAGGAGAATGTGGCCCGGGCATTGCAAAGCCCGAAAGAGAGGACGTTAAATTCATAATGTTTGCCATTGCTGGTGGAGAAGGCCGTTTTTTGTTTGTCTTCTGGGTCGACGGGGACTTCCCAGTACCCCGACTGTAGGTCAAGGGTGGAAAACCATGAAGAGCCGTGCAGTGAGTCGAGGGAATCGTCTATGCTGGGTAGGGAAGTGGCGTCCTTGATGGCGACATCATTGAGTTTATGGTAGTCAACACAGAACCGCATGGTGCCATCCATTTTTCTAATGAGTACGACAGGGTAGGACCAATGGCTGGTATAGTGGGAAATAACATTGGCATTGAGCATATCCTGGACCTGCCGGTCTTCCTCTGCCCGCTGCTTAGGGTTCTTACATCATGAGGGTTGACGGATGGGTGGTCCCATGCTGTGGATTTTGTGGTTGAGGTAGGTGGTGTGCCCGATGTCCGCTGGGCCAGATGAGAAAAGGTCTTGGAAGTCCAGGAGGAGTTGTCGGAGGATGTTTGCTTGGTGGTTGGAGAGGTGGTCAGGTAGAGTAGGTAGCGTGGTGGGACAGGGGGAGGGTGTCTCACAAGGCTTGGCTTCCTCCATGTTGCTCACTATTAGCCCTCGCAGGAGGGTGAGTGGCGTGGCGGTGAGGTTGGTGATTCGCACTGTTTGGACGTGGGGGGGGAGGAATGTGGGAGATAGTAAACATGATGAAAGGAGCCCGGATGGTAAGCTGGGTGAAAATAGTACGGAGGTACCGGTGGGCCTGTTTAATTGTAACCAAGCCTCATGGTGGGGGAAATGGTAACGGCAGAAGCAATGGTGGCAGGAAAAGTTGGAGGGGGAGGTGAGGTAGGAGAGGAAGAAGAAGAATGAGGGTGACAAGATGCAGTGGTGGGTGCCGGAAGGGGTGAGGGTGGAGGGGAGATGCACGTGCAAAGTGGTTGAGGGTGGTGAGGAAGGGTGTGTGTGTAGGGTGTAGGTGTGCACGTGCTGCGTGGGTGGTCAAGGGGAGTGGGCTGGACGAAAGTGGAGGTGGCGTTTGTGACAGTTGATGTTGGTGTGAAGCTTCTGTAGGAGGTCCAGCCCCAGGTAGCCGTCGTATGCACGTCAGGTAGAATCGAAGACAATGAAGGGGTGTCTTGCAGTGACTTTTTGGTGGTTTTCGGTCCGCAGGTCCCAGGTTTCCCCACAGATAGGCAAGGGGCCGTCCCCCGTGTCTGTGAGGTTGGCTGAGGTGGGGAGAAGGGGGACGAAGGCGGAGCTGTGGCGGGAGTAAAAATGTGAGTAGAGACAGGATCTGGTCACTCCCGTGTCGACCAATAGTCTTGCCTTAACCCCAATCAGCCTCATTTTGTCATAGACTGGGGGCCTCCTCGCCGGGCTCCACTTCCCCTGGGTCTGTATAAGAGAGGGGTGGAGCATTTCTTCCAGTGCGTCGTCGTCCAAAGATGACACCTTCCGGCACCCTTGTGGGGCCGCCCTGCATCGTGTGGCTTTCAGCTGCTCGCATATGTCATGCAGAGGGCAGCTGCGACTGCAGGTGGTAAATTCCCACAGGTTTATGGATATCAAGTTGGAGTTTTCTCTTGGGTTATGGCGTTTCTTCATAGGATGGGCCCTGAGTATGGCAGGTGACGGCTCCGTAGTGGGTTGTGGTGGGGGCGTCTGTTGCTTTTGCGGCGCCATCTTATTTGTGGGAAACTTACTGACTGCATGTATTGGTTAGGGTGTGGGGCGGGTGGCAAGGAGGCATCATACAAGCTGCACATCTTGGTCCATGTCTCCTGATGGATCATAAATTGCAAAGTGTTCCCTGACTGTGCTCGGGAGGATCCTCAGCAAGATATTGAATGCATGTTGATCCCGAGTGACTGTGCTGGCTTCGGGATAGGTGGCGGTGACGAGCCGACGTGCCTGGATAAATGTGTCATTGATGTTACCGTCATGTGTAAGGGCGTCTAGTTGTGAGAGAGCGACAACTCTGCCCAAGGAAGGCTTAACTTTCTGTTTCATGATATGTGTGAATTGGTCCCATTTTAGTTCGAGGACGATTTTTGTGGCTATGGTTGTCACAATTTTGCCTAGGTGAGGCAGTGTGACGCCAGTTTTCTCCCTGTCGTTTTCAAACCCTATGTCTAATAAGGGTTTTACCATATCCAAGTATACATCGATGTCGTATTGTTCAGGATTGAATTTTGGCAGTTGAATATGTGGTTTGGCTGCCATTGTGCAAGATTTCCCTATTTGTTCCTCCGTGTTCTGATTGGATCCAGAACCACCACTTGCCACCAGTGTTATGCTGGATGTTTTTAGACCGACTTCTCGTTCTAAAGACACCAGCGACTGAGCGGGGTCCTCTTTCTAGATCGGAAGTAGAACACTTACAAAGGAACAAGGCACATAAACTCGGCAGGACACCTTAACACATCTATTGTCTCCGTTCAATTCCCTTTCAACATACATACAAAGATACACTGAATATGGATGGAGTAAAGTGACAGGTTAATTAATACTAGCATAATATATCACATGGGCACGGTGTTTACGCCTGAGTCAATACACGAGAGAATATCACACAGCTGTGGGGACACTGTTCATACACTTGGTCTCTTTGAACTGTAGGTGGTAGGTTGGTCTCTTTGGTTCACACTAGATTATTCTCTGGTTCTGGGATGCTTAGACATATACACAGTACTCTGGATACACTAGAATAGAGACTTCTAGAAGTAGTGTTTCTGTCTCGCTGTTATATATCACTCGCTGTCACTTTCACTGTTAAGTCTTTAGCACGGCACTGGGATCTGGGGGCGCCGTCACTGGACTGCTGAGGCCTAGGTTTAACTGAGGTGGCACCCAGGAGTGAGAGGGAGCCCTTCTGGGGAGACCTCCTGCAGGAGGCACAGGACAGCTCTCAGGGGCATCACTGCCCGGGCACGTGTCTGGTCTGGGATGCAGGGAGTCCCTCCTCTATTTGGACCTTGACCTGGTAAGGGGCCCTTGGGACTGGGGCCGAGCAGCGTCAGGAGTCGGGCCCGCTGCTTCTTGCTCCTGGTGGAGGGCTGACGGTGAGTGGGGACAGAGCGGTCCTGCCCTAGGGTCCGCAGGCTGGCCCTGGGAGGCCTGGGACTGTGGTCGCCTCTAGGTTGGGGCGCCGTCAGGGGTTGGCTGCAGCACCTTCCCTGCAGGACGTCCATCAGGATCCAGCATTGTCCAGGGGCAGGCTGTAGGGCGCGAACTCCACCTTTGGAGACAGGACCTCACCACCACTCCTGGAATGACAGCACCTCCGGGGAACCACACCTGGAGGGAGAGAGAGAAGGGCATCCCACAAAGCCGAGGGATATAGAGTGGGCCGCGCAAGGGACCTTCCCCTCTGGGAGAACCCTCAGGACTGTGGATGAAGGGCGTACAGTGGCTGTCCCTTTCCCGATGTGTACAGTGGCTGTCATCGTGGTTCCACAGCCCCTTGGGGTAGCAGCAGAAGGACGTACAGTGGCTGTTCCTTCCCTTGTGTGTACAGTGGCCGTCGCTGTGGAGCTGCTCCCGAAAGAGGAAGAGGCAGATGAAGGATGTACAGTGGCCGTTCCCTCCCTGGCGTGTACAGTGGCCGTTGCCACAGGTCTGCCTGCCCAACGGGAAGTAGCTGAGGGACGTACAGTGGCCATTCCCTCCCTGGTACGTACAGTGTCTGTTACCGCGGGGCTACTCCCGTAGGAGGAAGAGAAGGTGGATGAGGGATGAACAGTGGCCGTTCCCTCCCCAATGTGTACAGTGGCTGTTGTCGCAGTTCCACTCCTCCTGTCTTTGCCTGTCGGTGTGTGCTCAATACCTGCTACATCGAGGTGGGCTCCAGATGTGGCTGCAGCACAAGGACGTACAGTGGCCGTTCCTTCCCCAACACGTACAGTGGCCATCATCGTGGGGCTGCAGAGGAAAATAGCTGAGAGACGTACAGTGGCCATTCCCTCCCCGGTACGTACAGTGATCGTTACCGTGGTGCTGCCTGGGACTGTTTCTGGAGCAGTCCTACTCCGATCCTGACGAGGGCTGGTCCGGTCGGGAAGTAGTGCCGCATTCCTGTAATGTCATGGTTGGGCAGGTTGTTGGGAAGAGGGACACAAGGTCGGGGAGCTCCAGTGCCTGTCTTGCTCTGGGCCAGTGTCACATTTACCTGGCCTGCCATGGTGTCCTCCTGGGGTGTAGGTAGGGCTGCTGACCAGGCTCTGTAGCAGGGTGAGGGGTCTGGTGGCGGGGGCGCGCATATTACTAGGCCTTGGACTTATATTCTACTGGATATCACCTGCCTGACATTCTGGTCACTATCACACTGTTACTGCACTATTCAGTCACTCACTGTCAGTGGGGCGGTGGAGTGGTTAGTGTGGCGGCCGGAGGACTCACAGCCTGACTCCTGACAGGGGCTGAATCCCAATTGTCAGCGGCCACGGAATCACTCATAGGGGCTTCCTCTCTCGTCCAGGGCTAGGGAAGGAGAAGTGCCCTGCACTGTCAGGGCTGGGGGTTGGAGTGCGACCCACGGGGTTGGGGCTGAACAGCTCCCTGAAACGAGCACTCGGGCGCTTGATGGAGGACGAGGGCCATCGATGTCATGGTGGGGAGAGGGACACAAGGTTGGGGAGCTCCCAGGGGTCCTGGTGGCAGCCACAGGGGCCCAGTGACTGTGGCCTCCTACTGTCAGGGACACTGTCAGGAGTGAGCTGCGGCATCTGTCGTCATCGGAGTCCGTCAGGTAGGGTCCCTCTGGAGCCAGCTGGGTGGAGTACAACCCTAGGGATAGCACAGAGCCTCTCCACAGGTCCTCGGGACTGGGACCCTCCTCTTGGAGGATATCACATCGTGGGGGTGGGGCAGAACCTGACGGAGGAGCTGCTGCTGGCCGCCTCCTACCATAGGCCCCAGCTACTGGCCGCGGCCTGTGTGGGGGAGCGGCTACCGGTCATTTCATGAGGGAAGGGTGAGCAGCTACTGGCCATCTCAAGACGAAGGCGGGAGCGGCTACTGTCCGTCCCAAGGGCACCTTCGGAGCAGCTACCAGCCGTCTCAATACGAAGGTGGGAGCGGCTACTGGCCATCTCCTGAAGGAGGGGTGAGTGGCTACTGGCTATCTCAAGGACACCTTCGGAGCGGCTACCAGCCATCTCAAAACGAAGGCAGGAGTGGCTACCGGCCATCTCCTGAAGAAGGCGTGGGCGGCAACTGGCTATCTCAAGGGCACCTTCGGAGCGGCTACCGGCCATCTCAAAACGAAGGCGGGTGTGGCTACTGGCCATCTCCTGAAGAAGGGGTGAACGGCTACTGGCCATCTCAAGGGCACCTTCGGAGCGGCTACCAGCCATCTCAAAACAAAGGTGGTATTGGGTACCGGCCATCTCCTGAAGAAGGGGTGAGCGGCTGCAGGCCGTTTCAAGAATTAAGGGCTCAGCTACCGGCCGTCACTAGGGTGCTGCCTGGAGCTAGAGTAATAGCTCCACCCCAATCCAGTAGAGGGTCAGCTTGCCCGGAAAGTAGTCTCCTTTTCTGCTATGGCGGCGGCGGGCGAGTTCCGGGTCATAGGGGTGCTTGGCCCGGGTGGACTTATGACCCTGTCACCCGGGGTCGGGTCGTGCTCTGACTGCCCCTCCATAGGCTCCTCCTGGGGGTGTTGTGTTGCCCTCAGTTGCTATTTGCAGCATTTTAACTGTACATTATCAGCAACTCTCAGGTGTTATGCAAAACTGAAAAATTTACTGTATGCAAGATTTTTTTTTCTTTCTTATAAAGAATAATACAGTACTAATGATCACCATGACCGCTAACCTAACGTAAATGTAACCGAACCAAATCGTAACATGACAGACTGCGACTAAACTTCACCTAATCAGATCAGACCTACTATAAAAAAAAAATAACAAAGATTGCCACAAGAGCTAACCATATTAAATTGGACGTGACCGTACAGCATCCTGCGAACGAAAATAAATGAAATCAGTAGAACCAGAAGTAACAGTAAATGAACCTAAAATTGCCCACTGAACATGGTATGGGGTATACTGTAGTGTGGCCCAGTGAACGTATGGTACTTACTGACGATAAAAGAAAAATTATATCAAGAAGTTGAGAAGTTAACTAGTACTACCGTTTTTGCTAGACTGATAGTTTATGCTAGGTCTGCTTCCCATCCTAATAATACCTAAGGTATAGCTGGGTTCCCTTTCTAGACCGGAGCCTAGACACAGTGTGAGAGGAACAGGGCATAAAAACACAGGGCAACAATCTTACACGTTGAAATACTGGCCGCGGCGACCGTGGACACCACTACACCTCCAGGAGGAGACTACAGAGGGGTCTATGGCGCGTGCGCAACGTCCGTACAATACGGACATAATTCCCACTGGGCTCTGCGCCCTTATTCCTAGGAGTGCACTCGGTGTGACCACCCCAGTTCGAGTGCATTACCTTTCAGCCTGGTCAGTCCTCGCCAGGACCTAGGTGGAGCTGAAAACCCAGCTCCAAGCAGCACCCCAGCGACAGCCAGCAGCTGCGCAAACCCAGAGATGGCCTGTAGCCGCTCTAATAAGACGTCGGCCTTTAGCCGTGCCCTTGTAACAGCCTGTAGCTGCACACTAAAGTGACAGCCTGTAGCCGCACCTAAAAGGAGACGGCCTGTTGCTGCTCCAAGTGCTGCTGAACCCCCCTGCAGAACCTGTGATGGCTTGCAGCCACACGTGGGGATAGAACGGTATGCCCCCTCTCCTTCTGCAGTTGCCTCAAAGGGCACGACACCGGTGATGGCCTATAGCCACACTAGTAGACAGGAGACGGCCTGTAGCCACTCCTTGCCTACACATTGCCCTTCATACGGGACTTCGGTGATGGCCTGTAGCCATGCCCTTAGACAAGCGACAGCCTGTAGCCGCACTTCATCTGCGGTCCCGTCAATAAGTCAGGCCCCAGTGACAACCGGTAGCCACACCAACAGGGAAGGGATGGCCTGTAGCTGCCCTCCTCCTGTTGCCCAAGGGACCTTGGCAACGGCCTGTAACCGCGCCAGGGAGGGATGCAACAAAAGTCTCTCGCCCCCTGTGACTTCACAACGTGAGGGTGACCTGCATTCAGCCCTGCCCACCGGTGGTGGCGTAGGTCGCATCCTCACCTACCAGGATTGAGGCAACCACCAGGAGGAGGACTTCCAACTCGAGGACTGGTGGACAGGACCAGTGTTGTCTCTGGGGTTGTACTCCATACAGTCAGACCAGGGAAGGACCCACACCTGATGGACTCCGGCTGGGAGTGATGCGCAGCCCTACCCTGATGGCAGAGCAACAGGAAGGAGACCGCAGCCGACGGACCTTCGTTGACACCCCAAGGACCCCAGGGCGAGACCTCTCCCGTCCCCGACAAAGGCGACGCCCTTCACCCACCAGGCGCCTGCAGGAGTGCCTAGGGAGACTGTTTGTCCCTAGTCCTGAGGGCCAGACACCAGTCCCTTGCCCCGATAGTGAAGGGCCCTTTACCACTCCCAATCATAATCCACGACGAGAGGCAACGCCCCTGCGAGTTGTCCCGTGGCCGCGGGACGGTGGGACTCCTAGAGGGGCTCCGTCAATGCCAGGCCGACACTTATGAGTCCCCAGGCTCCCCCCCTTCCCCTGTGTCCACCGACCAGTGATTGTGATACATAGTCCACACAGAGAGGAAGTGAGAGACAAGGACAGAGACTGTGCCTATCCACCCAGTGCAAGTGAGAGGTAAAATTCAGTGCCAGAATAAGAACTCTTGTGGTAGTACATAACCACTTTGTGTAAATAGAGGGAAAGTTCAGTGCCATAACAAGGACTCATGTGACAGTTCATATTCACCTTGTGCAAAGCGAGAGGTAAAACTTAGTGTCTAACTAAGAACTCTTGTGACAGTGTATATCCTTTCTATACTAGTGGGAGACCAAGTCAGTGACGGAATAAGGATTCTTGAACTGCTCTGTGCCCATTAAAAACCATACTCCACTCTCTAACTGCGAAACAGGGCACAGATATAATGACTGTGAAACTGTGTATCACCCATTTACCCAAAATTAAGCATAGTGTCTAGTATCCTGCGCGATATAGACAACCCATTTCCCAGCCTGTGTATTGATTTTGTATAAAATATCATGTGGATTGTCTGCCTGTTCTGTTAAGAATTTGTTAATATACGTGTAAGGCTGTTGCTCTGTGTTTTTGTGCCCTGTTCCTCTCTAAGCTGTGTCTAAGCTTCGATCTAGAAAGGGAACCCAGCTATGCCCTAGGCGTTATTAGGACGGGAAGCCTTCCTAAAAACACCTAGCATAACACACGTATATTACCAAATTCTGGATACAGGAAGCTAGTCTCTGTCCAAAGGCAAGAAACTGGAATGGACAGCTGTTTATAAGTTATAGGTATCGTGCAGGATACTGACAGGCAGACAGACAGACACGGCACTTAAGGGAAGATGTGACTACACTTTGTACTAGGGCTGCTGGTTCTTTATAGCCTTTCTGTATCTGTCCACGTTATATGCTGGTTGTGTCTCTTATCACATTTCACTATATTTCGGCTGCTCAGACACTGTCACTGTACCTTACACTCGTGCAGTCACTTTCACTCGCGGGCAGAGAAGTCACAGTCACTATGGTGGTATGAGGCAGGAGAGCAGGCTAACCAAGGGGGGCCGGCGGCTCACAGGTGACGGCCCAGTGTTGGCTGCGTCCCCTCAGGTGTCCTCTTGTCGAGGGGCCATGGAGCTATCCATGGGGTCCCTTGGGATGGGCTGTGGTCAGGCGTGTTGAAGGGCCCCGCACTGGAGGGGCTTGGTACAGGGGTCTGGCCCTTGGGACTGGGGCCGAAGATTCTCTGGAGGTGCTCCTGCAGGCGCCCGGTGCAGGAAGATCGTCGCTTCTCCAGACTGGAGAGGTCATCCTCTGGGATGCTAGGGGCGGTGTGGAGGGCCCATCGGGTGCGGTCTCGCTCCCGCTGATTTGGTATCAGGGTGGGGCTGCAGCATTGCGGGTGGCAGGAGTCTGACAGGCGTTGGTCTTCCTCTGGCACCGTCTAGATGGAGTGTAACCCCTGGGTCAAGATGGGTCCTCTCCACCAGTCCTGTATGAAAAGGTGTTCCTCCTGGAGGCTGCCTCAGTCGGGGGAGCCGAGGGTGAGACTTGCTCTGCCACCAGAGGGGCAGCTCGAACAGGGGTCTCCCTCAGGTAGTGAAGTTGAAGGGGGTGAGGGGCTTTTAAGGTGCCCCTCCCTGGAGTGGTGCCAGCCGTCACCAAGGTCCCTTGGGCAAGGGGAGGAGGGCAACTACAGGCCATCCCTTTCCCGTCGGTGTGGCAATTGGCCGTCACCAGGGCCCGACTCCCTGGTGGGAACACGGATGAAGTGCGGCTGTCGGCTGTCACCTGCCCGCAGGCGCAGCTACTGGCCATCACCAGAGTCCCGTATGAGGGACGACGTGTAGGTAAAGGGCAGCTACAGGCCATCCCTTGTCTACTGGTGTGGCTGCCAGCTGTCACCAGTGTCGTGCCCCTCGAGGCAACTGCAGAATGAAAGAGGGCGTACCGTTCTCTTCCCGCATGTGGCAACCAGCTAGCACGGGTTCTGCAGGGAAGGTGGGCAGCACTATGAGCAGCTGATGGCCGTTGCTGTTGCACGGCTACAGGCCGTTGCTTTAAAGGTGTGGCTACCGACCATCACTGGTGCATGGCTACTGGCCGTTGCAGGGGCATGGCTACAGGCCGTTGCTTTAAGTGTGCAGCTACAGGCCGTCACTGGGGTGCTGCCTGGAGCTAGGTTTCTAGCTCCACCCCGATCCTGACGCAGGCTGGGTCAGTGAAAGGGTAATGCACCCGGACCGAGGTGTTCGTGCCGGGTGCATTCCGGGGAATGGGGGCACGTGGCTATATGGGACTTACGTCCATATCGCACGGACGTCGTGCGCGCCCTGTCTACCCCTCTGTTGTCGCCACCTGGGGGTGTCGCGACGCCTTCTTGTCGTCATTTCAGATGGTTATTGCTTAATTTTGACTCTTCTTTCTGTGCACGGAACCAAAGAACAGTACCTGCTACCATATGAATAATGATATTGACAGACAAGTTTTATATATCATGATAAAATCAACCAATAGATGTCTGCACAGGGAAACATCATTTCTACCCGCAGTAAACTATATCTTATCATAAAATAACGCAAAAGTATTAAAAAAGCTTCAACTTTATGGATTGTGGCCTTATCATAAGGCAATTTTACACCAGTTAGGAAATGGTTAATATATGAACGCATGAAAGTAGTTTTTCCTTGCTTTGTTTATTTTCTTCCTCAGAGATGGAAGATTCAAGGGACGTTATTATAAAAGCCGCAGTGTCGGATATTTGTTTAGAACCATAAGTCGTTGTTATGGTAACGCAAAGTTATCATTTCGACTATATGAGTTATTACGAAAGGTTATTTTGAACTTCGCGCCATTGTAAGGTCTTCGCTGGGGAAGATGTTTTGTCGACATACTGAAATACTTATTATTGTACGCATATCATTATTTACATATCTACACGTGATGAACATGAGATGAAGCAATATTCTGTAATGATCTTTATTTTAGATACTGAACAGTAAAAACTCGGTTGCGCCATCTTTTGTTTACAGGCTCGTAGCACTGGAAGGCGGTGAAGGTGGCTGGGTTATAGAATGCTGATATTCTGGCGTCTTCTCCTCTTCTAGCGACAAAAGAATCAGTCTGTTGCCACATGTATTTACCAGCGTCCATCATTCATTGGTAAAAGGTAAATAAGGGATTTATAATTATATCAGTGTAAGGCAAGTTCGTACTTTAACGATGTTATTTACTGGTTAATTAGGTAAATATCTTATGTGAAGATGATCTCATAGGGAAAGTAGCTTTCACCCAGACACTAGTAGAGAAAGCAACTACTTTGGATTAAATTTTAAATGTAATGTTACATTTAGATTTGCTAGTTTTGATGTATCACTGCTACCCTAAAATATGGCTTTAAAAAAATTACCGCTACCGGTAAATAGTAATTTATGAGTTGGTCAATTCCCATAGATGTATTGTCGCAGCCTTTATCCTAACTTAAGGCCAAGACTCATGCACTGAAAGTGACAGGTTGATGGTACATTTAATGGTAATCTTCCCAGAGACATGGGACTACCATAATTTGCATTTATTTTATATCTTGGCCACAGCCCTTCAGTGGGATTCCTTTAATATTTTCTAAGTTTTTAAGTTTCAGTGTTTTTTATTTCTTTTGAAAGTGGCAACTAGCATTCTGTAAGTAGTCATTGTTTACCAGCCCCAGTGGCACCAAAGACAGATGCCGTCGTAGTATAGCGACGGATTGATACTATCTTAGAATGCAACTTTTGGCATGGTTATCCTTAAGAGTGGCAATTTATCCATACCTGTCTAAACTCTCATAATGTTCAAGTTGTACTGTCGGTCCCACAAGGATTTTTTCTTACATCCTGGGTGTGTCCAATGGTTTTTGGTGTGATTCGTTCGATTTTGACCTTCATTTCTGTTGGAAATCAATAGTTTCTGAGATGTGACCTATTTTCTGTTATCACAAAAACTACTAATTTTTGACAGAAATTTATGTCAAAAATCATCAGTCACACCAAAAACCATTGGAAACGCCCAGGCTGGATGTCGTTTCAATACTGGAAGCCCTGGAAAGACGGCAGGGTTTGAAGTAAGTAAAATAATCCTGACCTACCCTAACATAACCAACCTAAGCTAACCTAAACTCCCCCCCCCCCCCCAGCAAGGTCTAACTTACCTTTGGAGGTGGTGGGTCAGACTCCACTGGCGGCACACCCAGGGATGCTTTTCTTGTTGCAACTGAAGTTGTATGTGACAGTGAGGACACTCCACCTCATTTTGAAGGACGCTGTACCGACACAAAATCAATGGAAGCCACAGGTTCTTGGTAAAAAGCCTTGAAAATCTCCCAAGGCTTTTAACGCACACCCAGTTCACGGGAGAGACATGGCAGGACAGACATCTGAATCTGGAGGAGTGTGGGAAACTTCGCTCATTGGAGGAAGGAAATTAAATGTGATTGGTTGATGAAGAGGGAGAGATAGCTGTGATTGGCTTTCATAAGTCACGTGATTCCAACGCTGTCAAGTCGGTGTAAAACATCAAATGCATATAAAACAGTTTTAAATGTATGTAAAAAACAGACAACAATGCTGGTGGTAAACATGGCGGCACGGCGGCACGGTCCAGGCTCTTGCTGTACAATACTGAAGGAAAAAATCTGTAATCTTGTAAACCGTTCATTTCCGAGAGCAACGACACATCCTGGTGAGTACAGCAGCATGAGGTGCATAGGCTGATAGAACAAGTTCAAGGTTTCTGTGGGACCGATACTATAGTTTGACCCTCATATTAACCCAACCTAATTTATTCCTAACCTGACCTGCTTTATGTAAACCTAACCCATACCCATACATCATTTTCTAACTGATCCTTATATACTGTAATTGTGTTTTTGGTAAGCCTGTGGTTTAGTGTAAGAGTGCTGTAAGCAGCAGGAATACCTCACAGATACACTTCTCTTTTTTCTCTGGTTGTTTTCTATATTTTTCTAATCCTTTTTATGGTGGTAAACAGTTGTTTACTGATTTTCTTTTCCGGTTGTTTATATCAGTGTTCATTCCGATTTACTGGTACTTATGTTTGTTTTTCAAGCATAATGGCAGGCTAAAATAACTGCAGATCATCCAAAATTTATTATTAGAGCTGTCCTAGCTCACCCTTTTGTATTTATAAGGTAGCCTTACGTAACAAACAAATAACAAAACAATATATTCAAACCTAACCAAATACACTCAATCCTTGTAAATCGCGGCAATTTGGGTCTGGACCACTGCCGTGATTTATGAATTACGTAATTTATGAATAATAACTCTTATGTGAAAAATTAATTTGGGTCTGGACTTTGGCCAACCCGCCCCAACAGCACCCTACCTACACCTATCTAGGCACCATCAAACACAAACATACATCTATCTATCTATCTGTTGCCAGACCCCACAATCCCGCAAAAGGTGGCCATTTGACACTGAGTTAGTTGTTTTACAGGGACATACAAATTTAGGAATATTCAGTGCATGTATTAAATAGAAATAAGCCATGTTAAGGGATCTCACCTTAATCCTATGACGAAATTGCTTAACCCCTTAACCGCGGGGCGTCACTTTCGTGACGCTTGGGAGCAAGGGATCATACCGCGGGGCGTCGCTTTTGTGATTCTGTGTTATTTTGAATTCACCCGGGCTTCCAAGTGGGGGCTTGTATCATCTATCAGTACTGCCAGTGTCCAACACTAGTCAGCACTCCTAATCTCATCTGTACTCCCATCCATTTTTGACAATTTAGCCATTTCTCCCCGTTCTTGACTCCCCTCCCTACCCCCCCTCCATTTCCCTATCCTCTCGCCTGCCTGGCCGTGCTACGCTAAGTAAATCTTCCCTGGAATTTTTCACTGATTTCATCCATTGAAATAAGCCCTATGTCCTATTCTTATACCAAATAATATATACAAGAAAGAAATAAGGTAAGTGAGAGTGCCATACACCTGGAATTGGCTAATTATCACCTGACAACACCTCACGTGCACTCGTTCGCTAATTTTCGCTGTTTTTTTCCCCTTGAAATATGCCGTATAATCTATTTTCGTAATAAATATACATGTAAGGAGGGAAGGGAGAAGCCTAAGTGATATTTACATTCACTTGGAACTACCTAATTTATAATGTATTGTCCAGATTTCCTGCCAATCATATCAGTGCTAGACAAAGCTGTTTCAAGATCTAACATTGGTAGCTCTGAATATACAGTAATCACTCCAATATCCGGATCAATAGAGCCATCGGTAGGTTCGGATATTGGTTTTGTCCGGATATTGGGCCCCAGCTTATGGACTTGCACTTACGGACCCTAACACAGAGAAACACCTATACAACTCCCTCTGGACATGCATAGCACCTATTTAACACCCAAATCACACCAATAAGGCACATAAATGACTGAAACAAATGCAATAGACACATAAAATGTGGGTTTAGAAGTATGTTCATACATTAATAAACATTCTGGTACTTATGGACTCTAACCGAACCTAACCTAACCGAACCTAACCGAACTCTGAAAAACACATTCCTACTGCACATGCATGAGGTAAGTTTAGTATGGAAAGAAGTACAGTATGACACTTTCTGGTAAGTATAGTATGGGAAAAAATACAATATGAAACATTCTGGTAAATATAGTATGGGAAATAGTACAACATAAACATTTTGGCTACTTACAGCAAGTCCCTGGCCACCTCGACGAATAACCGCCTCCTCTCGGACTCTGACAGTAAGAACGATTTCCTGAAGCACTTGCACTACACTCTTCCTGAAGTCTTGCACTGAACTTAGTCACTAACACACAGAAGTCCGTTCTTTTCACAGTGTTCACTTTAGTCCAAATAATGTTCCATTAAATTTAAGTGTTGCACATTAACTTTTCCCAAGTTTTTTTAAGTTTCCAAAGCCAAAACAAAGAAGGTTAGTTACGTTAAATTTCTTTTCTACTTAGTCTTTTCTCCCAACTTGAAAACCTTAACACAACACACCGTTTTTTTCACTGCACAACACTCAAAATTCCCGTGTGGTCTAGTGGAGAAGTTCTTGCTGTTTATTCACTGTCAGAGCCCGAGAGTATCACTGGCAGGCGTCCAAGGGGTGCATCGGTGGGTAGTGGTGATGGCGTACCGACTACAGAAGACTGAAGACAGCCGCAAACTCACGTCGAGCGGTGACTCTTGTCGCGGTGAGAGACAGGCGGGAAGTGGGGAGGATGCAGCGGCGCTCTATCGGACGTCAGAGGAATGACGAACCAAAACAATGCTCTCACGCGGCGCGCGCGGCAAGTTCAAATTACGGACTGCAAAAAATCGATTTTTTCCCCAATTTTTTTGGATTTTCGGACCATTTTGGGAATGTTTGATCCCAGGACGATAAAGTTCGGTTAGTGGGGATGTTCGGATATTGGGCGTCCGGATATTAGAGTGATTACTGTATATCTCCTAAGTAGGCCTCTAATCTATTTTCATAATAAATATACATGTAAGGAGGGTAGGGAGAAGCCAAAGTGATATTTACATTCACCTGGAACTACCAAATTTATAATGTATTGTCTAGATTTCCTGCCAGTCATATCAGTGCTAGACTTAGCTGTTTCAAGAACCAATATTGGTAACTCTGAATAACCCCCTAGCAAGCCTCCACGCTGGCCCTCCGTTATCAGTTTACTCTCATCTTCCGAAGCGAGGGTACGTATGTTTCTTCTTGCTGACTTCAAGGCCTTTTTTCACCCCCATGCAAATGGCCCTGTGACCTTTACCCCCTACTAAACCTCGTGTGGAAAGAGGTAAAGGGCTGACAATTGATAAAAGAGTGACTACGATCTTTCTATTGAGTAAAACAGTGCAAGTGGAATTGTAAATAATGTGTAAACAGCAAGTGAAAGTAATGAATGTAAATATACGTGAACAATGGAAAATAGTTTTATAAGTTATTTCAAGTGACAGTGCACAACACAGTGTAAATAAAATAGAAATGTAAATAACGTAAATAAAATAGAGAACGTAAATAGAAATGTAAATGAGTAGTATAATAAGAATACGAGTATATACCCTAGGAGTAATGAAAGTGAAAGTTTCACTCTAGCATGTCTGAATGCTATGAGTTATGAGAGTGAAGATGAAAGTGACATTCACTCTCAATGCCAGTATACAGGACGAGAAAGTGAATGCTACGTATTTTACTGAAAGAAATTGAATCCCTACAGTGACAATAAACTAATACTACTGAAGGAAACTTATGGATAAAGACTGTAGATATATATAAGTGTTATATAGTAATAGAAATATAAAGTGTGAGGAGTTTTATGAATAATAAATGACAGAGTAACAAAAGCGAACTAGTGCCAGTGCGACGATCAGACGCGCTCGTAATTTCCATTGCTTTCACAGTGTTTTTTTTTTTTTGAGTATGGATCCCAAACTACTTGAAAATTGTAGAATAGTGTTTATAACGTTTGTATCTGGCTATGGTAATCATATTACGGGTTGTCGGGAAGTGTAAAGTGGAGACTTCGTTACCCTACTTCAGAGGTCTCCACAAGTCCTACGGTAACCGACGAAGGCTCAACAATCATTCCAGGAGAAAGCTGAAGGTATGTGCCATAAGCATATGTAATTTTATTATTCTAGGGCTAATAACTGATTTTTGGCAAATATTTTTTGAGAGTCTGTCGGAGCCCAAATAACCCCGCGGCACACGCAAGTCATTGGTAAACAAGCCCGCGGTGTAGGGGTTAAGTGAATGGAGTGGGGTGGTGTTGGGAAGAGCTCAGAACTTCTCAGCATTTGTTCTTCCCAAACTCTTTCGCCAGCTTTGAAAACTTCTCTCCCCTCTCAACACGACGAATGAGCTCCAAAGGTTAAATGTACAACAACTGCGGCAGCTTCTTGACGCCATACTGCTTAGAGCGCTTCATTGTGGGGTCGGGAGGGGCCATGGCAGGTAGGAGGCAGGGGGAAGTTGCACTAAAAAGGCAGGTAATTCTCGTACTCCACGGTGACGGTCTGTAGTGTGCAGACTGGCGGGACAAGAACAACAACAGCATGGCAGCATTATTATGCACATATGCCACCAGGGACGCGCGGTGATTAGTTGTTGGGTCGCGGTTTTCAGTTTGAATGCCATGGTTTATGGTTGTCCTCGGAAAAGGCCCACTTGGGTGCCTAGATCTGCATTTTTCGTGACTTAACAGTGATTTAAGGTTGCCGGCAGTCTGACGGCCACCTAGCCGTGGTTTACGAAACCGTGACTTATGAACACGCGATTTACGAGGCTTGAGTGTATAACTTAACATAACTGGTATTATTTTACAAGGTGCCAATATGCAGTTCAGGGATATTACCACCATAAATGCATAGAATAATAGCTAAGAATGCTAATAAACTAGAGATGTACCAATACCACAAAATTGGACCGATACCGATACTACTACTGATATTGATACCGAAACCAGTGAGGGAGGGTGGTGCCTGCCGTCTGAGGGCTGGGCAGGGCCCTGAGCCTCTGATGTGAGGCTACCAACCTGTCTTGTACATGTCCATGGTGGCAGATGTGGCTCATTTCCTAAGAATGTACCATAAAGTGGGGTAAATTCGGACTTGGGGACAACTTCAGATGTTTCGGGAAAAAATGTAAACCAATTAAAATACAGAGAAATGAAAATCTGGTTGTGAAAAAAAATACGAGTATTAAAAGATGAATGTTGTAGCTCTAACTTAGATAAAATAATATTGTAATCCCATTTACACAATTTATGTAAATATTCATTGAATACGTCATAAAAAAAGAAAGGCATGCTTTTTTGCATCGGTCAAACTTCTATTGAGCGTAAAGGATGGGAAGGCGTGAAGACGTGACCATCGCCAGAATGTTGCAAAAATATTTTCGTTACCATACATACAGTTATTTTGGCCTCAGTGTCCGTAGTTCAAGGTCCACAGGCCTAACAGCAAATTTTCTACTTTTTTTTACATTTAATTGGGTTACTTCGGACACGATCTGGGGTTACTTCGGACATGTGGTGACTTTGGACAGGGAAAGGAAAAAAATATAACTTCCAACCTGTGTGTGTGCATGCGCAGACACACAGACAGTATTTCTACCTAACTATACATAGCAAGCATCCTTTCAATCATGACAACATCTATCACTTGCTCCCTTCTTAAGAAACCTTAACTATATAAGGTGACTGATGTTGACATGATTTTGGGGATGCTTGGTGTGCATTACTAGGTGAAATTACTGTATATTAAAGTTGTCTTTCTTTTACAGGAGGCAAAATGCCTAGGAAAGACATCCCAAAAGTGCAGAGTGAAAAGAGGAACTGTTCTAGCAATGTAGAGAAAGATTGCATAAAAAAAGTCAAAGATGGCTTTGAAAAAAACACCTGTGTGCGTAAGGCAGCAACAAAATGAAACTTAAGTAAAAGTACCTTATATGACTGTCTAAAGGGAAAGCATACCAATGCAGCTGGTGGACAGACTATGTTGTCATCAGTAGAAGAGAAATACCTTTGTGACAGAATGATTACATTGAGCATTTTCTCAAACATGTCAATGGAACACGTAATGTGTTCATTAACCCTACCATAGATGATTGCAGTGATGTAGACAGGGATGACATTGTTAAAATATTGCCAGAGCCAACACTTGACAAAAAATGTCGTATGATATTCAGTGTGGATGTCAATAGCTGGCCTGTGTGTGAGAGAGAGAGAGAGAGAGAGAGAATTATTGGGTAATGAGGTTCAACATGATCAGTAAGTTTAGATTAATAGGTGTAGAAGAAGGGGATGAATAAGGAAAGTGATAATCATTTGATACAAATATTTGTTTAATTTACGGGCTTTAATTTCGCATATCATTACTATAGCAAAATGGCACAGTGAGCCATAAATTACTCAGACTGTAATGTATTAAGTCTGGTGCTACTTGTGAAACTTATATTTACCCAGTTAAGATTTATTTGGATTATCTCAAGAATATTACTTATTTTATTATTAGAAGTTGTCACAGGTGTGCCTTACATTTTCAAGGCATCATTACATGTACCGGTATTTCACAAAGAAAATCATTTATTTTTTTAAGTTAGAAAAGTTCCTACACATTCTGTGTACCAGAATTCAGTTATGATAAACACTTATGTGGCTTTATTTCAAGCACACATGTGTGTATGTCTTCAGTGTGAGAGAAGAGTGCAAAATACAGTAAATTATAATCTTTATTTAGTCCTATAGGGGTTACAAAATATATTTTTCACAGTTTCTTTTTTTAAAAACCTTCATCAGTGTCCAAAGTCACTCAGCAGTGTCCGAAGCCATCGCCAAATACACGCACTCCCATTTAAAGGGCAAAAGCATTGACTGTCTGAAGTCACCCCACCCCAGTCCGAAGTCACCCCACATTGATTATGACTTAGGACAGCATTATAAATATTTTTTTAAAATACAAGCAGAGACCTGAATTTTTTCCACCTGTCTCCATAAAGCTACGTTATTAAGCCACACATTCATGCAAGAACTAATCTTGTTAAAGCTTAACATGCTGAGTTACAACTTAGAATAGGTAAAAATTGTCCGAAGTCACCCCACTTTACGGAACTGTATTACTACGCACCATGTACTCAAAATAATATGATACTAAACTAGAATGACACTCAGTAGTGTGCATACCTCTGCCAAGGCCCAACATGCAGTTTCTTTTAATTCAGTCAAGTCTAATTCAGTGTAGAAAAAGACTACCCACCTATAAAAGCATATTTAAATCTGCTAGATCCAGAATTTTATATGGATCCGTGCCACCTGTACGCATTTGTAGATACCAACATCCTAAATATGCCTGATTTAAAAAATCAAGATCCATGCAATATTCACTGAAAAATTTACGAAAATATCGAAAAACGCCCTCTCTTTCAATTTTAAAGAAAGTGGAAAAAAATACCTGGATCTGCACCTTTATACGTATCCTCACCAAAATTTAATGGAGTCTGTTCTGGAAGTCAGGAGTCTATTCTGGAAGTCAGGTATGATTATTCCCTTGTACAAAGGAAATGGGGGGAAAAAGAAGTGTGTGGTAATCATAGGGGCATTTGTCTTCTTAGTGTAATAGGAAAAGTGTATGGTAGGATACTCATTGACAGAGTTAGAGAAATAACAGAGGAATTAGTTGGAGAAGAACAGGGAGGCTTTAGGAATGGAAAAGGTTGTGTAGATCAGATATTCATTCTTAGATCTTTAGTGGAAAAGTTTCTAGAGAAGGGAAAGAAGTTGTATGCGGCTTTCATGGATTTGGAGAAAGCATATGACAGGGTGGATAGACAAGGATTGTGGAAAGTATTAAAAATATATGGAGTAGTTGTGAAATTGTTGAATGTTGTGAAGAATATGTATGATGGTGCTAAGGCTGCAGTGCGTGAGGATGGTGAACTGAGTGAATTTTTCTCTTTGAAGGTTGGGTTGAAACAGGGATGTGTCATGTCTCCATGGTTGTTCAATCTGAGCATGGATGAGGTAATGAAAGAGGTACAAGGTAGGGCAGTGGATGTTGGAGTGACCCTGGTGAGAGAGGGTAGTGTTTGCAAACTTCCTGTACTGTTGTTTGCAGATGATACTGTGTTGTTCAGTGAAGACAAAGGGGAGCTGCAAGGCTTGGTGGATGAGTTTGGGAGAGTGTGTAAGAAGCGGAATCTAAAGGTGAATGTAGGGAAGAGTAAAGTGATGGTCTTTGAGAGAGGTGAAGTCAGTGAATGAATAGTGAGGTTGGATGGTGGGGAAATGGAAAATGTGAGTACTTGGGTAGTGTGATGAGTAAGGGTGGAAGTTTGGAGGGTAATGCACTTGAAAGGGTACAACAAGGAAGAAAGGTTGCTAGTTCCTCGAAAGCAGTGATAAGAAACTAGGAAGTGAGCATGGAAGTGAGAAAGTTACTACATGACATTATTGTGATACCAACTCTAACGTATGGAAGTGAAGCTTGGACATTGTAGGAAGGACACAAGTCAACAGTGAGGGCAGTGGAAATGAGTTATTTAACCCCTAAAACGCGGCTGTGTACGCGCGATCCCCCCCCTGTGGCGGGGTTGTAGCGGGGTCTGAGTACCTGTGGAAAAATATTAGCCAAAAATCATAGATTAACCCTAGAGCATTAAAATTTTTAAGGCATATATTACTTACATTCAGCTATCTCCTGAGCCACATGTTGAGCCTTCGTTGACTACCCAAGGACTTGTGAAGACTTGCAAAGTTGGGTAACAAAGTCTTCACTCTCACACCTCCAGAAACCCGGTTTTCTTTCTACCACAGCCTCAATCTGTCACAGTACACTTTATACAACAACGTACAGGTTGTTTGGAATCCGTATTTGTAAATAAGAACTGAAAATAAGGCTAAAATGGACGGAGCGCACGGCCGACATGCAGCGCGGTGGCGATCTTCCCGTCAATATTGTCACATTTGCCTTTTCTCGGCAAAAAACGCGTATACTCCTTTTTTTTCCATCATAGGACTTCGCAAATGTTTGCCTGTCACTATTACGGTAATAAAAATCAATGTCACTGCCAGTATTGTGGACTGGGAATGAGGAAGACCACCGCGGCGCGAGTTTATTCAGCCTTACGGCAGGCACTTTATTCTCGCTCCTGTCGGCCACTCGCACTTCATTTCTATCGCTCACTTTCACTGTATCTTTTTTTTTTGCCTTATTCATCAGTGTCACTGTCCAGTGTTATAAAAATAATATTTTATACACAAAAAACTTTTACTTTCAGAACATAGAATAGGAAAATATGCTTTTATCTTTTTACACTGGAGTGACTGTCACTCGCAATACTTATATGATTACTATGTACAATTATTTACAACAAAAAACACTGTAACTGTCAGTGCTTTTACAAGTACATACACTAATTTACACTCATCAGGCTGTCACTGTCAGCACGTAAAAGAAAACTAAACAATATTATCACTGTCACTCTCAGTATTTTTCCCAATATTTTTACCCTTATTTTCAAAATCTACTTAGGCTGTGGTAGTCGAAAAAACACGGGTAAGCACAGAGGGGAACTTTGCACTCTTTGCACTGCAAGGAGGTGCGCCTAAAAGTTCTTTCCTGCCTGGTAGTGTGGCTGCACACATGACACCTCCTCAGTGCTTTCCCCCTCTTTGCATTGGCTGGCAGTGGCTCCAGGCGGTGTCGCTGAAGGTAGGCCATACACTGTAGGCGGTCTGGAGGTGTGTGAGGGTGGCGTTTGGGACCTGTTGAAAGCACCTGGCCATAACGCTGAAGCAGCTGGTAGACACAAGTCTTGGAGAATCTTCTGAGAGAGTAGTTGGCTGGCTTCCTGTTCTTGATTTTATACAGGATGAAGGCGTTCAACATGCACATGTCAATCAAGTGCAAGAACACCTTCCTGTACCAACGACGATTTTTCCTCAGACAGTCAATCTCTCCAATCATCATATCCGACTTGTCCACCAGCCGCATATTGACGTTATAGTCAATTACAGCATCAGGCTTCATCACAGGCTCGCCAGTCCTTCTGTCGACCTTCCCTGTTGCCAGCATTTCACCCTTGTGTACTGTGGTGAGCATGTTCACGACTCTCTTATCATGCCACCTGATCGCAAGCATCTTGTCAGATTTCTTCAGGTGCACGTCTCCCCGCTTTGACTTTTCAGCCTCTGGGAAGGCAGGGTAATGTGCCCTGTTACTTCTGACAGTGCCACAGGAGCCGACGCCGTGTTCAGAAAGGTACTTGGCGAGTTTTGGAGCTGTATAATAATTGTCCGTATACAGGACATGATTCTCGCCAAAGTACTTTTCCAAAAGCACTTTCACCACAGAACCAGAGAATCCAAGGGGGTCAGTCTTATCCAAGTCGACATTGCTGGCGGTGTAGATGACGAAGTCAAGGATGAACCCCGTCTTGCAGTCGCACAGCACGAAAAACTTGATTCCAAAGCGGTGGCGTTTGCTTGGAATGTACTGGACGAACCGAAGACGGCCCCTGAACAATACCAAAGACTCGTCAATCACGACTTTCTTGAAAGGGCGCAAGAACCTCGTAAACTTATCTTTGATCATGTTCAGGATTCCCCTCACTTTCCATAATGGGTCAGTTTGGGAAGGCTCATCATTATTCGCGAAGTGAAGATAAGTCATCAGCTGCCTAAAACGATCGCGGCTCATGTATTTATTGAATATTGGTGTTGGGCACAGCTCGTCGGAACCCCAGTACTCTTCCAACTTATGCTTCCAGTTGTGCGGCATAAGCAACATCAAGGCAATAAATACAAAAGCTCGCGGATCGTCAAAGGCACCCATGATGCCATCCCGCGACGTGGATGGCGTCGCAGCCTCACCTTCTTCTTCGCGAATTGGCGCACATTGCCCCTCGTACCTGTTGGTCTCGGTACAGATGTGCTCCATAACCTCGTCGTCAAGGAAGGCCAACAGGTAGTCAACACATTCACCATCGTCGTCCACAGGGAAGTCAGCCTGAAGTCCACACTCACTTTCGTCAAAGGGCAGATCTTCAGGCACAAAATCTGATCCCTCTGACCACACAAAAGCATCTAAAGTTCCCTGCCTAGGCTGGGAGGTGCTTGGGGCGGCGGGGGGTGAGGCAGGTCGTGTGGGAGTGGGTGAGGCAGGCTGGGCAATAGTAGGTAAGGGAGAGGTTATCCCAGGCCGTGTTGGTGTTGTGGTGGTGGTGGTGGTGGTTGGAGGGAGATTATCGCTTGGGTCAAGGTCACCCGCGGTGGCGTGACTCCTGAGTTGCCTAGTGGGAGTTAGCCTAGGGGACTTAACTTTGCTCACACGAACACTAGGCCTACGATAACCTCTCATACGCAACATTGCTTGTCTACTTCCCTTTCTCGGTGGTGATGGAGACTCCGATGACTCAGGAGACAGGACAGCAGACGAGGAGGACGAGAGAAGAGGGCTGGGAGAACGTGGCGGGCTTGCGGTGGTGTGGCGTGGCGTAGTGGACAATGGCGGTGCACTGCTGTCTCCGCTCCTCTTCCTTTTCTCTCCCTTTCCATATTCGAGGCCCCTTTTCACCGGGGCCTTCCCTGTAGAGGTGCTGGGCACAGTCACAGTTTCCTCGGGCACAGAAATCATCACTTCAGGGGCTGAATCAGCACTCGATTGTGTCTCTGATTCAGCCAGGCTAGACAAAACACCCACGTCACTGCCGTAGTCCATAGAGGCTTTCAACAGTTCAGATGCTATGGCCGAGTCACTTAGCCCCTTGGTAGTCACTTGTAAAGTTTTGAAGGGCGTAGAGGTAACAAAACCCTTTTTGGAGGGCTAGAAGGCACGGAACTAGAAGAGCTAGAGCCTGACATGGTGTCACCGTGGCAGATTTGCGTGGACTGACGCTAATCTGGGGCAAACCGCGCGAAAAAATGACAGTGTGACAACTGGGGAAACAAGCGTTTCCCAATAGCAAAAAGTGCTTGCGAGATGACGGCGCAGATTGACACGTATCAGCCATCCGCGCGTTGCCATATCGCACGACGAGGGAGGGCCGCGCATCGGTGCGTCCGTGGGTAAAAAAAATGAGACTTGGCAACAACCGAGGTCAGTAATACAAAGGTCAAGTGTGCTAAAAGTAGCTCACGGGTGGCGGGACTGAGAGACAATACCAGCTTGAGCCTGCTTGCCCGCGGTTATTCAAAATTAACTCAAATCGCAAACGCGACGACCCGCCGTCTTGCCCTTTGGGCCGACCGTCGCAAAAGCGACGATCCGCGTTTTAGGGGTTAAGAGGAGCCTGTGGAGTCACATGGAGAGACAGACTGACAAATGAGGATATAAAGGAGCATTGTGGTGTGGATGTGGATGCGATAGGAAGCGCTAGGAGGAACACACTGAGGTGGTTTGGCCATTTGGAGAGGATGGAGGGTGAGAGACTGATGAGGAGAGTGTATGTGAGTGAGGTGGAGGGAGGGGGAGGCTGAGGATGAGATGGAGGGACAGAGTGGAGAGGTATGTGAGAGAGGGGGATGCGAGTTGGGAGCAGGGCAGTGAAATGGTGGGGGACAGGGCGATGTGGAGGCGATTTGTGTGTGGCCACCCCGTACGGGATTGAGGTGTCTGGCAATAGATAGATAGATAGATAGACTATTCTGGGCCAAGGCCCATTCTTCTACCAAGTTTTGCGGAAGTCCGTGAAATAGTTTTTGTGTAATCTTGCTCACAAACCAGCCAACAAACAAACAATCGAACAGGGATGAAAACATAACCTCCTTGGCGGAGGTAATAATTGGATATTACCATCCATCCATCCATCATTGAATCCTACGTTGCCCCATGAGGAACGTAGGAGCCCAGGGCTAGGCAGTTGGTCCTAACATTTAAGATGAGAGTGGCCAACCTCACTCATCCCTGAGTGGCGTTACGTGGGCAATAAACCCTGACCATCCCTTGGTTATAAACCTTCACCAGCTCAATAATTTATTTTTCATAAAAGGTAGGTGGTGGTGACCATCATCCAGTCACTTGATGTGGTGCTGTCTACTACTTCCATAGCCTTTATCATTCTTTTTCTGTGTCTGCCCTCCTCTCTTTCTATTTCTCCCATTTTCTATTTCTTCCATCTTTCCTGTCACTTCTTATTGCTTTTCTTTCCTTTTCAGGTGGCTTTACTTTGAGTGACATGCCAAATGGTTTCTTGTAAGCCAAGAAATCGTTAACAACGCTGGGTGGTAACCATATAACCAAACCATACGTGCTTCCTACGTGTCAGCAAGTGGGTTGGTGGAGGGTTAGTGTCCCTCCCCGTAAAACAAATAACTCAAAGACAGATGGCCACCCCTTATGGGATTATGGTGTCTGGCAATAGATAGATATTTTTCATCCTTACAAAACATCCAAATTCTGTTTAATAAAAGAACTTCCAGTAAGTGATATGCTATGCACTAAACTCCTTTTAAGTATCGGTAGTATCGGCAGAAAATTAGCTGATACCGATTCCGATACCAGTACTTTAAAAATGGGCCAATACCACCGATACCGATACACCGATATATCTCTATAATAAACCCCCATAGCCCCATTCGCAAATCGATATTTACAGAGATATTGAATTTAATAAAAATATCCCAAAGTACCATACCTTGGACGTTGACACTGCTAGTCCGTGTAAAAAAAAATGCGTGTGTTTGTACGTGTGTTTCTCCTTCTGTCTACTGCGCATGCGTCTTCTAAGTCTGTTTCAGCCACACATAGGCATACTTTTGGTCACGTGATGGTATTCTACCAATCAACTTGAAGCGCGCTCTTTGATTAATTCTGGGTAGAAAATTTAAATCCATCTCGCTATGGCTTGCGACAAAGTAGGACGATCTGTGCACCGGGTTTGATATTGATTATTTAATTGTATTTAAGCGTTTCCTGTCGGTGTTTTTTTATTCAATTTGGGTGATTTTTGCCTTCGTTTTCTGTCAAAAATACTTCATTTCAGCTCCTCATCCAAAGTTCATGATTGGAATAAGAGGCAGAATGAATCATTTCCGACAAATATGAAGGTCAAAATCACTCAAATCTCGTCAAAAACTACAAGAAAAATATACTGCATGACCTGGACCATCATATCTCTAAGGTAAATAATCCAGTGCAGCAGGTTAGGTTTGCTTGGGTTAGGTTAGCTTCGGATAGGTTAGGTCTGTTTGGTTAGGTTAACCTGTTGTGCAGTATATTTTGCTGGTGGTTTTTGATGAGACGAATGATTTTTGCCTTCTTTTTCTGTCTGTTAGGTTAAATCTGTTTGGTTAGGTTAACTGGTTGTGTGGTACCTTATATTTTCCTGGTGGTTTTTGATGAGATTTGAGTGATTTTTTCCTTTGTTTTCTGTCGAAAATTCTTCACCACCTCATCCAGTCAAAGTTCATGATTGGAAAAGAGGCAGAATGAAGCATTTTTGACAAAAATGAATGCAAAACCACTCAAATCTCATCAAAAACTACCAGAAAAATATACTGTACAACCTGGAGGTGTATTGGCAACTTGTAAAAATTTACCACAAAACCTATCTTACCTAACCTACCCTAACCCAGTTTGACCTAATCTAACCAGTGGTAACATCAGGTAAACACGCTGAAATGGAAAACCAAATAAATATTGGTACAGTTGCATAGCTTTTATGAAGAGTTCACCATTACGCTCAAGAAACAAGACACGTCGGGAAAAAACATTGATGCAAACAACAGAGAAACAAAATCAATACAGAGCAGTTGTTTATTGCCATTAAAATAATAAGAAAAATGTGATATACCAGCACAAACTGTAACAATAAAAAGGGAACTAATAAGGGCTCTCTTCTGCTTGAACTAAACTATACATTCCCTGTATTTTCCATGGGTAATCCTTAACTCATCATGTCCAACATATATTCCCATTAACCCTTCTCCCAGCTGGGCATTTCTAGGAAAATCATCTATTTGTAAAGTTTCATATCTCAGCTAATACAAAACCAAAAAAAAGAAACTCTCATAATACTCAACAGTCCTTCAACTTCAAGCTGATTGCCTTAGATGGCCCATGAAATGTGTGTAGTCAAAGAGAGTGAGTGGGGAAAGGGGGCAATTTTTGTTTTTTTGCCAGTGTCCATATGCATGGAAGAGGTTTGGTGACACAGCTAAGGCTTAGACTAGCCGTCCACAATAATACTTCCAGAAGACCGCAGTCCACCACCAACACTATTTCTGTGTATATTTTCCAAAAGTGTGGTGAGATTGCTGCTGCGAGTCCAGTAACCATAGCAACGACCTTGAGGCAGGCTGCCTCACACACACACACACACACACACACACACACGGAGATGTATGTTTGGCATGCATTGTCACTTGACACTAGCACCGCTCTGCCACTATAAGTCTGAGTATTACAACAGCTGCTACAAATACTACTACTACTACTACCACCACCAGTACAACTACTACTGTTCTACTGCTACCACAACTGCCACTACTACTACTACTACTACTACTATAACTACTACTGCTACTACATAAAACCTAAAAAATCAATATTGTGAACAAAATAGTTATTCACATATATACTGTCTAGTCAAAAATATTTATCACTATAACAGATTTTTTTTTCCTGTGATTTGTAATTTTTCATCATAACAAATATGTACACACACAAAAGCTTTCAGTAAAAAATAAGGCACTCACTTCATCATGAAACAAACTTTCTGCTTCCGTTATTCACATTAATATACACAGAGCAGTAAAACCATTTTTTCTAATTCCACAAAAACCCAGATATGTACTAAACTAACACCAACTTAAGCTTATGATCCAGACTTCTGCAACTCAGTCTTTGAGTGATACTTAAAGGAACAGGTAGTGCACAGTGCCACCTGACATTCAGCACACCACCACCTTGTCATACGGCATTGCTGTGGTTGGCGCGATGAATTTGCCCAAACATAGCAACGCCGGAAGGTTTCTTTACCTGCAGGTGTTGGAGGCAGTGCTTCCATGTAATGCCTACTGAGGTAGTCCCTACACAGCATCCTGTCAGGCAGTTGCTGTACACTGTGCCTCCTCCGTTTCCCAGCAGACACTACTTGGCCATATCTCTCCAGGAGGCCGTGAATTGCATCCATCTCAAACTTTCTGAGGGATGTACTTGTCTGTGTTACATTCTTGTAAAGAATGAAGGCATTCAGTACACAGATGTCAAGTACATGTAAGAATGTCTTCTTGTGCCACTTACAGCATCGCCTCAGACAGTCAGTGGTGCCAATCTGCATATCAGATTTATCAACTAGTCACGTGTTGAAGTTATAGTCAATAACTCCATCAGGCTTGAAGACTGGCTGCCTCATTCTTTTATCGACCTTGCCTGTGTTTACCAACTTACTTTCATGGACCGTGGAGAGGACATTTATCTTTCGCTTATTGTGTCTGTGAATAGCAAGGATTTTACCTGATTTCAAGGTCCTGCACTCCCTCTTCACAGTGCCTTTGAGAAAGGATGGCCAGTGTGTCCTCTTTGCATGGACAGTGCCACACCATCCAATTTTGTGTTCTTGTAGGTACTTTGCAAGACTTGGCATCATGTAGTAATTAGTGGTAAACAGGATGTGGTTGCCACTGAAGTACCTGTCCATGAGCTTCTTTATGACTGAGCCAGAGAAGCCACGGGGGTCATTCTTCGATAACTCAGCATTACTTGCTGTATACACAGCCAGTCTTGCAGTCACACAAAACAAAAAACTTTATTCCAGACCAATGTCTCTTTGATGGTATGTACTGTATGAAGGCAAGGCAAAACAAGCGACTCGTCAATAACAACTTTCTGGAATGGTCTGAAATATGATCTAAATTTTTCCTTCATTTCCGAAATCGAGCAAGGTTTCCATAATCTATCGTTCGGATGTGGGCCCATGTTGGATGAGAAATGCAGGTACCTGAGGATGTCGAGGTACCTCTCCCATGGCATATACTTACTGGTACTGAACAGAGGTGTTGAAGGAATATCATCCACTAACCAGTAATCATGAATATTGTGTTTTATTATGTGAGACATCAATATAGTCACTGCAAGCCAAACATACATCTCACTTACATTCATCATTGTCGACTCCTTCATTTTCGCACTTTCACAAATGCGCGATTTCACCCCAATTATAGCAGTATTCCCTGAATGCATTGAAATCCATCTCTATGTTGGTAAGAAAAGCTATTAGAAAATCAACAGGAGCAGATGTTGCATTGCAAGAGAATTCTGGCTGCACACCTGCATTTGTCTCATCAAACACAGGTACTTCAGGCTGAAACCGTGTCACTTCCTCCCGGGTAAATGTTTCAAACATACCTACTCTTGGTCCCTGCCTTGCCTGCCGTGTACGTTGCCTGCCCCGTGCCCTGCCCCTTGCCCTGCCCCTGCCCCTAGCAGGGCGCTGTGGTGGTGAATCAGGCGAATAATCACTTGATGAGGCAGGTGATGATGGTGGTGGTGGTGGTGATGCTGGCAACGGTGATCCTGGTGGTGATGGCGATGGTGAAATCAGGCGACGGGTGCATGTCTGCCAGCCATAAAATGATCGTGGCCGTGCACCTGCATTTGCATACCCAGACCTGCCTGGCTGTGGTGAAGAGGCAGGGTCATGTTGCAAGGCAGATGGAGAAGCAGGCCAGCATGGTGAGACACATGGTGAGGCAGGTCGGCGTGGCAAGGCACATGGTGAGGCAGGCTGATGTGGCGAGGCACATAATGAGGCAGGCTAGCATGGTGAGGCACATGGTGAGGCAGGTTGAGATGCAGGACGTGTAACAGACCGAGTGGAAGAGGCTAGTGTAGTGGCAGATTGAGTGGAAAATTCCACTGTAGGATTGGAGTCACGCGCTGGTGCGAGGCTTTGCCTGCGGCATTTCCTCCTCCCACCTTCCTCCACCTCCTCCTTTTCTCCACTCCCTACCTCCTCATCATTCTTCTCCACTGTGCCACTATCCCGCTCTCCAGGACATCAGTATCATCTGAACCATTTCCATCATCAGAAATGGCAGATGATCGTACAGGGGGAAAAGATTGCCGCACAGTGGAAAACTCATGGTCACCCTCATCTGATGAGTACATTTCCACACTCAGCATGGTGAGGTCACTTTCCCCACTCTCAGTTGGCGATAATGGTAAGTCCAATTGTCTCCCTATCGCACTATCGCTAATGCCTTGGGCTCGTAATTGTGAGGTTGCGAGTTCGCGCCCCACCCGGTGGCTGCCATGCTGGGAGGGGTAGCGCTTTCCTGTAGCCCTAGCAGGGCTATATGATCTGATGAGGTCTAGCTCGAGGATTAATCCCTTTTATCCCCTGGGGGTAGGGGGGTTTCAAGAATACTCCCCCAGTATCCCTGCTTGTCGGACGAGGTGACTAAAAGGGTTGGTGGTGGGTTAGTGCCCCACCCCGTAAAAAGAACTAACTAATAAAGCGCCTCGGACCCGGACGGACCATACGTTGACGACTAAGGAACGGACAAAGGACATTCTTAGGGTGGGAACGTGGAATGTGAGAGGAGTGAATGATGAAGTGAAAGAGAGAGAGATTGTTCAGGTGCTTGAGGATGCAAAAGTGGATATATGTGGATTGACTGAAACTAAATGGAAAAGTGAAATAGTGAGAGAATGGGAATATGGTTTAGGTATATGTGCGGGAGTCAATGAGAATGAGAGGGCAAGAGAGGGGGATGATTGGGTGAGGAAGGTGAGAAGTGTTAATATTGGGGGTGGGGTTATGAGGGGTAGACCGAGAAAGACATGGGACGAGGTCATAAAGTGTGACCTCAGGGTTAAGGGACTGAACAGGGAGGCTGCAATGGATCGTGCAGCGTGGAGAGCCACAATTAGGTGACCAAGGCCGACACATGCAAGCATGTTGGAGCCTTTAGAAAAAAAAGAAAAAAAAAAAAAAGAGAGAGAGAGAGAGAGAGGGAGTATGTCTGATGATAAGCAAAAAGTGGAAGGAGAATATAAGAGAGTATGGAATAGTGGGTGCAAGGATTGTATGGGTGAGGATGAAAGTAGGTATACAAGCGTGGGCAATTGTATGTGTGTATGCCCCGACAGAGGATCGAGTGGCAAGAGTGAAAGATGAGTTTTGGGTGAGAGTAGAAGCATGTATGGACAAGTTTGAGAGGAGCGAGAGAGTGCAGTTGATTGGAGACATGAATGGCAAAGTTGGGAATGTATGAGTGGATGGAGTGGTTGGTCAGTGGGGTGTGCCAGCTGAAGTAAATGGGAATGGTAGTACTTTGGTGGACATCTGTGCTTGTAAGGGGTTGGCAATAGCCAACACCTACTTTCGTCATAAGATGATCCACCGGTATACATGGAGAGTAATGAGGAGGATGGATGGTGAACATGTTGAACGAAAGGCAATGATAGACTACGTGTGTGTGGATGAACGAATGAGAAGACAAGTGTTGGCTGCAAGAGTGTGGAGAGGTTGGGGGAATGGAGTCTCGGACCATCACTTAGTGATGGCCAAGGTAGAGCTGCAAAGAAAGTGGTTGAGGAGACGAAGGGGAAGACAGGAGGAAGCAGCTCCTGTGAGAAGAGTGGAGAAGCTGCAAGATAGTGAGAAAATGACAGAGTATAAGAGCATAGTGGAAGAAAGATTGGGAAGGTATGAGCTAGAGCAGATGGAAGGGGTGGAAGACGTATGTAAGATATTCACGGAAGAGATGGGCGCAGCGTGTGAGGCGGTTTATAGAGTGAGGAGGAGATGCAAGGGTGTGCAAGGGACAGCATGGTGGAATGATGAGGTGAAACGAGCTGTGGAACAAAAGAAGAAGGCATATAGTGAATGGTTAGTGAGTGTCAGTGTTTTCTGTGCTCTGTGTAGTTTTGTTTCTTGTAGGATTGCAATGGCTATGTTCTGTTTTTTGATGAATTGTGTGAGTTCATGTATTTTGGTGTTTATGCCATCTATGTTTAACTGAAGGATGTTTATATTGTGTGTGCGATGTGTGTTGGCTGCTGCAGCACAGGGGGGAGGTGGTGTGGGTGGAGGGGAAGGGGTAGGAGGAGGTTGTGATGGAGGTAAGGGTTGAGGTGGATTAGGATGGGTTGGAATGGGAGGAGTTGGGGGACTGGATGGTGTGGGAAGGGTCGGTGGTTTTGGCTGTGGAGGTGTGAAAGAAGTAGGAGTAGGATTGGCAGGGGGGTTGATGGGTGGGGGGAAGGAGCATAAGGAGCAGGTCCAGGTGTTTGTGTAATGTTTCCTGGATGCAAGTGTTGTGCAGGTGTAATGGGTCCAGTTCTTGCAGGAATTGCACTGAACTGAACCTTTGTCTGTTGGCTCGACGTGGTAGGTTTTGAGCATGTTGGACATATGTATTTGTTGGTGGGTCCTGGATTGCTCTCAATGTCCCTGGCTAGAAGAAGTCATCGAGAAATGACAGCTGGGGGTCATTTCTCAGTGTAGAAAAAATGGTGTTGTTGTGTGTTGTGTTGGGAGATGTGGTACTTGCCCGGGCGACTGAAGCAACTCCCAGGTACTCGAGCCCCGTGAGGGGCTGGGGGGGTTTGCAGTGGTTTGGCCCCCATACTGTCCTCCTCTCTTTGACAGCCTCTGGGGGATAGACCCACGACGAAGACACCATCGCTTAAGGAAAGAGGCTGTGATTGTACCCCTGTACAAAAACGAAGGTGAACGAAGTGAGTGCAAGAATTATATATTGAGTGTGGTAGGGAAGGTATATGGAAGAATTATTATAGAGAAAGTAAGAGAGATATCAGAAGTCCTAGTGAGTGATGAACAGGGTGGCTTTAGGAGTGGCAGAGGATGTGTGGACCAAATATTTGCAGTGAGACAGATAGTAGAGAAGGCTTGTGAGAAGGACCATATGGTGTTTATGGCATTCATTGATCTGGAAAAAGCATATGACAAAGTGGACAGAGAAGGATTGTGGAAAGTTTTGCACATGTACTGTGTAGAGGGTAAGCTGTTAGGTGCCGTCAAGAGCTTTTATGATGGTAATGAAGCATGTGTCAGGGTTAGTGGGCATCTAAGTGAATGGTTCACAATCAGTGTGGGCTTGCGACAAGGTTGTCTGATGTCCCTATGGTTGTTCAATGTATATATGGATGGGGTGATGAGAGAAGTGAAAACACTAGTAATGGAGAGAGAGATGGCATTGGTAATGAGTTGTGATGCATGGAATATCTCAAATTTGTTGTATGCTGATGATGCAGTTCTGCGTGTATGTACCGGACAAGAACTTGGTAGGCTAGTGCAGAGTTTTGCTGATGTCTGTAAGCGTCTTTCCTTGAGAGTAAATGTAGAAAAGAGTAAAGTGATGGTTATTGAGAGAGAAGGTGACTCCCAGTGCAATGTAACAGTGAATGGAGAGAGACTGGAATTGGTGAGTGAGTTCAAATACCTGGGTACAGTGATAGAAAAGAGAGAAAAATGTGCAAAAGAAGTTGAAAGTAGAGTAACACAAGGAAGAAAAGTAGCTGGTGCAATGAAGGCCTTGATAAGAAACAGAGGCTTGAGTGTTGCAGCTGCACGAGGCTTACATGAAGGAGTGTTAGTGCCAACTTTAACATATGGATGTGAGACTATGGTGTGGCATGAAAATGAAAAGTCAAGAGTAAGAGTAGTGGAAATGGGACTGCTGAGGAATGTATGTGGAGCGCAGAGGGTGGATAGGATACGAAATAATGTGATTCATGAAAGATGCGGAGTGAGGAAGTCGGTGGACACCAGAATTGAAGAGAGTGTACTGAGATGGTATGGTCATGTGGAGAGAATGGATAACAATAGAGTGGTGAAGAAGGTATATCTGAGCGAATTCGAAGGAGGGAGGAGGCGAGGTATGCCAAGGAGAAGGTGGAGAGATATGGTGGATGAATGTGTGAGGAAGAGAGGTTTGGAAGTCAGTGAGGCTTGGGAACTGACAGGAGATCGAGCTGGCTGGATGAATTTTGTGAGGAGATGTGCATGATCAGGGATTTTTGGCACCCCTTTTTAACGTGGCAGCATCTGGATTGACTCTGTTGGATACGATATGTGAAGCTACAGAACGTGGTGAATGTTTTTGGCGTATCCGATAGAGCCAGGATTCCGGGAGCTTGAATGATGAGTGAATGGAAGCATGGCCCATTGGATTGGGCAATTTTGGGCTGTCTGAACATTGCTACTCCTCACCCTGCCCTTGGGTGGGAAAGGAGGTCCGGATGATGATGATGATGATTGACATTTGTCCCATCACAGACGATAGCTTGCAGCAAATCTGTTGAATCTGTTTCTTGAATGACAGACATGACTTCCTTGGCAATATCTGCTGCTCTTCCACTTTCGGGAGAAATGTGGTCGATGTAAATGGCATCAGGAAAAGCAACTACTGTGTAGTGATCTTCCTTCACAATTCTCTGACCATGTGGGGTTTTCTTGAGCGTCTGATCGATTTCTCCAAAAAAAACGATGCAAATGATCTCCTTCAAGTCATTTTTATGCTGCTGCAATGTGACATCTCTCCAGTGTTTTCTCTGATGGCAGAGTTTACTGGGATCAACTTTATTTTCTTCACAAAGAATATTCATATCATTCAGTGCTGCATTCACAATGCAGCAGATGTCTTTATTGCTTACTTGACATCAATCAGCTACACGACTCAGCTCAGGATAGGCTAAATTGTTCTGATGCTGTTCTGACTGTTTGCTTCCATCTACTTCTGGAGTATCGTCATCAACATATTGATCGTATTGTTCATCACAGGCATCACTTTCATCAATACCTGCTGTCATTATATCTTCATTATTTTGCTTAGTATCTCTAGTGGACTCTTCGTAGAGCTCCCTTTTCATCACTGTATTTGCTGCACACTTATTTTGAGCTGTCTTCTTCCAGTCTATTCCACCAGTATACATTTTTTTGCAACTATTTTGGTCAACCCAGAAAGGCCACTCCTTAGGCGATATCTTGTCTGCTTTAGCGCATTGACACTCAGACCTCTCACGTGCATTGAAGCTTTTGAAACATTTGCGACGACTAATGTCAAATAAGGTGTCAAAGCTGGTGAGTTTCTCTGTGTAGGTGTTGGAAGTCCTTTTGCTCACTGGATATTTCAAGCTCGTGTGCCTTTGCTATCAGGCTTTTCACACGAATAACAACACTGGTGTACTCAATAGTTGAGAAGGAAACTTTCTCGTAAGTTCCTGCTACTTCAAGTGCAACTGTTTGCGCATAGGTTTGGGTGCGCAATGACGGATTTGTGGATTTATGTTCCAAATATGCCCTTATGACATCACAGCTAGTGGTCAACTGATTTACCAGAAGACTGCATAATGGGCCGAAAACAGTCTTTCGTGCTTTCTCGTGCTGCAACTGGCCAAGATTCCAGTAAAATATGCCAAATTCAAAACTGTAAACCAGTACCAGTTCGTGTAGTTGGTAACAGAAATTCAAAACAATGGGTTATCATTTATAGAGTTGCCAGTCACTGGTAATCACTGAATGCTTGGAGTGTCAGTGCTGTAAAAACTAAATTGAAAGTTGCTGGAGTACCACTGACTCATTTTAAAAAATATAATTAGTTCCTGGGAAAACATACTATAGGTCATCAAAATAACCATGTTTCGTCGAATTTAAATTGTTGACACACCCTACCAGGCATCTTGAAATGAACGAATCTTGAATTTGGCTCTCTATTGTATTGTTTTTGTTTTTCCTTGGAATGAACGGTTTGTGGGCTCCTGGCATTTTTTTCCATCTTTCTTGCATTTGGTGGGGGGGGGGGAGGTCTCACTGCCATACCGTGCTCTTCAAACTTATCGAGCGCCTACTGCGGGGCGCGCAATACTTATGGCCAAAAAAGAATCACCCATTTTTGGGGGTAAAAATTGAGCCACAAGTTTGCAGCACTAGCATGACGTCACGGTAGCCTGAGGCCTTCCGACGTGCTGGTTGGTTCCCACTGCAGTTGCCCACGGGCTGCCTGAGAGAGAGGAACTCCGCTGCGTCTCCCTCTCTTTTTGCGCCATTTTTTACCGAGTGTCCCATGGTGTTTTGGCTTTCGCCACTTTGTTATGGCACCTACCCATGAACTATCGAGTGAGATCATATCCCAGATCATTGCTCTAAAGGAGGCAGGCCACCAAACAAAGGAAATTAGTGAATTGGTTGGTGTGGCTCGATCAACAGTGCATCGGTGGTGCACGCGGTTTCGAGTGGAAAACAGTGGTGAAGTTCCCACAAAGAAACCGTGGTCTGGTAGGCCTAGGAAAACTTCCCCAAGGTCTGTTAATGTTTTAAAACGTGCAGTGGAGTTTAATCCTCGTGTGAGTGCAAGGAAAATAAAGGAGAGCAACCCGGAAGTGTTTGGTGAGGTGTCTGCGAGAACAGTGTCTCAAAGGGTCCATGAACTTGTTTACACAAGTCACAGGCTGTGAAGAAGCCTCTTCTCACAAAAAACCAGCGACTTTGTAGGCTTGCCTTTTCTAATAAATATCTTAACTGGGGTGAGGAGCAGTGGTTGTCAGTGTTGTGGTCTGATGAGGCAACGTTTAGTGTCACCTGTAACAGAGGAGCACGTGTGTACCGGTGCAAAGGTAGTGACCCACTTGACCCATGGTATGTTGAAAGCACTGTTAAACATCCTGATTCACTCATGGTATGGGGTTGTTTTTCTGGTCAGGGTTTGGGGAAGCTTGTTGTGCTTCCCAAGAACATTAGAGTGAATCAGGATGTTTACCTGGAGCTTCTGTGTGATCATTTACCAGACTCCTTCAAGCTAACAGGTGCACGAGTGTTTCAGCAGGACGGTGCACCTGCTCACAAGGCCAAATCGGTCACCAATTGGCTTCGTGACTGCGAGGTATCATTTATGAAAGACTGACCAGGAAATAGCCCAGACCTCAACTTGATTGAAAACCTCTGGTACCTCGTAAAGAATAGTCTCCAAGGGAAGGACGTGAGGTCTCTGCCTAAGCTGGAAGCCGCCATTCGTGACTCCTGGGACAAAATACCCCTCCAGCTTCTCAGGAGCCTCACCCTTTCACTTCCAAGACGTCTCAGGTCTGTGAAGAAGCGTAAAGGATACCCTATGAAGCACTAAAGGTAAATAAAATGGATTATTTATATGTTTTTCCAATGTTGAAAGGTTTGTTTCGTAGGAGGGACGCAGGGCGCTAGATACTTCTGACGAGCACTGTACAGCATTGCACCCCTAACACATGATGCATACAAAGATCCCTTAGCACGTTGGAAGGGTCCTCTCATTGTCAAGAGAGGCAACAGGTCCCTGAACTACTTCCAGCCACTTCACACCCTAGCCATAATGCTAGCCCCATCTCCAGCTCATAACATGTCTCTCAAATAACAAAACTCTTCCACACACTCAAGAGACTCACCAGCAAGTTCAGTCCTTTCACCCCTGACAGTCTCCACCTGCTGTCCCCAACAAACCACATAGATAATGTCAGCATTATCTTCCAGTCTGTGTCTAATACCATACATCTCTTATGCACCCACTTATCACAAACACTGCACAAGATGGAATTACTTCCCACGCCCTTGTGGCAAATTGCGGATGGCCACTCTCCCTCTTCTTGGACAGTACCGCCATCAATCCTAGACATCATCATTTTTTACCTCCACCAAGGAGGTTATGTTTTCACCCCTGTCTGTTTGTTTGTTGGTTGGTTTGTGAGCAAGATTACACAAAAACTACTGGACGGATTTCCACGAAACTTGGTAGAAGAATGGGCCTTGACCCAGAATAGAATCCATTATATTTTGGTGTGGATCCAGGAATTTTTTTTCCACTTTCTTTAACATTGTGAGATAGGATGTTTTTCGAAATTTTTGTGAATTTTTCGGTGACTATTGCATGGATCTTGATGAAAAAAATCAGGCATATTTAGGATGTTGGTTGTTGTTGTTTGATATTCGCCCCGCACTTGTTGGGGGCACGGGCAAGCGGAGAGCCCGTCAGGGAAAAAGCAGGAATGAGCTCTCCAATTAGAGCAAAGCGGGAACAGCAAACTGATGAACGAGGGAAAGGCAGCAGAGGCAGGGGAAGGTGCGATGGTTGGTGGTGAGATCGGCTGCCCGATGATCGACGAGGCAGGGCGGGGCAGCAGGCGGAAGGAAACAGAAGAGGCTGCTGGGCAAAAACCCCTCAAGTCTGCCCATCAGAGTCCGAGATGTCTGTGTATTCGGAGTCACGATCTATGTCCTCATACAGCTCTAGCTCTCCCGAGTCCCTAAGGCGAGGTGGAACGCCTGGCTGGGAGTCTCCAAGGACCTGGTCTAGAGCTAGAGCTAAGCCGCGTTCGAGACTGGCGGCGAGGAGCTCACGAGTAGACACAGCATCGTCGGACTCAGCAGAGAATGGCAGAACGAGGGCAGGTGAGGGGCTTGCAGGCGGCGGATCGATGGCAGAAGGTGTGAGGTCCACGCCCTCAGCAGCAGGTGGAGAAACCGGGGTGGAAGGGCCCTCGACGTCAAGGTGGTCTGATGAAACGGAGACAGAAGCCCTTTCCCCCTCAGCTGCTGATGGCAAGGGGTGGACCTCAGTGACGGTGGTGATAGTGTCGAGCTCCATGGCCGTGATCGGTGCCTGGTCAGTAGGGGGGGAGCCAGACAAGCCAGTCGCCCTGTTGAGGGGACCATCCAGGCACAGCCGTTTCCGTGGTGGACAGCGGGGCCGAGGTGGAGGTGGCCGTGACTTGGGCTGCGACAGAGGCCGCCAGGGACGACGCTCCGGACGAGGGGCTGAACGAACGTCACCGACAAAGTTCCGGGGGATGGCAAGTCTTGGTAGCCCGTTCTCCTTAAAGATCTGAGGGAGGAGAACGTGCAGCAGAGCCCTGTCACCCCCACAAAAAGCCTGAGCCGTAGCGATGCACATCGAAACCAGGAGATTCTTCTCCCCAGAACACCCAGGACCCCGAGACTGGCATCTCTGGGCCGGGGGACGCCGCCGTGCATGAGCAGAGCCCTGCACGGCAACACCTCCCAGCCCAGTGATATCCGCAGCCTCGGGACCCTTGGGTGACTGACGGAGCCGAAACTCCACAGTCTCACCCTCGCCAAGAGAGCGCCGAAAGTGCTGGGGGTTAGGTGCAACGATCCCGAGTCTGTGCATGAAAACATCAGCACCGGTGTCCCGACGCTTGATGAAGCCTTACCCAGACTTCACGTTGAACCACACCACTGCACCTATGATCTTCGTGACTCCCGGCAGCTTGGACCTACTGCTGGATGCCCCCCCTCAACGGGTCGTAGGTGGTGGCAGTAGCTTGCTGGTCAGGCATCAGGACATCTGCCTGGGACGACAGCTGGTGAAGTCTAAGGGTTCCGCTAGCCGAGTTTCACTAGCTCTGCAGTGATGCTCCCACGGCTGCTAGACCAGAACAGGATGTTGGTATGTGCGAATGGTGGCGGAGGTATGTGTTCTACTGAGAGCCATTCTAGTTTTTTATGAGCCCATACCATCTCTCCACTTCCTAAATCTTTCCTCCGCCTCCCTTTCATTCTCTGCAGTCAGCACCAAATCATCAGCATACAACATCTCCCACGGGTGTCTGTTTCTGAAATCACGTGAGAGGGCTTCAAGTACCATGATAAACAACAAGGGACTCAAATCTGACCCCTAATGGACACCAACATTCACAGAAAACTCATCATTCAAATCTCCATTCACTCCTGCCTGGGTGAGAGCTCTCACATACATGACCATAATCACTCTTAACCAGCCACTCCTCCATCCCAAACTTTCTCATTGCCCATTTCACCACCTCTCCAAGGATTCTGTCAAAGGTCTTCTCCAAATTAACAAAAACAAAGTACATTTCCCTTTTCTTCCCTATATATTTTTCCTGAATTTGTCGAACAATGAATATGGCATCTGTAGTCCCCTTGCCTGTCTTAAGCCCAAACTACATCTCATCAGTATTCACTCATTTTCTAATCATACCTTGTAAAACTCTCTCCATTACTTTCATTATCTGATCTAAAAGTTTTATGCATCTATAATTTCCTCTTTCCAGGGCATCACCCTTCCCCTCGTACACATAATTGATTACACTCTTCAGCCAATCATCTGTGAGTGTGCACTCATATATAATCATATTTATCAGGTCAGTGACTAACCTCTCTCCTGTACCTCCTGAGACCTTCAACATTTAAGCAGTCAACCCAAACACATCTGCAGCTTTCCCCACCTGCCTCCTGCCTATTGCCCCACTCACAGTAGCAGCGTAAATCAAAGGCCAAGAGGCCAAACACTGGATCTGCTGGCTCCAAACCTTCCCTGTCCCAGTCAAACTCCTCATTCAACAACCTGCTATAATGCTCTCTCCATGTGTCTTTAATATCCCCACTGTTCACCACTACCCTTTCTTCATCATCCTTCACACACTGCTCATCTATAATATCCCTATTCTCCTTTTTGACCTGATTTGCCACCTTATATATCATAGTCTTCCTTTCCCCATGATTTATGTTATCAAGTAAAAGTCTCTGTGACTCAGACCTCTCCTTGTATACCTCTCTTCTAGCCCTACGCTTGGCAGCCAAGTTGTTGTCTTTTGTTACCACCCTTCTTCCATTCCCGGAAAAGCCTTCTTTTCTCCTTAACTGCAGCTTCAACACCCTCATCCCACCACCAAGCTACTTTATGACTTGGTGGGCCTTTTGTCCCACTTTATGTCAGTGTTGAAACATGAAATATTCTCTGTTGAGTCACCTAGGTGGTCACACTGTTTTGTACCATTTATGATGTGCGAGAATCCATCCAAACGGATTCCAAGCTTGCCGAGGATACCATCGACATTTACCATGATAACGTGCCAATTTACGCTTGTTCCCTTGGCAAACTCATATAAGGTATCATATGATACCCTTTAAAAACACACACACACACACACACACACACACACACACACACACACACGTCACACAGAGCATGAGTACAGTCACAGCTTGGGGAGAGGGTGGACTCAAGTGGAGAAGAAATGCTCAGTGGACCATGACGACGTACCTCACAGACATGGCATAGCAATACATCGTTGCTTGACAGTCTGTGTTATATGTATCTTTTTTGTGTTGTAAGATTTTGAAATATAAAGAGGTGCCTCCTGCTGTGTTATATGCATCTTTTTCCGTGTGGTAAGATTTTGTAACACAAACAGGTGCCTCCCGTGTTCTATGATTTCTGTGTTCTAGGATCGTACATTGTAGGAGAGCTGGCTGTACTTGTAACTTTGTTTGATGTTTAGAAACTATTTACTTGTTTATTAATTAAAATGTTTGTTGCAGATGTCTGTGGACGGGCAAGTGGAGGGGGGGCAGCAGGTCATATCTGAGGCGCAGCAGACACTAAATAACTTTTGGCCAAAAGTTACTGAAGACATCCGACAGTTGACACAAGTAAACCAAACTCATTTCACATCCTGGAATCATGTAACATACTGAAGGATAGTGCAAAAGAAAGGCATAAGTACAGTCTCTGCTGCATTCAAAGCTGCTGCTGCTGCTGCTGCTTTTTTTTTTTTTTTTTTTTTTTAGAGAGAGAGAGAGAAAACGTGTGTTTTTCTTCCACATCTTTGTTTTTTGTAGTGCTGCCTACTTCTTTCCTCACCTTCATCATTTTTTTTCTGTGTCTGTCCTTCTCTCTTCCTGTTTCTCCCATCTTTCCTGTCACTTTTTATTAATCTTCTTTCCATTTCAGGTGGCTGTAAGTCTAATGGTTTCCTTTAAGCCAGGAAACCATTTACAATGCTGGGTGGTAACCATATAACCAACCCACACATGTTCTGTATGTGTTAGCAAGTGGGTTGGTGGAGGGTTAGTGCCCCTCCCTGTTAAACAATTAACTCAAAGACAAATGGCCACCCCTTATGGGATTATGGCATTGTGGCCGTAGATAATAGGTTGGGGGAGGGAAAAAAAAAAAATCAAAGCCTTTACCCCCTAGTAGCCACATCATTACTGTATGTAAATGAAAGTGACTCAGAGATTTGAGCTGATTTCTTACTGATCTACGTTCTAATGGAAAATTATTTTTGTACTACATACATCTCAGATGATTGACATTTGATTTTTGATCAAAGAGATATTGGAGAACAAACGAAATATACCTGCTTAGCGATATTAAAGAAAGTTGCCTGAAAACCTTTGATAGCATGTTTAATACCGATCTACCGATCCCGCCGACTGAACATGACGTCACCACACCAAACAAACTCAAATGTACCCAATTCAAAACCATAAGTAGCAGTGGAAGCCTAACAGGAAGCACAGAAGCCTAACTGGGGGGCTTCACCCCCAGGACCCCCCAGTATTTATAACCTTCTTAATCTAGTGCAAACTAAGATGTGCATTCTGTAAAACTGGCGCCAAAATAGTATCATGCGTTAAGAGCATTCGTTAAACATTGGCGCAGTCTGTCACCCAACCATGCAATGACGAAACAGTCACTCAGGTTGGTGAGCGCATAACTGCACTTGACAAGAGTAATAGTAGAGGTCTTAGATGGAGCCATGGTGGTGCTGTAGTATTCCATGAGGCCAATACGAAATGCAGACGGATGAAGAGGCAACTGATCAGCAGGGCAGAGTGCAGGAGGCAGGCTGCTCAGCCAGTCTGTCTGGTGGCACGTGGTTTGAATTGTTGAAATGGCAGGGACAACCATGTCGAACAACAAAAAAGGGTATAGGTATATAAATGTTGGAACAGTAAATTGTCGAATAGTGATCAGTTAAAAAACGAGGGTTTGGTGTACAGTACTGTATATGTTTTTTGCGAGGACCAAAATGATTCGCAGAATTTCTGATAGACTGCAAAATTTGCAACAATATTTTGCAATTTGCTGCAAAAAACAGGTAAAATGCTTTATTGGTTTTAAAACTATAAAAATGTTTTATAGATTAATTCCCCCAAATAGCAATTAGTACACCATTCTGACCCCTGGAATGAGTGAAAGTACGTGTGTAGATACGGACACCCAGTGTAGTAGGTTACTGGATGGTTACAGATCGGATACTTGGGTAACAGTATGCCTCATGGTGACTGGCTTCCACTCACAGACAACCACAAAGTGTAATACTGTAACAGTTTATGCATTCCACTTTCACTTGAAAGTGCCTCAGTAGGTACCAGGAATTGAAATAAGCATTTGTTTTGACTTTGGTAACTATTCAGAATAAATGGAAATGATGGTACTGTATACCTTTAATAGTTAATGGTAAGCTTAATTAAAAGAACCAGAAATGTTTTGAGAAGTTTCGTATTCTCAGGAACAGAAACTGATCTTTAGGAATGGTTGTGAGAATTTCACATTCACAGACAAATTACATTGTTAAGAATGCTGGCTTACAAAGTTACTTATAAGAAATATGAGAGAAAAGGGTTTTCTGGTTCATGATTGAGAGTAGCAGAATTAATGTAAACATTGCTGATCCAATCCGTTATGTATGTTTAGGGGTTATTAGTGGGCCATTAGGCTGGGATAAATTAGTTTACATAAGATCAGGTTTGGAAATATTGAGTTAATTGTGGAAATTTAGGTTAGATGTGGATGTTAGGTTAGATTATGAAAAGTTAATTTAAATTTGCATCAATTATTTTTTTTTTTTTTTTTTTTTTTTTTTTTTTTTAATGTGTCCGACTCTGGGCATGGGCTTTGCAGCCTGCTCCCAAGGTTAGGTATGGGAAGGTTAGAATAAATGAGGTTTGCTTAAGTTAGAATAATTTGGGCTTTGTTTGGAAAAATCATCATTTATTAGGGTAAATTAGTGTTGAAATGGCTTTCCAAGATGGCCCACAAGATGGCGTCTGTCTGTCTTCGGCACCATTTCAATGGTAAACAAGACAGCTGTGTCAGCTCTTGACTCATGTTCCTGCTGCATCAGTTGTCTATACAGTTGTTCCTGAGTTTTGTTTTAGTTCAAGTAGTCCTTTAGTAAAAGTGCTATTTTGTTATTAGAGAATATACACATTCAGATGACTTTATTAACTTTTATTGGCCTCGTACAGAACCTCACCCAGCACTGTAGTTTCATACATAACCTAACCTTAATTTAAACCCTACTTTCTTCGGACTTACACAGAACCCAGCCCTACTTTCTGCACAGAATTACATGTAATTATACAAGGCAAAAATATATTTAAAAAACATTCTTGGAACCTGTCTCACATTATATTCATGTAGTAGTAAATCAGCCCTTGTCTCATTGCTCTTGAGCTGGACAGCTTGTTGTGGCAAGGAGCAGGAAAGTGTGTGGAGGTTTGGCTTTTGAATGGATGCCTCATTTGCATCTATCCACCCAGTTCACAGAGGCACAGCAGTAGACTTAACATCGCCATGTTATATAATTATGTGGTTACTGCCCAGTATTGTACGGTAAGTGGTTTCCTGGGTTACAGGAAACCATTGGGTTTTTCACTAAGTGTAGAGTCACCTAGGGTAGTAGAAGGCAGCACTACATTGTGAGTGGATGATGGTTGCCACCACCTGTCTGTGTATGTACAAAGTGGTAAATATTCAATGTAGAGTAAGTAATTGGAATGTTTAACAGCCAAAGAACCTAACCCCCTCATGTTCCTTTAATTTTTATGAAAATTATTTTGAATTATTTGCATTCGCATTACATGACAGTTTAAAGAGCACAAGTCTCCTGTAAGTTGAGAGGTCATTGTACAAGGTATTAGCTGTTAATGATACTTTAGGTTATTTTTTACATGAATACCTCAAAAATTTTTCATTATAATATTTTTATATATATATATTTTTTTTAAGACCTTGGACCCAAGCATACCAGATTTGAGAGTTTTTATTATAATACTAAAGGATGATTTGGTACCCTGAGGCTTCATAGTAAGGTCAGTATTTTCATTTTTAACCTTTGCTTAGCTGCTGACTTCATACGAAGCACTAAGAAAGTCTGCATTGGCCAATCTGCAAGCTTTATATGAGGTAACCATCCATTCACTTGATGTAGTGCTGCTCTCAGGTGTCTGCCCTTCCCTCTCCTTCCTTCTTTCCTTCCTTCCTCTTCTGTCTTTTTTTTTACTTCATTCTTTCCTTGTCCCTCTGCCTTCGGTGACTTCACACTCCCTCATTTGTTTGTCATTCTTTCATTCTTTCCTGTTCCTTCTGCCTATGGATTACTCTACACTGAGTGACAAGCCAAATGGTTTCCTGCACACCAGGAAACCATTTACTACGCTGGATGATAACCAAATGCAGGGAGGTCCCGAAGATACAAGCAGTTAGGTTCCATTTGGCATAGCTGTATAACGAATTCTTGTATAACAAAACACGTAACTATTGGTAAAATTTTGGTTGGGTTCGAGGACCCCATCAGAGGCAAGTTCTCAAGTTAATGTATAGGATACCAAATGCAACAAACATATCAGTATTACTGAACTATAGAGAAAACAACCTGAAAGAACAAATAGTATGCAAATAACATGACTGCATATTGATTAAATATATAAAATATGTATAACACTCATCTAATAGTGGTAATGTTGTGTTGGAAGTGGGAAGCTGGTGGTTGCCAGCTGAGCAGCCGTGCCAGATTCCCAAACCCATATTATCGTACCTGGCACATTAAAATTATCTTTTCTTTATCAGAATTATCGCACTCATAAACAAAGGCATTTCTTCACATAAATCGGTAATTACTGTGGAATTAATATATTTATACGTGGAGTGATTAATTAACGTTATTGAATTTGTTTAACTGTTAAGTACCTACCAGAGTAAAATGCTGGTTATCGTAAGAGTTCCTAAATCCTACTGTTGTATTAGTCTTACAGTAGACTTGTTAATTTTGCAACCCCTGATTTATTTTTCAGATTATGAAATTATGAAAGATATCACATTATTGCATGCATGCTACTGCATATCGCAACGTGTGCCAAAATATCGCATGTTGCGATAAGTATCGCACGTCTGGCAACGCTGCAGCTGAGCAGTCCTGTTATTTCTATCCGAGATTGAGAGAAAATGGCGGTGACTGCGTTTGCTGGGATGTCTGGGTTAGAATCCTTCCACCTCGCCCCGGACTGAATGTTTCATCATTGGATTTTCGCGATTGTATAATGAAAATTGTCCCTAATTTACCCAGGTTGTATCCTTGGTTTCTCGTATATCGAGTAGTCGTATAGCGGGACCTACATATAATAAAATTATGGTACCTGTTGGTTTAGTGGGTAATTGCAGCACTTCAGTTGGATTGAACCGGTGAAGGTTTATATCCAAGAGGTGATTGGAGTTATTGCTCACGTAATGCCACTCACGAATGAGTGAGGCTGGTCACTCTCATCTTAACTGTCAGGACCAACTTGCCTAGCCTCGGGCCCCTACGTTCCTTGTGGGGTAACTTAGGATTGGATGATGATGATGATGATTATGATGACAATTTACATTGGTTATAAAACAATAACTCAGGGGAGGTAAACTGCCTTGAAAATTATCAGCCCAGGAGGGGTTGATGAACATGTATAAAAGGAAATCAGTACAGTATCCATCCATCCATCATCCAATCCTATGTTGCCCCACGAGGAGCGTAGGAGCCTAGGGCTAGGCAAGTTGGTCCTGACATTTAAGATGAGAGTGACCAGCCTCACTCATCCCTGAATGGCATTATGTAAGCAATAAACCCCAACCATCCCTTGGATATAAACCTTCACTGGCTCAATCTGATTGGAGCGCCGCAGTTACCCACTAAACCACCAGGCACCATAATTTGGTTATATGGTTACCAACCAAAGTAAATAGTTTCCTGGTGTACAGGAAACCATTTGGCTTGTCACTCAGTGCAGAGCAGGCATGGGGAACATCTGGCCTTCGGGCCATATAAGGCCTGCAAGACCATTTGATCAGGCCGGCGAGGCAGTTCATAAATGCAATTTCATAAACTCATAAATGAATATATATATATATATATATATATATATATATATATATATATATACTGCATACTGTGTATATATATATCTATATATATCTATATCTGTATCTATATCTATATATCTATATATATATATATATATATATATATACTGCATACTGCATACTGTGTATATATATATCTGTATATATCTATATCTATATATCTATATCTATATATTGTTACATAGCCTATGATTTCATCATCCTTTGTGTAATTTTAACGCACAGTTGCTGCATGTTTGATCACGAGCGTGTTCTGCCTCAGTCCCCCCCTTCTACCGTTATAGTAGAGTAAGTCGTTCTCTCTGTTATTCAGAGTGGGATTTTCAGCTCTTTGTCCCCATGGCTTCATTTGCACGTCCTTCTTACAAGTTGTATCAAGCTCTCCTGGCCCCTATATAATGAGCTCAGTCTCTGCATCATGGCCACTTAGATCTGCTCCTCTTTTTGTTCACATCTCTGTCTTCCCCTGTACAGATATTATTATTGAGTGCTCAAGAAATCTCCAAACATCTAGCAGCTGTGTGTAATTTGAGTATAAGCGTTATTGCATTTTTTCTTGTACTGTGTAGCATAAGGTTAATTCTTAGGCCTAGTGAGGTTTTTGATTAATGTTGGGTTTTATGTCAGTCATTTTTGATAATAGTTTGTATCTGTAATAATTTATCTTGCATTAACTGAGCATTACCAGGTGTATTTTCATTTTATCAGGGCTGACTTAGATAAATTTACTCTTGCTAATTTCGTGTTAATAGAGGCTATTGCAGTTAACCATATATTTAACCTGCTTATTTGCCATTACATTATCCTTATGAGTTCTGAATGTTTTGTTGTTAGTTTGTGCATTAAACTTTAACTTGTAATTTTACCTAACTCTTTTGTTTTGAACCTGGAACTTTACGGGACAGTAGTGACTCTTAGTATTCTCACTTAAAGTGTACGTTATCTTTCTCTGTTCCGTAACATAAATTTGGCGACCTCTTATCAGGATATTCAGGATATTATCATAAGGATATTGCTTGATATTTTGTGACTGTGATATATTCATGATGTCTACTATTTCTACACTTGATGAAGCCAAAGATTTTTTGTCAAATGTGCAAACAAGTGTGTGATGTAGAAAACAGAACAAAGAATGAACTTAAGCTTGTTGCTCAACAATTGGGAATTGCTGTTCGCTCTCATCATTCTAAAGATCAAATTGTTGACATGATTAATGAAAGCTTGTTTAATGTAACTCCTCCAAATGAGCAAACGCAGATTGAATTAGCTAAGTTACAGCTAGCCCTGCAGGAGGCTAAGGCTAAGGAGGCGGAGTCTCGTGTTAAGGAGGCTGAATTTCAAGCACGTTCTAAGGAGGCTGAGGCACAAGTTGAAATTGCTAGGATTCAGGCAGACCATGAGTATCGCATGAAACAATGTGGAACTGGATCATCTAGCTCTGATGATTTTGATGTGGCTAAAAATGTTAAACTTGTCCCTCCTTTTAATGAATCTGATTTAACAAAGTATTTTCAGTTGTTTGAGAGGGTAGCTACAGGTTTTAATTGGCCTAAGGAGTATTGGCCAGTACTCCTTCAAACTGTTCTCACCGGTAAAGCTCAAGTAACTTATGCATCTTTGCCTCAGGATCAATCTGATAATTATGATGTAGTTAAGAGCTTGATTCTTAAGGCCTATGAGCTTGTTCCTGAAGCCTATAGAGTAAAATTTAGGACAACTTACAAGCAAGATAAGCAATCCCATGTTGAGTATGCAAAAATCAAAGAAGATCTGTTAGAGCAGTGGTTAAATTCTAAGAATGTGGATTCTGATTTTGACAAATTTAAGCAGATGATTTTGCTGGAGGACTTCAAAAGGTGTATTAGTAAGGATGTAAGCCTATATCTTGATGAGAGAAGAATAGATAATTTGTCTGATGCTGCAGTTTTAGCTGATGAATATGTTCTCACTCACAAGAGATATTCTAAAGAAAAAGGGAAAGCTGAGAGTAAGTGCGTTGCCTCTACTCAGAGTACAGGTAACAAGAAAGAGAATAAGGATGATGTTTCTCAGGAAGTAAATACCAGCTTCACCTCTAGATTTCAGAAACGTAAATGTACTTATTGTAGTAAGCTTGGTCATACTACGGAGAGATGTTTCAGGAGACAGCGTGATGTGAACAAAAAGGAGTCTTTAAATATTCAGTCAATTGGTCTAGTGTCCACTCTTGAGAGTTCCCAGAATTCTTTAACTGAGTTAACTGAACCTGCTTTGAGGGGTAACTTAAATTCTCATGATGGAGCTCCTCTTTTGAGCAGTAACGTGGGTGACACTCTCAAGAGTTCATGTGCTAATTTCCTGTCTGATGGTTTTGTCAGTCCTCTGGACAGTAATGACAGGAAATCAGTTAAAATATATTGTGATACAGGTGCTTGCCAATCCCTTATGCTGACCAGTGTTCTAGGCTCTAATGTTAATTCCTCTGATGAAACTGTAATCTTACAAGGTGTAGGGAATAATTACTTCTCTCTCCCTCTGTGCAGAGTGAATTTAGAGTCTGGTTTTGTTAATGGTTCCGTTATGGTTGGGTTGGTTGAGACACTCCCAATGTCAGGTGTAACTTTTTTACATGGAAATGATATTGGTGGAAGTCAAGTGTGTCCAGCTCCTCAGTTGTCTAGTGAGCCAGTGGCTGTGTCCCAGGATTGTGATGTCCCTGATGTGTTCCCTGCATGTGCTGTCACTAGGGCTAAGTCTAAAGTTACTGGTGATTTAGAGGATAATGATGATGATGATGTTATCCTAGCTGACACTTTTCTTGCTAATTTGGACCACTCACCAGATGAGGCAGTACCCCGTAGTGTTGATAATTTGTCTCGTCAAGAGTTGGTTGAGTTGCAGGTTGCTGACCCTGAGTTGAAAGGTCTAGCTAACTCTGCTTACAGTGAAAGAGTCAGCTGGTGCTTCTACTTGTTATTATGTAAAGTCAGGAGTACTTATGAGGAAGTGGAGACCCCCAACAGCATCAGCCGACTGTGAATGGGAGGTTGTACATCAAGTTGTCATCCCTCGTGTTTGTAGGCAGGATATCATTAGAGTGGCTCATGATTCCAGTTTGGCAGGACACCTTGGAGTGAGGAAGACTGTGGCACGCATTTTGAAACACTTCTACTGGCCAGGTATCTTCAGGGATGTTTCCTGGTATTGTAAGTCTTGTCACACCTGTCAAGTTGTGGGGAAGTGTAATCAGACCGAAAAGGTTGCACCTCTAGTTCCCATTCCTCCTTTTGAGGTGCCTTTCACCCGTGTGTTGGTGGATATTGTGGGCCCTCTTCCTAAGACTTCTTCAGGATTTTCTTATGTGTTGACCATGATTGATATGGCTACTCGTTATCCTGAAGCCATTCCACTTAGAAACATCTCAGCAAAGAACGTGGTTAAGGAAATGCTGGGGTTCTTCGCAAAGTTTGGTCTGCCCAAGGAGGTACAGTCAGACCGGGGAAGTAACTTCATGTCAAATGTTTTCAAGCAGTCTCTGAAAGAGTTGGGCATCACCCAGATCACGTCTTCAGCTTACCATCCCCAGACCCAAGGAGCGTTGGAGAGATATCATCAAACACTCAAATCGATGCTCAAGAAATACTGTTTGGAACATCAGAAAGACTGGGATAAAGGTCTTCCATTCGTTGTGTTTGCCGCAAGAGAATCTCCAAATGAATCACTGGGCTTCTCACCTTTTGAACTACTGTTTGGCCAGGAAGTAAGAGGACCCCTTAAGTTACTCAAGGAATGCTGGCTGTCGGAGGAAGATGACGTCAACCTGCTGGAGTATGTGATGAATTTCAAAGAACGGCTGTCCACTGCTTTACAGCTGGCGAGAGAGAATTTAGGAGCTGCTCAGGAGAAGATGAAGACTTGGTATGATAAGAAGTCCAGGTTACGCCACTTTCAGCCAGGAGATCAGGTTTTGATTCTGCTACCAGTGCATGGGCAACCTCTTCAGGCCAAGTTTAGTGGTCCTTATTTCGTGGAGAAGAAACTCAGTGATGTCAACTATGTCATCGCCACACCAGATCGTAGAAAGAACAAGCAACTATGTCACATCAACATGCTAAAGTTATATCACAGGCGGGACGAAAATAATCCAGTCTGCACTGTAGCTGTTCCACCCGAGTCTGCAAGTGAAGCTCTCCCATGCAGTATGAGCCTGAGTGATAGTTTGGGGAAGAATCCTGATATCATGAATGATCTCCAGACTAAGCTTTCTCATCTACCTCCCAAGGAAAGGCAGGAGTTTTCGGCATTACTGCAGGAGTACCCGCAAGTGTTCCGTGCTACTCCAGGAAGAACCACTGTGTTGATGCATGATGTCGATGTTGGAGACGCAAAGCCAATTAAATTGCCTCCTTACCGTGTGAACCCAGTGAAAGTTCCTCTCATCCAGAAGGAGCTTGGCTACTTGTTGGACCACAAGATGATTGAGCCCTGTCAGAGCGAGTGGAGTTCTCCTGTCACTCTAGTCCCTAAGCCAGGTGGGTCACAGCGGCTTTGCATCGACTACAGACGTGTTAATCAGATAACCAAAACAGACACTTACCCTCTCCCTCGCGTGGAAGATTGCATAGACAAGATCGGAAAGGCTAGGTACTTAAGTAAGTTTGATTTGTTAAAGGGATACTGGCAAGTACCTATGATTGAACGTGCTAGGGAGATCTCATGTTTTGTAACATTAGGAAAGACCTTTGCATGGTCTGTAATGCCATATACAGATTGTTTTAGAGTAATAAGAAATTTCCTTTGTAAATTTCTTTTTTCTTTGTGGGGAGGTGTTACATAGCCTATGATTTCATCATCCTTTGTGTAATTTTAACTCACAGTTGCTGCATGTTTGATCACGAGCGTGTTCTGCCTCAGTCCCCCCCTTCTACCGTTATGGTAGAGTAAGTCGTTCTCTCTGTTATTCAGAGCGGGATTTTCAGCTCTTTGTCCCCATGGCTTCGTTTGCGCGTCCTTCTTACAAGTTGTATCAAGCTCTCCTGGCCCCTATATAATGAGCTCAGTCTCTGCGTCATGGCCACTTAGATCTGCTCCTCTTTTTGTTCACATCTCTGTCTTCCCCTGTACAGATATTATTATTGAGTGCTCAAGAAATCTCCAAACATCTAGCAGCTGTGTGTAATTTGAGTATAAGCGTTATTGCATTTTTTCTTGTACTGTGTAGCATAAGGTTAATTCTTAGGCCTAGTGAGGTTTTTGATTAATGTTGGGTTTTATGTCAGTCATTTTTGATAATAGTTTGTATCTGTAATAATTTATCTTGCATTAACTGAGCATTACCAGGTGTATTTTCATTTTATCAGGGCTGACTTAGATAAATTTACTCTTGCTAATTTCGTGTTAATAGAGGCTATTGCAGTTAACCATATATTTAACCTGCTTATTTGCCATTACATTATCCTTATGAGTTCTGAATGTTTTGTTGTTAGTTTGTGCATTAAACTTTAACTTGTAATTTTACCTAACTCTTTTGTTTTGAACCTGGAACTTTACGGGACAGTAGTGACTCTTAGTATTCTCACTTAAAAGTGTACGTTATCTTTCTCTGTTCCGTAACAATATCTATATCTATATATCTATATCTATATATCTATATATATATATATATATATATATATATATATATATATATATACACAGTATGTATATATATACATACACAGTATTGCCAGACGCCTCAATCCCGTTTGGGGTGGCCACAAACAAATCGCCTCCAAGTCGCCCTGTCCCCCGCCATTTCACTGCCCTGCTCTCAACTCACACCCCCCTCTCTCATATACCTCTCCACCCCATCCCTCCATCTCATCCTCGGCCTCCCCCTCCCTCTTCCCCCGTCCACCTCACTCACCTACACTCTCTTCATCAGTCTTTCACCCTCCATCCTCTCCACATGGCCAAACCACCTCAGTGTGTTCCTCATAACACTTCCTATCACATCCACATCCACACCACAATGCTCCTTTATATCCTCATTCGTCAGCCTGTCTCTCCACGTGACTCCACAGGCTCCTCTTAAATAACTCATTTCCACTGCTCTCACTCTTGACTTGTGTCCTTCCAACAATGTCCAAGCTTCACTTCCGTACGTTAGAGTTGGTATCACAATACTGTCATGTAGTAACTTTTTCACTTCCATGCTCACTTCCCTGTTTCTTATCACTCCTTTCAAAGAACCAGCAACCTTTCTTCCCTGCTGTACCCTTTCAAGCACTTCACCCTCCAAACCTCCATCCTTACTCATCACACTACCCAAGTACTTAAACGTTCTCATATTTTCCAATTCCTCACCATCTAACCTCGCTGTACATTCACTAACTTCACCTCTCTCAAAGACCATCACTTTACTCTTCCCTACATTCACATTTAGATTCCGTTTCTTACACACACTCTCAAACTCATCCACCAAGCCCTGCAGCTCCCCTTCGTCTTCACTCAACAACACAGTATCATCTGCAAACAACAGTTCAGGGAGTTTCCAAACACTATCCTCTCTCACCAGGGCCACTCCAACATCCACTACCCTACCTTGTACCTCTTTTATTACCCCATTCATGTACAGATTGAACAACCATGGAGACATGACACATCCCTGTTTCAAACCATTTTTCAAAGAGAAAAATTCACGTAGTTCACCATCCACACGCACTGCAGCCTTCGCACCATCGTACATACTCTTCACAGCATTGAACAACTTCCCATCTACTCCATATATTCTTAACACCTTCCACAATCCTTGGCTATCCACCCTGTCATATGCTTTCTCCAAATCCATGAAAGCTGCATACAACTTCTTTCCCTTCTCTAGAAACTTTTCCACTAAAGATCTAAGAATGAATATCTGATCTACACAACCTCTTCCCTTCCTAAAGCCTCCCTCATATATATATATATATATATATATATATAGTAAATCCTCGTTTTTCACGCCACAGATGTTTTGCCAAAACCACACGAAACGCAAAACGTTGAAATGTGAAGTTAAGAATCAATGGGAAAAATAAAGGAGTGTTCTGATGGGACGTGTACCTACTCTATCATAGAGTATTATAACACCAAACAGAGGGCCTACCCAAAATTTAATGAAGAGTGTTTACTAATTCTAAAACAGCAGATTACAATAAACTTGTACATGAAAAGACATTAAAGCTGTTATAAAGAGCTGCAACACCCAAAATCCTTACCAGAAATAAAGTGAAGACTGGCGTGAGTGGCAGGTGATGGTGTGTTGAGGGTAGATGGCTAGTTATTAGGTGACATGGGCCTCTCTGGGGAAGCCCCATCACCAATGCCGAAGCCCTCGAAGTTGAACTCAGGTTCCAGCACCTCCACTTCCTCTCTGTCCACTTCTCCTCCTTCATCCACCCCTGCTTGCATGTCCAAGTCTTGCAGAATAGCAGCCACGTTCTGTCTCTCATGAAAATATTGCGTGATCCAGGCTTGTCTCTGCTCCTGTATGTTTCTGTTGTAGATGGCCATCACTTGAGACTTCAGATCACTCAAGGTCGATAGGATGTTGGTAGCCTCAGGCATAGTCCTGGTGTATGCACTGAAGGTGGTTGCTATGTCGGTTATGGTGGACAGGGTGGTCAGAAGATGGCCGCCAACAAATGAGCATCGGTATGTGTTGTCGGCTGCCAGTTGGAAGCATTGAATTGTGCGGAAATTCGCGAATTGTAAGACAACTCGGAAACTTTTTCCGTGCGCGAAAAACGAGGTGTTGAAGTAAAATGCCTCCAAATATGAGGACTTACTACATAATGTATATGTATACAGTAATCCCTATACTATCCGGACGCCCACTTTCCGGACATCCCACTTACCGGACATTGTGGGCCTGGACCTTCAGAACCGAAAAATGGCCAAAAAAGAAAGAAAACCCCCCCAAATCCAATTTTTTTCCCTCCCGTAATTTGAAATTGCTGTGCGGCGCCGAACAGCTGTTTACACCACAGCCCCTTCACCCCTTCCTTCCTCCCCCCTCCCCTGTCAGGGTTGCCATTTGGTATTTTTCATTACCAAATGTGGGCCAATTTAGTAATGAAAAATTCATTTGGTAATCAGAATAATGCATTACCAAATGGATTTTTCACATGTATGAGGATGCACAGGATGGAGATGGTGGATTGTCTGCTCTCTCTGATTAATTTGGTAGCCTACATAGCGTGAAAATAATCAATATGCTGGTAATTATGAGGAGAGTGATTACATGTATTTCAACTTGCATATAAAATTAGTGATGAATAAATGCTGGGTTTACGAATTTGGTAATGAAAAGTTAAATTTGGTAATGAAAATTGAGGAGTTTGGTAATATGGCCATTGCAATCTGGCAACTCTGTTTCCCAGTCAACAACACTCCAACAGTTACTGCTTAACTTCGATCGCGAGTGGATGCTTATTGCAGTGGATGCCACACGTCCTCGTTTTTTGTGAATAAACTGCAATACCTTGCCAGTAGACTATGTGGGAATTTACAGTGTTGTGCAGTGTTAAGAATTTAGAATTTAGAGTGCAAAGGATTAACTGTGGAGAGCAAACTGGTGGTTGAAACTGGCGTGGTGCAATTAACAGTGTGCAATGTTAAACAATTATAACTCACAGTGCAAAAGAATTACTGTAAGTGCAGCACAACACTGGATTACTGTATGTGCTTCAAGAGCATTTTCACCACTGCCAAAGCCTTAGAGAAGGCAGCCACAGATGTTCAGTAAGTACCCTGGCTGAAGTACAGTCACTTCTTGTTCCTCATTCTTTGGTTCCTTTTAATTTATTTCATGTTTTATGTCCATTATTGGTGTGAATAGGGTCTTAAATAGGTTTCAATAGGTGCTATGCATGTCTGTATTTAAATTGCCAGACACCTCAATCCTGTTCAGGGTGGCCACAAACAAATCGCCTCCATGTCGCCCTGTCCCATGCCATTTCACTGCCCTGCTCACAACTCGCACCCCCCTCTCTCATATACCTCTCCACCCCTTCCCTCCATCTCATCCTCGGCCTCCCCCTCCCTCTCCCCCCCTCCACCTCACTCACATACACTCTCTTCGTCAGTCTCTGACCCTCCATCCTCTCCACATGGCCAAACCACCTCAGTGTATTCCTCCTAACGCTTCCTATCACATCCACATCCACACCACAACGCTCCTTTATATCCTCATTTGTCAGCCTGTCTCTCCATGTGACTCCACAGGCTCCTCTTAAATAACTCATTTCCACTGCTCTCACTCTTGACTTGTGTCCTTCCAACAACGTCCAAGCTTCACTTCCGTACGTTAGAGTTGGTATCACAATACTGTCATGTAGTAACTTTTCACTTCCGTGCTCACTTCCCTGTTTCTTATCACTGCTTTCAAGGAACAGCAACCTTTCTTCCCTGCTGTACCCTTTCAAGCACTTCACCCTCCAAACCTCCATCCTTACTCATCATACTACCAAAATACTTAAATGTACTCACATTTTCCAATTCCTCACCATCCAATCTCGCTGTACATTCACTGACTTCACCTCTCTCAAAGACCATCACTTTACTCTTCCCTTCATTCACCTTTAGATTCCGTTTCTTACACACTCTCCCAAACACATCCACCAAGCCTTGTAGCTCCCCTTCATCTTCACTCAACAACACAGTATCATCTGCAAACACCAGTACAGGGTGTTTCCAAATACTACCCTCTCACCAGGGCCACTCCAACATCCACTACCCTACCTTGTACCTCTTTTATTACCCCATCCATGTACAGATTGAATAACCATGGAGACATGATACATCCCTGTTTCAACCCCACCTTCAAAGAGATAAATTCACTCAGTTCACCATCCACACGCACTGCAGCCTTAGCATCATCATACATACTCTTCACAGCATTCAACAACTTCCCATCTACTCCATATATTCTTAACACTTTCCACAATCCTTATCTATCCACCCTGTCATATGCTTTCTCTAAATCCATGAAAGCTGCAGACAACTTCTTTCCCCGTCTCTAGAAACTTTTCCACTAAAGATCTAAGAATGAATATCTGATCTACACAACCTCTTCCCTTCCTAAGCCTCCCTGTTCTTCTCCAACTAATTCCTCTGTTCTTTCTCTCTCTGTCAATAAGTATCCTACCATTCACTTTTCCTATTATTCTAAGAAGACAAACAACTCTATCAATAAGTATCCTACCATACACTTTTCCTATTATACTAAGAAGACAAATGCCCCTATGATTACCATGCATTTCTTTTTCCCCTTTTCCTTTGTACAAGGGAATAATTATACCTGACTTCCAATCCTCCAGGACTCTACCTTCCTCTCAAGCCAATCTGCACTTCTTCCACATCCATTCTACTACTGTGTCTCCCCCTTGCTTTAGTATTTCACCACACACTCCATCAATTCCTGGGGCTTTCCCCAATTTAACTTTCTTCATTGCTTCCACAACTTCTATCCTACTGATTTCTTCCTGTCTTCTCACCCACATTCTTCTCCCAGCCATTCCCCAGCCACTCATACTCGCATTACTTCCATCCTGTATGTTCAACAATTCCTTAAAGTGTTCTCTCCATCTGTTCACTTTTTCTCCCTTCTCCATTAGTAATCTACCATTTTTATCTTTCACTCCCTTGCTAACTTCACTTCCACCCTGTCTTACTCTCTTCACCTCTTTCCAGAATATTTTCTTACAGTCCCTCCACTTTACACTCAAATTCCTTCCAAATTTTTCATCCACTCTATTCTTACTCTCTCTTACTAATCTTTTCTCCTCTTTCTTTCTACATATAACTCTCTCTTCCGCCTCTAAACTTCTTCTACGCCCCTATTTCTCATCCATCCATTGTATGCTTTCTTCATTTGTGGCATAGCCTGTCTCACCTCTTCATTCCACCATGCTGTTCCTTGCACCCCTCTCCGTCTTCTCTTCATCCCACACATCACATCACATGCTGCACATATTTCTTCTGTGAATATCCTGCACACACCTTCCACGTCCCCCATCTGCTCCAATTCATATTAGCCCAATCTTTCCTCCACTTCTCTCTTATATTCTTCCTTTTTCTGATCCTCTTGTAACCTTTCCACTCTTCTTGCAAATACTCCTTCTTCTCGTCCTTCCCTTCTTCTATTTCTCCATGTTTTTTGGATCTTTATTCTGGCCACCACCAAGTAGTGGTCAGAACGTCCACTCCCCCAACCTCTATAAGCTCTTGCATCCATTACACATCTTCGCATCCTTTCATAATCAATCATTGCCTTCCTTTCATTCAGTTCACCACCCACCCTTCTCATCACTCGCCATGTATACCTTTGGATCATTTTGTGCTGGAGGAGGGTATTGGCTATCACCAACCCCCTCCCAGCACAAATGTCCACTAATGCACTACCATTCTCATCTATCTCAGGAGGGACACCCCACTCACCAACTATTCCATCCACCTTCACATTCCCTACTTTACCATTCATATCACCGATCAAAAACACTCTCATTCCTTCCAAACTTCTCCATGGACACTTCCACATTTGTCCAGAACTTTTCTCACTCTGCTTGCACGATCTTGCGTTGGCGCATACACGCGCACAATCGCCCACATTTGTATTCCAACTTTCAATCTTACCCTCTCAATCCTTGACCCAACTGATCCCTGTCCAGTATGGGAACTATGCATGTCCGGTAGGGAATTATTTAGGTGGCTTTCAAAGTTAGGCTGGGTTACGGTCCTTAAGTACCAGTCCAGGAGTTAGTTGCCCACTTTCCGGACATGCATTTGGCTCTGTTACATCAGATATTCGATGGATTATTGGATACGTACATGTATATATGTATATGTATAGGAATCTCTGTGGTACAGTGGTAGAATACGTTTCACACTCTTGTGGATGAGGGTTTGCCTCCCTCCAGAGTTGTAAAAACTTTGGGAATCGTTCACTGAGCCACTTGCTACTTTGGGGACATAAGGGGTGCTGTGGTTGAACCAGTGTTGCATACTAGTACAGTATGCTTGCACCCAGTCGGCTTAAGGCGGGCCGATTACACTTGGTTCACAGACTACAGACATGTCCAAAGCCACTGCAACACTACAGTTACACTTACAGGCACTTCTCACCCTACATACAATCTTCACCAGACAGCCAAGCCACTGGGTAGAGATACATTGGCTGTATCATCCCTGCTTCGGTAGGGATAGGCAAGTCCTGCAGTTGAGCTCAACGGCTGATGATGATGATGATGATATATATATATATATATATTTATACACGTATATTTATATATTATTTATGTATTAAGAATATATGGAGTGGAGGGGAAATTGTTGAGTGTTGTGAAGAGTATGTACGAGGGAGCTAGGGCTACGGTGCGAGTGGATGGTGAGCTGAGTGAGTTCTTTGATCTCAATGTGGGACTGAAACAGGGGTGTGTGATGTCTCCATGGCTGTTTAATATATATATGGATGGGGTTGTAAAGGAGGTGCAAGGTAGGGCAGTGGATGTGGGGGTGGCCCTAATGAATGAGGGTGAGATTTGGAAGCTTCCGGTGTTGCTGTTTGCTGATGATACAGTATTGTTGAGTGAAGATGAATGGGAGTTCCAAGGTTTGGTGAATGAATTTGGGACAGTGTGTAGGAGGAGGAAGCTGAAAGTTAATGTAAACAAAAGTAAAGTTATGGTGTTTGAGAGGAATGAAGTCACAGAGTGTGCAGTGAGGTTGGATGGTTAGGATATGGAGAATGTGAGTGCATTCAAGTACTTGGGTAGTGTGATGAGTAAGGATGGAACTTTGGGGGATGAAGTACGTGAAAGAGTACAGCAGGGAAGGAAGGTTGTTGGTACACTGAAAGCAGTGATGAGAAATAGGAAGGTGAGTATGGAAGTTAAGAAGTCACTGCATGATGGTATTGTGATCCCTACCCTGACGTATGGAAGCGAGGCGTGGACCTTGCAAGAGGGGAACAAGTCAGGAGTGAGAGCAGTGGAAATTAGTTACTTGAGAGGAGCATGTGGAGTGACGTGGAGGGACAGGTTGACGAATGAGGAAGTGAAGGAACGTTGTGGGGTAGATGTGGTTGTGGTTGAGAAGATTAGGAGAAATACACTGAGGTGGTTTGGACATGTGGAGAGAATGGAGATTGAAAGACTGACTAAGAGGGTGTATGTAGGTGAGGTGGAGGGAGGGAGAGGGAGGGGTAGACCGAGGATGAGGTGGAGGGAGGGAGTTGAGAGGTATATGAGGGAGGGGGGGGTGAGTTGGGGGGAGGGTAGTCAAATGGTGGGTGACAGAGTGACTTGGAGGCGTTTTGTCTGTGGCCACCCTTTGCGGGATTAGGGCGTCGGGCTATAGATAGATAGATAGATATATATATATATATCTATATATATAGATAGATAGATAGATAGATATATATTTATGAATATATATATACGGTATATATAATTATTTATATATATATATATATATATATATATGTATACAGTGCTTGTCAGAAGTATCGAGTGCCCTGCATCTCTCCTACGAAACAAACCTTTCAACATTGAAAAAACATATAAATAATGTATTTTATTTACCGTTAATGCTTGGTAGGGTATCCTTTACGCTTCTTCATGGACCTGAGACGTCATGGAAGTGAAAGGGCAAGGTTTCTGAGATGCTGGAGTGGTATTTTGTCCCAGGAGTCACGAATGGCTGCTTCCAGCTTAGGCAGAGAGCTCATGTCCTTCCCTTGGAGATTCTTCTTCACCAAGTACCAGAGGTTTTCTGTCGGGTTGAGTTCTGGGCTATTGCCTGGCCAGTCTTTCATGAATGATACCTCGCAGTCACGACGCCAATTGGTGACCGATTTGGCTTTATGAGCAGGTGCACCGTCCTTCTGAAACACTCGTGCACCTGTGAGCTCGAAGGACTCAGGTAAATGATCACAAAGAAGCTCCAGATAAACGTCCTGATTCACTCTGCAGTTCTTGAGACGCACAACAAGCTTCCCCAAACCTTTACCATAGAAACAACCCCATACCATAAGTGAATCGTTTTCGTTTTCGTTTTTGTTTTCGTTTTCATTTTTAAAGGCTCCAATATGCTTGCATGTGTTGGCCTTGGTTACCTAATAGCGGCTCTCCACGCTGCACGATCCATTGCAGCCTCCCTGTTCAGTCCCTTAACCCTGAGGTCACACTTAATGACCTCGTCCCATGTCTTTCTCGGTCTACCCCTCATAACCCCACCCCCAATATTAACACATCTCACCTTCCTCACCCAATTATCATCCTCCATCCTCTCCACATGTCCAAACCATCTCAATCTACCTCTCCTCATCACAACACCAATCAGGGTGTTTAACTGTGCTCTTCACAGCGGGTCACTACCTTTGCGCCGGTACTCGAGTGTTCCTCGATTACAGGTAACACTAAACGTTGCCTCATCAGACCACAACACTGACAACCATTGGTCCTCACCCTATTTAAGGTACTTGTTAGCAAAGGCAAGCCTACGAAGTCGCTGGTTACGTGTAAGAAGAGGCTTTCTCACAGGCCTGTGACTTGTGTAACCAAGTTCATGGACTCTTCGAGACACGGTGCGCACAGAAACCTCACCAAACACTTCCGGGTTGCTCTCCTTAATTTTCCTTGCACTCACACGACGATTAGACTCCACTGCACGTTTTGAAACATTAACAGACCTCGGGGAAGTTTTCCTGGGCCTACCAGACTGCGGTTTCTTTGTGGGAACGTCACCACTATTTTCCACTCAAAAACGGGCGTACAACCTACGCACTGTCGATCGAACCACACCAACCAATTCGCTAATTTCCTTTGTGGGGTGGCCTGCCACCTTTAGAGCAATGATCTGGGATATGATTTCATTCGAAAGTTCACAGGTAGGGGCCATAACAAGGTGGCAAAAGCCAAAACACTGCAGGACATAGGTAAAAAATGATGGAAGAGGAGAGGGAGACGCGGTGGAGTTCCTCTTTCTCACGCAGCCCGTAGGCAACTGAGGCAGGAGCCAACCAGCGTGCAGTAAGGTCTCAAGCTCCTGTGACGTCATGTTAGAGCCCCAAACATCTGGCTCAGTTTTTAGTACCAAAAATGGGTGATTCTTTTTTCGCCAAAAGTATTGCGCGCCCTGCCATTTCACTGCCCTGCCCCCAACTCACACCCCCTTCTCTCATATACCTCTCCACTCCATCCTTCTACCTTATCCTCAGCCTCCCCCCTCCCTCTTTTCCCCTCCACCTCACTCACATACACTCTCCTCGTCAGTCTATCTTCCTCCATCCTCTCCACATGGCCAAACCACCTCAGTGTGTTCCTCCTAACACTTCTTATTACATCCACATCCACACCACAATGCTCCTTTATATCCTCATTTGTCAGTCTGTCTCTCCATGTGACTCCACAGGCTCACATTTTCCATTTCCTCACCATCCAACCTCACTGTACATTCACTGACTTCACCTCTCTCAGAGACCATCACTTTACCCTTTCCTACATTCACATTTAGATTCCATTTCTTACACACTCACCCAAACTCATCCACCAAGCCTTGCAGCTCCCCTTCGTCTTCACTCAACAACACAGTATCATCTGCAAACAACAGTGAACATTATATATATATATATATACTGTATATCATCCATCCATCATCCAATCCTACGTTGCCCCATGAGGAGTGTAGGAGCCCGAGGCTAGGCAGTTGGTCCTGACATTTAAGATGAGAGTGAGGAACCTCACTCATCCCTGAGTGGCATTACATGAGCAATGAACCCCAACCATCCCTTGGATATAAACCTTCACCAACTCAATTTGATTGGAGCACAATAATTACCCACTAAACCACCAGGTGCCAAAATTTGGTTATATGGTTACCACCCAGCGTAGTAAATAGTTTCTTGGTGTACAGGAAACCATTTGGCTTGTCACACAGTGTAGAGTCACCCATAGGCAGAAGAAAGAGGAAAGAATGAAGGAATGAAAGACAGAAGAGGGAGAGTAAAGTCACCCGTAGGCAGAAGGACGAGGAAAGAATGAAGGAAAGAAAGATAGAAAAAGATGGATGGAAAGAAGGATGGAGGAGAGGACAGGGCAGACACCCGAGAGCAGCACTGCTTTGAGCGAGTGGATGGTGAGCGCCCTCACCTACCACAGTATATACATACAGTAATCACTCCAATATCCGATGTAATAGAGCCATAGGTAGGTCCGGATATTGGTTCTGTCCGGATATTGGGCCCCAGCTTATGGACTTGTACTTATGGACCCTAACTCAGAGAAACACCTATACTACTCCCTCTGGACATGAATAGCACCTATTTAAGACCCAAATCACACCAATAAGGCACATAAATGACTGAAATAAATGCAAAAGAAACATAAAATGAGGGTTTAGAAGTAGGTTCATACAATAATAAACATTCTGGTGACTGGCTCCTGGACTGGTACTTATGGACCCTAACCTAGCCTAACTCAGAAAAACACCTTCCTACTGCACATGCATAGCTCCTAACACCCTATTCACACCAATAAAGGACATTAAAGAGTGAAATGAGGTAAGTATATTATGGAAAAAAGTACAGTATGAAACATTCTTATATTCGGATAGTGGGGATGTTCGGATATTGGGGGGGCGTCCGGATATTAGAGTGATTACTGTATATATATATATATACAGTATATATATATATATATATATATATATATATATATCAACAACTGAGGTGCCCGTGGGGAGTCTTATACTACTCGTATATATCCAGCCAAGGAGAAGCAAGATGATTTTCCACTTCATATTTATTTATCTCAGGTGACTAGTTTCGGGATGCATATCCCATCTTCAGACCTAAAAGCATTTAAAACACATACTGCAAATTAGATAAAGTTTTTAAAAATTTTTAAAAATATCCATAAGAAATACAAAAAAAGAAAAGTTACCAAAAAAGCATGTGGCAATGACTGATTACATAAAAAAGTATTTTTTTTTTTTTTTCTTAAATAACAAACTCGAGAAATAAAAGTGAGAGTGTTACGTCTGTGAGTTGGCAGCTAACACTGAAAATCATGAACACAGTGTTTCATAAAGAAAAATGTCATGAAGCTTCTGAACCATCAACAAACCAGTGTGAAGCAAAAGAACCAAGTAAAGAATCAATGAACCAAGTATCAAAAGGCTGATTCATCGATACAAAACACTATAATCCCAAGGTATACAACTTTGTTGATGATTCATAGTTATTTAATGAAGGCTTAAGTTTGTGAATGTACAAAGACTCCAAAATTCGCAGTTCCATTCTGTCATTACTACTATGTAAAATACTGAAATTATCCATATTACAAGTATGGCCCATATCGAAACAGTGGTTCCTAATCTCTGACAAAGTTGGGTTAGACAGTGGCAAAGATGTTCTATGAGACAAGCCTCTGTGCTCTCACACACAAATTTTGAGGTTCCGAATTGAACTCCCAATATATCTAGCTGTACAGCTAGAACAGGCATTTAAATATACTGTGTTTGAGCACAGTGGCTTTGGGATATTATCTTTACATCGAAAAAATGATCTCTATCTCTCTATCTATTGCCAGACACCTCAATCCCGTTTGGGGTGGCCACAAACAAATCGCCTCCAAGTCGCCCTGTCCCCCGCCATTTCACTGCCCTGCTCCCAACTCACACCCCCCTCTCTCATATACCTCTCCACCCCATCCCTCCATCTCATCCTCAGTCTCCCCCTCCCTCTTCCCCCCTCCACCTCACTCACATACACTCTCTTCATCAGTCTTTCACCCTCCATCCTCTCCACATGGCCAAACCACCTACAGTAAAAGGATTTACAAATACAAATCTAAATGAGATTTGAGGATAGACACACTTGAGTATTTTCAAAAGCTGGTTCCTAATATTATAACTGACATGACCATAAAAGGGAAACCTAATATATGTCCTTAGCTGCAGTTGCTGCCTTCCTAGAACCACATAATATCTGGTTTAAAAAATCTTTTACCATCCTAGGAAACAACGTTGTGGGGTAATTATTATTGGTGAAGAATTTACTCAGGAAATCATTTTCATCATGAAAAGATGTCCAGTTCAAACTAAGTGCATAGCATCTATGAAGTAAAGTCCGTACTGAATTAGCTTATATATGTTAGGTACAAATGATAAGAAATTCAGACCCAAACTAGTGAATTTTTCCTTCCTGTAAACAGAAGTACCTAAGTAATTACCATAATTGGTTAGCTGAATATCTGAGAAAGAGAGCAAGTTATTATTCTCAATTTCAACAGCGAACTTAATATTAGAATGCTTAGAATTCAGGTAGTCTAGAAACTTTACAACATGATCAGATTCTTTGAACAATAAAAAACAATCGTCAACATCCCTTCGGTAAAAAACTGGTTTAAAACTTACAGGACAATCTGATAACCTTTTTCTTTCATAAAAACATAGAAATATATTAGCTAATGTGGGGCCCAGTGGGGATCCCATTGCCACTCCATCAACATGTTTATAAAATTTGTCATTAAATATGAACATGGATTCGTTAACTGCCAGGTCTGAAAGGGATCTGAAATTCTGCTTTGTTAAATTATTGACTACTTCCTGCCTTTTAAATAGTTCAGCAATGCAAATATCTATAGTTTCTTTAAGTGGGATATTTGTGAATAGACTTTTAATATCAAAGCTTGCCATGATCTAATTTGCAATATGTGTTTTAAATGCTTTTAGGTCTGAAGATGGGATAAGCATCCCGAAACTAGTCACCTGAAATTAATAAATATGAAGTGGAAAATCATCTTGCTTCTCCTTGGCTGGATATATAGTATATATATATATATATCTATCTATCTATCTATCTATCTATCTATAGCCCGACGCCCTAATCCCGCAAAGGGTGGCCGCAGACAAAACGCCTCCAAGTCACTCTGTCACCCACCATTTGACTCCCTCCCCCCAACTCCCCCCCCCTCCCCCATATACCTCTCAACTCCATCCCTCCACCTCATCCTCGGTCTACCCCTCCCTCTCCCTCCCTCCACCTCACCTACATACACCCTCTTAGTCAGTCTTTCATTCTCCATCCTCTCCACATGTCCAAACCACCTCAGTGTATTTCTCCTAATCTTTTCAACCACATCCACATCTACCCCACAACGTTCCTTCACTTCTTCATTCGTCAACCTGTCCCTCCATGTCACTCCACATGCTCCTCTCAAGTAACTAATTTCCACTGCTCTCACTCTTGACTTGTTCCCCTCTTGCAAGGTCCACGCCTCGCTTCCATACGTCAGCGTAGGGATCACAATACCATCATGCAGTGACTTCTTAACTTCCATACTCACCTCCCTATTTCTCATCACTGCTTTCAGTGTGCCAACAACCTTCCTTCCCTGCTGTACCCTTTCACGTACTTCATCCCCCAAAGTTCCATCCTTACTCATCACACTACCCAAGTACTTGAATGCACTCACATTCTCCATATCCTCACCATCCAACCTCACTGCACACTCCTGTGACTTCATTCCTCTCAAACACCATAACTTTACTTTTGTTTACATTAACTTTCAGCTTCCTCCTCCTACACACTGTCCCAAATTCATTCACCAAACCTTGCAACTCCCATTCATCTTCACTCAACAATACTGTATCATCAGCAAACAGCAACACCGGAAGCTTCCAAATCTCACCCTCATTCATTAGGGCCACCCCCACATCCACTGCCCTACCTTGTACCTCCTTTACGACCCCATCCATATATATATTAAACAGCCATGGAGACATTACACACCCCTGTTTCAGTCCCACATTGAGATCAAAGAACTCACTCAGCTCACCATATATATATATATATATATATATATATATATATATATATATATATATACAGTATATATATATATATATATATATATATATATATATATATACAGTATATATATATATATATATATATATATATATATATATATATATATATATACAGGGTGTAATGCGACGTATGACAAAAACTTACACCAATGATCTATCACGTAATTCTGAGTATGTTTTGTTCTATAAACATATGCTCTCTGCGACCCCAGTTCAGTACCCAGCATTCAGCTGTTTTGTGAAAAGCTCGTCTCTTGCATGTGCCATTGGGTGAGAGCTTCGCGGGGCGACGGGAGACGAGTATTATTAGCTTATACTGTACTATAAATAAAAATCCCGTATCCTATCAGTACACACGAGTTTTAAGAAGAAACTTTACGTAGTCTATTGATTCTTTAACATGTCATGCATTCATGCAATTCTTTTGCACATATCGACTGTAATTAAGGATTAAATTCAAATTTTATGGCTTGCAAGGGAGGAGGGAGGGAGGGAGAAGAGGCTGGTGTGTTGTTGCCAGTTATGTAATATTTGGTTTGTAGGATGTTGCTACCAGCATTATCATAACACCCACAGCTCATTCAGTGAAAGAACGTTACCGTATTGAGTGACTAGCATCACTTCAAGTCAGGAGTAATATTATTATTCCTTACAATTTTTTCTGCTGCAAGTAAACGTAGCACCATTTTTTTCATATGCTGACGTGAAACAGTGACACAGGATTGCCAATGTAACGACTATGTTGCTAGACCTATTTTTTTTGCTTCTACTTGCGGCACTAACATCTGGCAACATGATATCTAGCTACATTCTGGATATTTTTGCCATTTTTAGGTGATATTCTGGAGATTTTATCGTATTTTCTAGCGATGTTTTGCAATGTTTATTATCTAGCGACATTCTAGCAAGTTTTCAGGACTAAACTAGCGAGACTGATGATAAGGACTTGGCAACCCTGCGTCCACTGTCATTTGAACGGGAACATTAGCAGGGGAGGCACACACTTTAAATACTGTTCTCCGCGTTCTGTTGTTCACCGGGTTCAGCTTCACATGTTCATGAAACAGCATGCCATGACCGTACAGCAATGAAGAATATGCAGATATCGTGTATTTTTTTATGGATTCTGCGATGATGTGCTGCAGAGAGGAACACAGGTGGAGATACCCAGTGGCGCCATATTTACTTGCAGCAGAAAAATTGTGATTAATAAAATTCTTCCTGACTTAAAGTGAGGCTAATCTCCCTTTAGAATAACGTTTTTTCACTGAATGAGCCGTGGGTGTTATGATAATACTGGTAGCAACATCCTACAAACCAAATATTACATAACTGGCAACAACACACCAGCCTCTTCTCCCTCCCTCCTTACTCCCTTGCAAGCCATAAAATTTGAATTTAATCCTTAATTACAGTCGATATGTGCAAAAGAATTGCATGAATGCATGACATGTTAAAGAATCAATAGACTACGTAAAGTTTCTTCTTAAAACTTGTGTGTACTGATAGGATATGGGATTTTTATGTATAGTACAGTAATCAATCCAAAATCCGGATCAATAGAGCCATAGGCAGGTCCGGATATTGATTCTGTCCGGATATTGGGCCCCAGCTTATGGACTTGTACTTATGGACCCTAACTCAGAGAAACACCTATACAACTCCCTCTGGACATGCATAGCACCTATTTAACACCCAAATCACACCAATAAGGCACATAAATGACTGAAATAAATGCAAAAGAAACATAAAATGAGGGTTTAGAAGTATGTTCATACATTAATAAACATTCTGGTACTTATGGACCCTAACCTAGCCTAACTCAGAAAAACACATTCCTACTGCACATGCATGAGGTAAGTATAGTATGGAAAAAAGTACAGTATGAAACATTCTGGTAAGTATAGTATGGAAAAAAGTACAGTATGAAACATTCTGGCTACTTACAGCAAGTCCCTGGCCACCTCGATGAATAACTGCCTCCTCTCGGACTCTGACAGTAAGAATGATTTCCTGAAGCACTTGCAGTACACTCTTCCTGAAGTCTTGCACTGAACTTAGTCAATAACACACAGAAGTCCGTTCTCTTCACAGTGTTCACTTTAGTCCAAATAATGCTCCATTGTAATTTTGTGTTGCACATTAACTTTTCCCATTCTTTTCAAAATTTCTAAAGGCAAAACAGAGAAGTCTGTTTACATTAAATGTAGTTTCCACTGAGTCTTTTCTCTCATCTCGAAAACCTTAACACACTGTTTTATTCACTGCACAACGCTCAAAATTCCCGTGTGGTCTAGTGGAGAAGTTCTTGCTGTTTATTCGCTGTCAGAGTCCGAGAGTATCACTGGCAGGCAACCAAGGGGTGCATCGCTGGGTCGTGGTGATGGCGTACCCACTGCAGAGGACTCTGAGGAAAGCCGCAAACTCACGTCGAGCGGTGACTCCACTGTGGCTGATGTGCTGGGCTGTGGCTCGGAGCATGAGGGCCTGTCTTGGGGAGGCAACGGAGTGGAGCCAGGGCTGGGCACAGCGGGGGTCACGGGCCTGAAAAAACTGTCAATCGTTGACTGACGCAAGGACCGACGATTCTGACGATTGATGATGCGCTGCCTGAAAGCACGCACTTCCTCCACAAGTCCCAAGGGCCCCATCTCCCTGTCGCAGTCCGGGTGTTCCAGGTAGTCTAGGATGAACTCTAGATGTTCCCGGAGTGTGCTCAGCTTGGGTATGGCTGGAGTAGTGTCCTGCTGAGAGGAGTCCGCATCATCGTCGCCTTCGTCATCGGAATCTTCAAGTTCGGTACTGACACCAGCAACCGAAGACGCGATCTCGATATCAGACAACGTCTGATACCCAGGATCGCCCTCATCGTCGTCCAACCACTCACGAACATCGTCCACATCAATATCATCGCCGTGCGTACGTAGCCGTGCATGGAAGTCATCCACATCAAACCCTAGAAAATCGTACTCCACATCTGTTCCGAGAAGCAGACGAGACCAACCATTTTAAAGAGTTTTCACAGGGACTTCCTTCCATGCACTAGCCCAGTTGTACAGCGCAGACTTGATGTTGTAGCGGCAAAGGTTTTCCAAAGTCCACTTGCCTCGAGTGTCACGTCCTTCCCTGCGCTCGTCCTCATCCTCGAGAACAACCATCACCTCGTCCAGGAACTTCCGACGGTACAGGCGCTTTGTTGCCACGATCACTCCTTGGTCCATGGGTTGAATGAGAGCAGTCGTATTAAGTGGCAGAAACATGCACCTAATACGGCCATTCTCAGCAACCAAGTCCTTGTCGCACGGGTGGGCAGGTGCATTGTCGAGCAGAAGGAGAGCCTTTACCTGGTCGCGAGGGATTCCCAGTGTCTTCGTCTGGTAATGGATGACCTCCTTGACGAAGTGACGATGAAACCAGTCTTTGAAAATCACAGCTGTGAACCATGCTTTCAAAGAATGGTACCATACGACAGGAAGGATATCCATCACCCCACGAAGGCACCGAGGCTGCTTTGCAAGGCCAACAACAACGGGCTTAAGCCGGTGCATGCCATTAGCACTGGCACAACACAAAGCAGATATCTCTTCCTTGGAAAGCTTGCGGCCAGGTACACGCTTCTCCGTCTCCTCGGCTAGAGTGTTTGTTGGCAGCGAGCGATAGAATAGGCCAGTTTCGTCAGCATTGTAGACTTGACCGAGAGTTAGGCCCTCCCTGTCGATCAAGCCTTTCACCTTGTGCCGAAACTCGTCAACTCCATCCTCGTTAGCGTCCAATGCTTCGCCATGTGCTTTACGGTTAGTAAGGCCATGTCGCAACTTGAACGTGAAGAGCCAACCCTCGGATGCCTTGAAGTCTAGGGCGTCGTGAAGCCTTGCGAACTTCTCATCAGCAGCCTTCAGCTCCGTTCCACGTACCATCACACCAGCTGCACGTTGCTGTCGGTACCAATCAACGTGGATCGGTCGATTTCTGCAAACTTGGGGGTAAACATAACCTTCCTTTCCACGTTGCATTTGCTTCGCGACGAGAAGTCAGCCGTGTACTGCATGAGTTTGTCTCGGGAACGTTTGATATCGAACAAAGTCGACCGGGCCAGGTTGTACTCGCGGAGAATGCGGGAAGAAGACCAACCCGCATCAACTTTCTCCAACATCTCCCTCTTCTTTTCCAGAGTCAGCACCACTTTCTTCCTTTTCTCAGGTGGCGGGGCCATCATCACACACATTAAGAGGAGGCTCGAGAGCAGCTGGAGGCCCTGCAGCAGGTAGGGCACCACCAAAAAAGCGAGCACCTGGGCAGCCATTGCGAAGAGCGTAGATCCAGTCGCGGTGAGAGACAGGCGGGAAGTGGGGAGGATGCAGCGGCGCTCTGTCGGACGTCGGAGGAATGACGCACCAAAACGATGCTCTCCCGCGGCGCGCGCGACAAGTTCAAATTACGGACGGAAATAAATTGTTTATTTTTTTTTATTTTTTTTGGATTTTCGGACCATTTTGGGAATGTTGGATCCCAGGACGATAAGGTCCGGGTAGTGGGGATGTTCGGTTATTGGGTGTCCGGATATAAGAGTGATTACTGTACAGTATAAGCTAATAATACTCGTCTCCCGTCGCCCTGCGAAGCTCTCACCCAATGGCACATGCAAGAGAGGAGCCTTTACACAAAACAGCTGAATGCTGGGTACTGAACTGGGGTCGCAGGGAGCATATGTTTATAGAACAAAATATACTCAGAATTATGTGATAGATCATTGGTGTAAGTTTTTGTCATACGTCGCGTTACACCCTGTATATACAGTAATCACTCTAATATCCGGATACCCAATAACCGAACATCCCCACTAACCGAACCTTATTGTCCTGGGATCAAACATTTCCAAAATGGTCCGGGAAAAAAAAAAAAAAAAAAAAAAAAAAAAAAAAATTGATTTTTTGCCGTCCGTAATTTGAACTTGCCGCGCGCGCCGCATGAGAGCATTGTTTTGGTTCGTCATTCCTCTGACGTCCGATAGAGTGCCGCTGCATCCTCCCCACTTCCCGCCTGTCTCTCACCGCGACTGGACCTACGCTCTTCGCCATGGCTGCCCACGTGCTCGCTTTTGTGGTGGTGCCGTACTTGCTGCAAGGCCTCCTGCTGCTCTCTGCCCTCCTCTTAGTGTGTGTGATGATGGCCCCGCCTCCTGAGAAAAGGAAGAGAGTGGTGTTGACTCTGGAGAAGAAACGGGAGATATTGGAGAAAGTTGATGCGGGTTGGTCTTCTTCACGCATTCTCCGCGAGTTCAACCTGGCCCGGTCGACTTTGTTCGATATCAAGCATTCCCGAGACAAGCTCATGCAGTACACGGCTGACTTCTCGTCGAGAAGCAAACGCAACGTGGAGAGGAAGGTTATGTTTACCCCCAAGTATGCATAAATCGACCGCTCCACGTTGATTTGGTATCGACAGCAACGTGCAGCTGGTGTGATGGTACGTGGAACGGAGCTGAAGGCTGCTGCTGCGAAGTTTGCAAGGCTTCACGACGCCCTAGACTTCAAGGCATCCGAGGGTTGGCTCTTCACGTTCAAGTTGCGACATGGCCTTACTAACCGTAAAGCACATGGCGAAGCATTGGACGCTAACGAGGATGGAGTGGACGAGTTTCGGCACAAGGTGAAAGGCTTGATCGACAGGGAGGGCCTCACTCTCGGTCAAGTCTATAACGCTGATGAAACTGGCCTATTCTATCGCTCGGTGCCAACAAACACTCTAGCCGATGAGACGGAGAAGCGTGTACCTGGCCGCAAGCTTTCTAAGGAACGGATATCTGGTTTGTGTTGTGCCAATGCTAACGGCATGCACCGGCTTAAGCCCGTTGTTGTTGGCCGTGCAAAGCAGCCTCGGTGCCTTCGTGGGGTGATGGATGTCCTTCCTGTCGTATGGTACCATTCTTTGAAAGCATGGTTCACAGCTGTGATTTTCAAAGACTGGTTTCACTGTCACTTCGTCAAGGAGGTCATCCATTACCAGACGAAGACACTGGGAATCCCTCGCGACCAGGTAAAGGCTCTCCTTCTGCTCGACAATGCACCTACCCACCCGTGCGACAAGGACTTGGTTGCTGAGAATGGCCGTATTAGGTGCATGTTTCTGCCACTTAATACGACTGCTCTCATTCAACCCATGGACCAAGGAGTGATCGTGGCAACAAAGCGCCTGTACCGTCGGAAGTTCCTGGAGGAGGTGATGGTTGTTCTCGAGGACGAGGACGAGCGCAGGGAAGGACGTTACACTCGAGGCAAGCGGACTTTGGAAAACCTTCACCGCTACAACATCAAGTCTGCGCTGTACAACTGGGCTAGTGCATGGAAGGAAGTCCCTGTGAAAACTCTTTAAAATGGTTGGTCTCGTCTGCTTCTCGGAACAGATGTGGAGTACGATTTCCTAGGGTTTGACGTGGATGACTTCCATGCACGGCTACGTAAGCACGGCGACGATGTTGATGTGGATGATGTTCGTGAGTGGTTGGACGACGATGAGGGCGATCCTGGGTATCAGACGTTGTCTGATATCGAGATCGCGTCTTTGGTTGCTGGTGTCAGTCCCGAACTTGAAGATTCCGACGACGAAGGCGATGATGATGCGGACTCCTCTCAGCAGGACACTACTCCAGCCATCCCCAAGCTGAGCGCACTCCAGGAACATCTAGAGTTCGTCCTAGACTACCTGGAACACCCGGACTGCGACAGGGAGATGGGGCCCTTGGGACTCGTGGAGGAAGTGCATGCTTTCCGGCAGTGCATCATCAATCGTCAGAATCGTCGGTCCTTGCGTCAGTCAACGATTGACAGTTTTTTCAGGCCCGTGACCCCCGCTGTGCCAAGCCCTGGTTCCACTCCGTTGCCTCCCCAAGACAGGCCCTCATGCTCCGAGCCACAGCCCAGCACATCAGCCACAGTGGAGTCACCGCTCGATGTGAGTTTTCGGCTATCTTCAGAGTCTTCTGTAGTCGGTACGCCATCACCACGACCCACCGATGCACCCCTTGGTCGCCTGCCAGTGATACTCTCGGACTCTGACAGCGAATAAACAGCAAGAACTTCTCCACTAGACCACATGGGAATTTTGAGTGTTGTGCAGTGAAAAAAACGATGTGTTGTGTTAAGGTTTTCGAGTTGAGAGAAAAGACTCAGTAGAAAAGAAATTTAACGTAACTAACCTTCTTTGTTTTGGCTTTGTAAAATAAAAAAAACTTGGGAAAAGTTAATGCGCAACACTAAAATTTAATGGAACATTATTTGGACTAAAGTGAACACTGTGAAGAGAATGGACTTCTGTGTGTTATTGACTAAGTTCAGTGCAAGACTTCAGGAAGAGTGTACTGCAAGTGCTTCAGGAAATCGTTCTTACTGTCAGAGTCCGAGAGGAGGCGGTTATTCATCGAGGTGGCCAGGGACTTGCTTTAAGTAGCCAGAATGTTTCATATTGTACTATTTTTCATACTATACTTACCAGAATGTTTCATATTGTACTTTTTTCCATACTATACTTACCAGAATGTGTCATATTGTACTTTTTTCCATACTATACTTACCTCATGGATGTGCAGTAGGAATGTGTTTTTCAGAGTTAGGTTCGGTTAGAGTCCATAAGTACCAGAATGTTTATTAATGTATGAAGATACTTCTAAACCCACATTTTATGTTTCTTTTGCATTTATTTCAGTCATTTATGTGCCTTATTGGTGTGATTTGGGTGTTAAATAGGTGCTATGCATGTCTGGAGGGAGTTGTATAGGTGTTTCTCTGAGTTAGGGTCCATAAGTACAAGTCCATAAGCTGGGGCCCAATATCCGGACGAAACTAATATCCGAACCTACAGATGGCTCTATTGATCAGGATATTGGAGGGGTTACTCTATATATATATATATATATATATATATATATATATATATATGTATGTATATATATATATACACAATATATATATATATATATATATATATATATATATATATATATAAGTAATCCCTCCAATATCCGACGTAATAGGGCCATAGGCAGGTCCGGATAGTATTCCTGTCCGGATATTGGGCCCCAGCTTATGGACTTGTACTTATGGACCCTAACTCAGAGAAACACCTATACAACTCCCTCTGGACATGCATAGCACCTATTTAACACCCAAATCACACCAATAAGGGACATAAAAGACTGAAATAAATGCAAAAGAACCATAAAATGAGGTTTTAGAGATGAGTTTATACAATATTAAACATTCTGGGTACTTTTAAGTCCCTGGCTCCTGGACTGGTTTGAACCGCCAGTTTGCAGTCCACAGTTAATCCTGTGCGCTCTAAATTCTAATTTCTTAACACTGCACAACACTGTAAATTCCTGTGTGGTCTAGTGGTGAGGTATTGCAGTTTATTCACTGTTTATTCACAAAAAAGAAGCACCTGTGGCTTGCACTGCTATGAGCATCTGCTCTCGATCGGAGTTAAGCTGTGACCATTGATGATGGCGGGGTAACAGAGTTGCCAGATCACAACGGCCACATTACCAATCTCCTCAACTTTCATTACCAAATTCATAAAGCTAGCATTTATTCTTCACTAATTATATATACAAGTGGAAATTCATGTAATCACTCTCCTTATAATTAACACCATGTTGATTATTTTCATGCTATATAGGGTAGCAGATTAATCAGAGAGAGCAAACAATCCACCATCTCCATCCTGTGTATCCTCATACATGTGAAAAATCCATTTGGTAATGCATTATTCTGATTCATTATCAAACGAATTTTTCATTACCAAATTGGCCCACACTTGGTAATGAAAAATACCAAATGGCAACCCTGACAGGAGAGGGGGGAGGAAGGAAGGGGTGAAGGGACCATGGTGTAACAGCTGTTCGGCGCCAGGCAGCAATTTCAAATTACGGGTGGGAAAAAAGTCAGATTTTTTTCGAATTTTTTGCGGTTTTGGGCCCATTTTGGGAATATTGGATCCCAGGATGATTATGTCCGGTTAGTGGGGATGTTTGGATATTGGGCGTTCGGGTATTAGAGGGATATCTATATATATATATATATATATATATATATATATATATATATTTATCTCTCTCTCTCTCTATATATATATATAGATAAAAAATATATATATATATATATATATAGATAAATATATATATATATATATAGAGAGATATATATATATATATATATAAATATTTATGTATCTATATATATATATATATATATATATATATATATATATATATATATATTTATATACACATATATTTATATATATATATTTATATAAATATATATATATATATATATATATATATATATATATATATATATATATATTTATATAAATATATATATATATATATATATATATATATATATATATATATATATATATATATATCCAGTATATAATTTACTGAGTTACAGTTGATTTTATGTTAATAATTTTGTATGGTCTGCAAATGATGTTCAAAATATCCTAATGGCCCTTAATTGGAGAGAAGTTCCCCACCCCTGGTGTAGAGTCACTCATAGGCAGAAGGAATGGGAAAGAATGAAAGAAAGAAGACAAAAGAGAGAGTATAAAGTCACCTGTAGGCAGAAGGATGAGGTTAGAATGAAGTAAAGAAAGACAGAAGATGGAGGAAGGAAAGGAAGGAGAAGAGGAAAGAGCAGACACTCGAATGCATTGCTGCTTGCGGGTGTCTTCCCGTCCCTCTTCTCCCTTTCATAGTTATCTGAACTGGTGAAAGTGACTGCCTTCATCATGTAAACAGAACTGAAGCCGGTATTCCATGCTAGTGAAGGTTTGGTGTAGGGAAAGTTTTGGGATGGCTTTAATCTTCCTGATAATGTTTTAGGTCTCCTTTTTTTTTTTTTTTTCCACCTTGACATGCTTCCCACCTCCCCCCCAAAAAATAAATAAAATAAACTGAAGTGAAAAGAAATAGGAATGTGTACTTAGTAACTGAGTGTGCTATCATATATGAATGAGTGCAGTAGTACTAGTGGCCAGTCTCAGCCAGTGCCATTGGCAGGAGAACGGTCTTTAATTTTTACTTGGATGTTTCTGTAAATTATATACTTTAGTATTTCGTGATATTAGTGCCGACGCTAAAATGTTCATGTACTGTATTTGAATCTTGTGCCATCGTGCTCAAGTTTAATTCCAGCCTCGTAGGTGATAGTTGGCATGTTAGTGATGTCAGACCACTTCCATGTGAGCAACACAAGGATACATTTGCTTGCATCTCCATCGTCAGTGCTAAATGTGTTTGTAGTTTTTTGCAAGGCTCTTTTCTCAGGTTATGCACCTTGTCAACCCCTAGACCTAGCAATTTGAAGACAGGCAAAGAAATCAAGCCTGAATGTCATCATCATCATCATCATCTGGACCTCCTTTCCCACTCAAGGGCAGGGCCTGTATGTCAAGGGAAGAAAAATATATTGCTCTCTATGAATCTGAAGCTCATAGTTCCTGATCTAAAAGAGTCATAAAGGCTGTATTTTTTTTAAAACTAAGACTTCTTCATCTAACACGTAATCTAATTGCACAAGTTTAGCGATTCAGCAGTTACTGCCAGGATCAAAGAACCAAATTGGAACGAAACTTGAAAACCCAATGTTTAGGGGATTTATGAAATGCAATACATAACTGACAGAATGAAGTGTGTAGGTACAGAACTTCAATCAGATTTTGTCATAATGGATACTGTACATGGACATCATTCTGTGGTCTCAGAGTACAGTAGTGATTCGCTGTTTATTAAAATATCGATAATTGATATCGTGACTGAATTGTGGCCAACCACTCAGATGAAATAGTTTCTTGATGTTGACATTTGCTTTGTCACTCAGGTGAACACTCTCAGTACATTACTCTTTTATATTAAAATTGATGTTAGGAATGGGTATCTTCATGAAAATTCTATTGGGCCCTTCTTGATCTTCACAGCCTGACTTACGACAACAAGAGTTACCTCTGGCACGGATAAAGAGAATAATGAAGCTGGATGAGGAGGTGAAGATGATCAGTGCAGAGGCACCAGTGTTGTTCAGTAAGGCAGCAGAAATATTTATCACAGAGTTGACTCTGCGTGCCTGGACACACACCGAAGACAACAAGCGCAGAACATTACAGGTGATCATCCTATGCTGTACTCTTTAGTTTCTAGTCATTATTACAGTAGACCCTCAGTTTGCACAGCTAATGCATCTGGGAATTTTAGTGCAAGTATCATCATCATCATCATCATGCATCATATAATCTAGTGCTCCCCCACGAGAAGCATACTAGCCTGGGGCTAGGCAAGTTGGTCCTGACATTTAAAATGAGAGTGACCAGCCACACTCATCCCTGAGTGGCATGAAAGCATGCAAATCATGCCACTGGAACCCATGTTAATGTCACTAATATATCTTCTCAGAGGTGGGTGAAGAACAGCTGTGTGTCAATAGCATAGACAATGAAAAACTTAGTTGACAGAAGAAAAAGTACATAGTAAGTGGTTGCAATGAGGTGAAAGAGGCAGGCAGCGAACGAAATTGTGTGTGTGTGTTTGTGTGTTACCTACTTAATTGTATCTTTACAGGAAATAGTCAACTGTGTATTAAACCACTTTCATCATACATATCTGTAAATTTATGAATAGTTTTGGCACACACTATTTTGTTTGGTAGTGGGTTCCATTGATCAATTGCCCTTTTTGGGAAACTAAATTTCTATACATCTTTATCACCTCTTTTCTATATTAAGCATTTTTTGCAGTGTCCACTTGCTGATGCATCCCCATTGTTTATATACTCATGAATAATCTATTTCCTCTTTCCCTGTGATGCATTTATGTAGCATAATTATGTATCCTCTTTTCCTTCTCTCTTATAATGTAGGTAGGTTCAGTTTTTATGGTCGTTCTTCATAGCTTAGATTCCGTAAACTTGATACCCATCTTGTAGTGGCCCTATGTGCTTTTTCAATCTTATCTCTTTTTTTTTTTTTTTTGAGATGAGGATTCCAGACTACTGATGCGTACTCCAGGGTTTGTCTGATGAATGATGTTACAGCCTTTCTCAGCATGTCTTCCTTTATATATGTGAATGCTGTTCTCATAATATCAAGCAGTGTATGCATGTTCAGTACCTTCTCAGTGATGTGGTCAGCCGGAGATAGTCTGTTATTGATATCAGTCCTAGGTCCTTCTCCTTTTCTGATATGTGTAGGGTTGAACGTAATAGCTTATAATCCCAGTTTGATCTTTTTCTGCTTTTAATCCCTCTGTGAGGCAATTCAGAATCCGCAGACATGCCCCGGGAGGCAAAAGTTTCGGGAAATTTGACATGTCATATTTTTATGATTAATGTGTTTGGGATGATGGATAATGATGAAATATCTATGAAAATAATAGAATAAATATATTTTACCTACCTATTACCGAAGGTACAGCCAATGAATGCAGTATGGATAACCCATGAGGAAGCCACAGAAGGTAAACAAACAACATTTTTCCATCTGGTGTTTTCACTTATAGTTTGAACAGAACATTCTTTCCTTATTAGAAAAACTTATTTCTTGCTTCTGTGTACAATTATTTTCAAAACAGAACTTGTTTCCATATTCAAAAAATTGTAATTTCAACTTCTGAACTTTACTTATGCTACCAGTAATCAGAACAGAACTTATTTCCTCTCATTCAACAAAACTTTTCTTCTTGTTCTTATAGTTTGAACAGAACATTCTATTCTTATTAGAAAAACTTATTTCTTGCTTCTGTGTACAATTATTTTCAAAACAGAACATGTTTCCATATTAAAAAAACTGTAATTTCAACTTCTGAACTTTACCTGTGCTTCCACTAATCAGAACAGAATTTATTTCCTCTCATTCAACAAAACTTTCTTCTTGTTATCCATTACTTCTGTTTGGCTAGAACTTTGCAAGTGTGTGGTAGTCACGCCAACACTCAAAACATAGTGCGACACCACATTCTTTACACCATGTGCTCACTCGGTTGTTCTTCCGCTGCTTTCTCACAGAATGAAGGCAGACATGACATGATCGCTGTCCAGTCTTTCGGCTATGTGTTGGAGGCAGCTTTTGTAGATAGTGCCTATTGGCGAATCCCGATGCTATAAGTCTGTCAGCAGCTAGTTCAGAGTGGCGTCCAGGACGGTCTTTGTTCAGTGTGCCATACTTGGTGAGCAGTTGTCTCACCACTTCCAGAATAAAGTGCCTCAGTGACTTCTTCTTTTGGGTTTCTGCCTTGTACATATGGTAGGCATTCAGCATTGACAAATCAACCATATGAAAAAATAACTTTTTGTACCATTTTACGGTACGTCTGATACACTCCACAGTACCTATTTGGGCATCCGACTTGTCAACAGGTCTCATATTTTTTGTGTAATCAGTTACTACAACCAGTTTGAGGACTGGTTCTTTTGTTCTATAGTGCACTTTTCCTGATGGAATCAAGTTGCCACGATGGAAGGTGCTCAGCATACAAACCTCCCGTTTATCTGTCCATCTGACACACAGCAAAGGATCACTTCTGTAGCGCTCACAGGTTCCTCGAGCACTACGTCCTCCAAACTTTGGAAGATGTTTCCTGTTCTTCCGGACTGTCCCACAACTACCAGTGTTATGATCATGAAGGAAACTACACAGGGCTGGGGAAGTATACCAATTATCAGTATACAAAACATGTCCCTTGTTCAGAAATGGTGCCATCAATTTTTTGACCACAGAGCCAGAAAATCCTAGGGGATCTCTTGCAGGTACATCAATATCAGTGACAGTGTACACTATAATGTCTAACACTATGCCAGTTAGGCAGTCACAAATAACAATAATTTGTATTCCAAATCTGTGTCGTTTGGAGGGAATGTGTTGCTTGAATATAAGTCTGCCACGGAACAGAATGAGACTTTCATCAATGACAAGCTTTTGATAGGGTGCAAAGAAGGAGTGAATACGCTCCCTTATCTTTTCTATTACTGGACGAACCATCCAAAGGTGGTCATTAGTACTGGGATGGTTGTTGTCTGTGAAATGAATAAATCGCATGAGTAGCTGGTACCTGTCCCTGGGGATGTACTTGGGAAATATTGGGGTATAAATCAGTGGATCTCTGTTCTAGTAGTCACGAACATTTTGCTTCTTTACTTGTGGCATCAGAAGAGTGAGTGCAAGAAATGTGTACATTTCAGGTACACTGGTATCATACCAACGTTTCATTTTATTGTGTGGAGAAAAAGAATGTTTGTCCTTCATGAACTGATAGTATCTATTGGTTTCTTGTACCAAATAATCAAGAATTTCACCATCAAAAATCAGGAGAAAATACTCCATTTCAGAACTGTTTTTTGTCTACACCAGCAGCCCTTGTCACTCCACTGTGAGTTGCATCAAATCTATAGCAATTTGGTATGAATCTATCACCATTTGCCCAGATAAACCCAGATCCATCAGCACTACCAATACCACCAGGCCTACGGGGAGTGTCACACACCCTGGGGTCATTATCATCATCATCATCATCATCACTTAGGTCTGAATCATCATCACTCTCGTCACTGACGGGAATAAATCCATCACTGTCACTGTCTGCCATCCCCTCACTGTCACTACCACTCTCCTGGTCATCACTATCATACTACAAACCTGGCGATAACTTACGTTTCACGCCAATACTACACACTGATTCCCCAGAGGTTGATGGAGTTTGTGTATCACTGGCTGAAAATCCTTCAAAATCGGTGATGTCATGCACTTCCCTCTCTTCACCGAGTCTACTAGTCACTTCAGAGTTCTCTAAATTGCTGTCCAGTTCTGCCATCTCATCTGAAGACTGTGCTGAGGGCGAAAAATGAAGACTTCCCTCTAACTCCATGATACACACAATCGTGCTGTCTAAACCCTACGTGTTGCAGACGTGAAAAAAAAATCGGCCACGTGTACTGTTATTATAGCATATTTTTAAAGGATTTTAGGCATATATTTGTTTGTAGAAAATTATTTTATGATTTATGAGTCATTTTTAGGTAATTATTTGAGCATAAAATGTGAAAAAAAAAAAAAAAAAAAAAATCCACCCCAAAACCTGGTACATTTGTACCAGCAGGTTTGTTTACATATGACTGTGTAAACAAACCAGACCACTCTGAGTGCAACATGGAAGGTGTGGGGTATCATATGAAGTCACCCGTTGCCTGAGGCTCTTTTACTCATAAGCCCCGACCCTGTATCCATCAAGAGCACCCGTCTTAAGACCCGACCCGGACTTAAAGGGTTAACATACTTAATTACTTGGCATTTGTCCACATTCAGTTCCATATGCCATCTATTGCTCTGTTCATAAAGCTTTTATTTACTTCTTTTAGTTCTCTGCAAGAGTCCGTGGTTGTTATTCTCCTTTGTATTTTTGCATCATCAGTAAACATATTTAGATAGCTTCCATTTCCGATGTTGTTGTCAGTGTCATTTATACAGTATATACTAAAAACATGATTGGTGCCAGCACTGAGCCCTATGGAACTCCGCAAGTTACTTCTCTCCATGATGAGTACAGTAATCCCGCATATTTCGCGGTAGTTACGTTCTTGTAACCCCCGCGAAAAGTCAATTCCGCGAATACTCTATTAACAATTGAAAACTTGCACTTGTGTCCACCATGCTGCCCATCACACAGTCCATGTCCATACTGATTGCGAGACAATTCGCCGTCAGACAATTCCCCGTCAAAACATGGACGATTCCCCTTCAGAACAATTCGCACCCTGGACGATTCCCCGCCATTCTATAAATATACTAATCAATACTTTCATCAATATACTTATTATTAATTAATCAATACTTTAATAACTATATTTCAGGGGGATCCAGCAAAGTCTATGTTCAGTAGCGTAGGTTCTGGATATTATTTATTAGTTGCACCTTTAGTCAATAATTAACTTGCTTCTTCCTCGCTGTAGTCGCCTTTGAATTATATTCTAGCGTCACCCATAGCTATCTTCATTAATGAAGGCGAATTGTTTTGTGTTTGTTGTGACTGCGAATTGTCCCGAAACCTCCATACTTATCCCGAAATACCTTCTTACAAGATTGAAAGCACATACTCCATTATGAAGGAAAAACGTAAACACCGTACTGTAATACACAATTATCTACACATTTATTAACAAAACAGTACAAAATAAAAAGATGCATTAACTGGTGATAGCAAACACTCGCACGGTCGTTTCTTAGCTTGTCCAGTAACACAATTTCCTCTGCTAAGGTCATAACGTGATCGTTTTGTCACTTTGGAGTTCTTACTAATTGTATTATTAGCCTTTGGTGAGGCTGGCTTACGTCCTGGGGCCATGTGGAAAGCAAGTGGGAGGCAAGAGGCTCATATCATAGTGTGGTTACAACCACAACAGCCACTTAAGGCAGTCAGGCGTGGACTGAAGAATGCGGGGCAGAGAGCAGTGTTGCCATATCCAAACAACGAAATTATGCTAGGGCAATGAAAAAATTATGCTAGATTGAGCATATTTGTTCCAAGTAAAAAATGAATTATGCTAACTTGAAGCTAAATGATAAAATTCTATACATATTCATGCAACATATTAATTATGTATTGTTTACTATGAAAATATTAAAATGAACCTACATACAGTAAGAGGATAAATATCGGTATCTACCCATACTGCTTTTTCCCACGAAACTTAAGTTTTTCTGATGGATTTTGATGTGATTCGTTCGATTTTGAGCATCATTTCCGTCGGAAATAACCAGATTTTGAGATATGACCCCCCCCCATCCCCGTGAAATAATGAGGGATCTTTGGGGAATCGGGGGTTATAGGGAGGGGGGGAAACACAGAAAATGGTCATTTCCGACTGAAATGAAGCTGAAAATCGAATGAATCATACCAAAATCCATCGGAAAAACCTAGGTTTCATGGGTAAAGTACAAAGCTCAAACTTATCCTAACCTCACCGAACCTAACCTAAAACCTAACCTAACCTAATCCAACCTAACCTAACCTAATCCAACCCAACCAAGCCCAAACTGAAAGTAACCAACTATTCAAACATCTTCTTACCTTATTCGTCTCTCTCTCTCTCTCTCTCTCTCTGATTTGTAGCTTTTATAAAATTATTCTAAAAATATTCCATTCCATTCTAAATTATGCTAGAATGATGCTAAAACTTCTAATATGCTAAAAAATATTCCAGACTCGAAAATTTGATCAAAATTATGCTAAAAGAATAAAATTATGCTAGATATGGTAACACTGGCAGAGGGGCCACGGGAAAGGGACAGAGGGTGGCGTGAGTTTACCGCGCTACAATTGGAAGCTGCGGGAATTTCAAATTTTTTTTTTTCTGTATATTCAAGGATATTTTTGTTGAACTTATTAATGCTAAGAAAATCCGCGAGAGGGCAAAACCGTAGACAAAAAATCCGCAAAAAATGCGGGACTACTGTAATTTCCCCTTAGTACAGTAGGTACCCACAGTACGCAAGTTCAGAGTACGCGATCCTCATTGTACGCGAGGACTTATTTTTTTCGAATTTTAGTTTATTTTTTAATAGTACGCGAATTAACTTAATTGTAAGTGAGATGGGCAGTGAAGAGTGGCCCAAATCCTGGGTTACCTCGAGTGTGCGACATCGCCACCCCAAGAAGCGAAAAATGGTTCCCTATGCTCCGCCCATCTTGGGACGTCGATGACGCGCACTCGTCACATGATGGCCAAATGTGCTGCTTGGAGGATGGTGAGAGAGGCCCAGCAGAGGAAACACGTGTGCATAGAGGTTACACTTGCTGTTCCAGCAACATTCTTTTTTCTTTTTTTTTTTTTTTTTTTTTTTTTTGGCCATAGGCTTCACAGCCTGCTATCAAGGCCCAGCAGTCCTCCTACATACCATACAGCTCTACATGTCACCACTTCGGCGCTAACACCCACCGTCCATATTGAATACATGCTAGGGCTGTATCATACAGGATTGGTGTATTGGTATTAGCGGGGTTATTTTTACGACATGTCGGCAGATCTTCTGGTAGATCAATAAAGCCTGATTGAATGAAATTCAAATCCTTAAACTGTTCCCTGCCCCAGCCAGGATTCGAACCTGGGTCCGTTAGGACTACAGGCCACCTCTCTACCGATTGAGCCACCGCCTCCCCCTGAGGATATTGTTTTGTGAGCCAGGATGTCTGCCCCGTCCTCGAGAAGGAAGATGTGCATCACCCATGCCATGAAGATGGAAGTCATATGGAAGAAAGAGAGTGGGAAGGGTAACACTGTTATTGGGAAGGAACTTGGCTTGGCGGAATGGACGGTGCGAACAATATGGGCGAACAGGGAGGCCATACAGAAGACTGTCAAGATGTATGAGATGGTGGCACTGGACGGGAGAAGCAGGCTAACCAACCGGGCAATAATTCTTATGATGCGGTACCTGGCAACATATATCCTGAGGATGGAGAAGGAAGAAGTTCCACTGAATGGGCACTACATCAGGGACCAGGTCAAGAGTTTCTACAAAGCTGCATCTGTGAAGCTTGGTGTCAAGAAACCCTTCAAAGCATCCATGGGTTGGTTATGCTGGTTCCTGAAGAGGAAGGAGCTACGTTGCATTTGCCTCACCGGCAAGCGTGCATCTGCAGATGAAATGGCAGCTAGGGACTATCCTGCCATCCTGAAGCGGATAATTGACGAGGGTGGCTACAGCAGGCACCAAATTTACAACATAGATGAAACGGCCCTATACTACAAGGTTATGCCGAAGTCTACTTATATCAGTAAACAGTAGCGCCAGGCCCGGGGGAGAAAAATGGACAAGAGCAGGAAAACTGTCATGTTCACCACGAACTTATCAGGCTCACACAAGATGCGGCCTGTTGTGGTTCATACCACAGCACACCCCAGATGTTACAAGAATCTTCGCTGCATGGATGATAGCAGGGTGTACTGGCACAGCAACTCCAATGGCTGGATGATGAGCGGCATCATTCCGAGTGGCTGTTGTGGCACTTCATCCCTGACGCCAAGGCTAAATTCCGGGAACTTGGCATCGCCTTCAAGGTGCTCCTCGTCCTCGCCAATGCCCCAAGTCATATAACCTGGCTAGGAGACCTCAGCAAGGAATGCAAGATTGTTTTTTCGCCACGCAGAATGACCTCTCTCGTCCAGCCGGTAGACCAGGAGTTAATAGCAACAGTGAAGCAGCTATACCACCAACGCCTCTAGAATCATCTCCGCAGCAAGACTGACAACTACGAGCAACTGCAGGCAGTTCTTGACTTGAACACAGCTGGAAGTGATGTCATGGACAATGAGGATGGTTTGGACTCGCTAGCCACTTCACCCGCTTCACGCACAGCACGTGCACCACCAGCTTCAACTCCTGATAAGACTGTTATGGCCTTTTGGCAGTCATTCAACCTCAAGGATGCCATCACATTCGTGTTATCCTCTTGGGCAGATATAACCGCTGCAACAATTAACCATGCTTGGCGCCTCCCTGTACAGCACCTGTGTGAAATCGCACCGGGAAGCAGCTTTCAGTCCCTGGCCGCTGCCTAGGCAGCCACTTTCACAACAGCACAAGCTGTGCCCAGGTTTCAGGCCGTCACACTGGAGGAGATCAGGGGCTTACATTCAGCACCAGTGGAACAGGAACCCCAGGAAGTCGTGCAGCGAGTGGACAAGGCCGTCACAGAGCAGGAGATCGCAGCAGAAAAGCCAGCAACACCAGTGATGGAGAGTGAAGATTTGTCCATGATGGAGATCAGCCGGGTACTGTGTGCCCTTGATAAATTCAAGGAAGAATTGAAGGACATCGAATGCTCTCAGTTGCGGGTGGTGGAGGTGATGTCTTCACTGAACAAAACCTTCCACTACTACACCGACAAGTACAGCCAGGAAGTAAACAGACGGAAGCAAACACTTATCACCTGTTACGTTCGGCTTGAACAAAGTGGGGAATCACTCCCTTCTGCATCAGAAGAGCCATATCCTGAGGAGGATCAAGAGGATGATGCAATGTCTGAGGTGTCAGAAATAGACTTTGAAGGGTTTATGAATGAAATGAGTGCATTAGGTAGTGAAAGTGTCGAAAGTGCTAGTGACGAAAGTGGTGAGGAAGGTGGTGTGTCAGGTGATGTGGTGGGTGATGCAGGAGATGCACACTAGGTGCCTCATCCTCCCTTGGATCCCTTTCTTACCTCCATCAAGCCTGTTGTCCTCTTGGGTTAAGGTGAGCAGCCATATTCTTGTTGGTATAGTCAATCCATATCCTTGTTGATTTAGTAAACCCACAATCTTGTTAGATTACTCTATCTTATGTAATAATTGTCTTAGATACTTTCCCTGTACAGTACAATACTTAGGCCTGAAAGGAGTCTCAAGGGTTGCCCATGAAGGGGGGTGCCGCCCATATGTAATTTTTCCCATAAGTTTATATATTCTGAGTACGCAAATTCCTAGTATGCGCTGTCCTCTGCCGCCCATATACTTGCGTACTGTGGGTACCTACTGTATTGTTCTCACTTCCTTTTTTCTGAGAAAATCCTACATCTTACAGTACAGATTACCTTGGATTCCTCCTTGTTGGTACAGTTTCCATAAAAGTCTTTGGTGTGGTACTCTGTCAAATCTACGGTATCTATCTATCTGTAGCCCGACGCCCTAATACCGCAAAGGGTGGCCGCAGACAAAACGCCTCCAAGTCGTTCTGTCACCCATCATTTGACTACCCTCCTCCCCAACTCACTCCCCCCTTCCTCATATACATCTCAACTCCATCCCTTCACCTCATCCTCTGTCTACTCCTCCCTCTCCCTCCCTCCACCTCACCCACATACACCTTCTTAGTCAGTCTTTCATTCTTCATTCTCTCCACATATCCAAACCACCTCAGTGTATTTCTCCTAATCTTCTCAACCACATCCACATCCACCCCACAACGTTCCTTCACTTCTTCATTTGTCAGCCTGTCCCTCCATGTCACTCCACATGCTCCTCTCAAGTAACTCATTCCCACTGCTCTCACTCTTGATTTGTTCCCCTCTTGCAAGGTCCACGCCTCACTTCCATACATCAGGGTAGTGATCACAATACTATCATGCAGTGACTTCTTAACTTCCATACTCACCTCCCTATTTCTCATGACTGCTTTCAGTGAACCAACAACCTTCCCTGCTGTACCCTTTCACGCACTTCATCCCCCAACATTCCATCCTTACTCATCACACTACCCAAGTACTTGAATGCACTCACATTCTCCATATCCTCACCATCCAACCTCACTGTACATTCTGTGACTTCATTCCTCTCAAACACCATAACTTTACTCTTGTTTACATTAACTTTCAGATTCCTCTTCCCACACACTGTCCCAGATTCATTCACCAAACCTTGCAACTCCCATTCATCTTCACTCAACAATACTGCATCATCAGCAAACAGCAACACCGGAATCTTCCAGATCTCACCCTCATTCATTAGAGCCACCCCCACATCCACTGCCCTACCTTGCATCTCCTTTACAATCCCATCCATGTATATATTATCATGGCCCTCGCCTCATTCACCACTTCTCGGGAAATCATCGACGATCGAGGCTCCAACACAGTCGAACACAGGTGCCAATGCTCCGAGCCTCCCTTTCTGACTGAGTTAGACGAGGTGTTGTGGGACCTTCTCATTCACTCTAGAGTCAGTCTCAACCAAGCAGCCAAGGCTCAACACTCTCCCGAGGGACTCTGGGTGCAAGGCCTCGTGAGTACTTAGAACTATCAACGAGGGAGTGAACACAATATTAAACCACCTTTTTCACCTACACTTACCTATACATTTAAAGTTTACACTTTTTTGTTTTGTTGTGACGGATACTCGCTGGGTATTTTATTGGTGTCATTTATACTATTTACAAGTGGGTTCACTGACGGAATTGTTTAATCAATGCTTACTTCGGGTGATTGGAAAGCTACTTTGTTTTTTTGTGTCAACGGTTTGTCCTCTGGGTGGTCGACCTTGTTTATTTAAGACGACCTCCCTGGGCGAACCGTGTTAACTAGTGTTAAGTTTTTGTGTAAATATGTGTTAAGTTAATAATAAGACCTAAAGTTTCTTCGAGTTTTCTATCATCCTGTGTAGTGATCGGGTAGTCCACCTAATATCTCTTGCCCTTAGACCTTTCACTATCCGGCTCATTACATAATTGGGGGCCTGTCCGGGAGCATTTATTTACACAGCCAGTTATCTTGTCGCACGCACTCATTACACACACGTTACATATACAGGGATTTTATTTTTTTTTCTCTCCCACTCGTTGAGTGTTCTAGTCCTCGCTTGAACTCTGCTGGATGAATGTGCAGGTGACTAGCCTTTAAAACTCCTACACGAAGGCCTGGTGTAGAGGCATACGGTTATTTTGTGTTCTTCCAGTCAGTTAGAGCGTTGTTACAGAGCGGAATTATTCCCTAGTGATTTGCGCCTTCTCCCCTCATTCTAGCTGTACAGAGACTCATCTTTACTCATCAGAACCAGTGATGTTCTAAGTCAATTCTTAAAGTCGCTCGAGGGTAACTTGACCAGTCTAAACTCAAAAGAGTGCTTTCATGTCGGCTCCTGTTTGTTTTACGGGGGGTAAAACATTCGCTGGCATCTTGTGGCTCGTTACCTTCTCTGAAGAGATTACTCATCAGGGGTCGCTCCCCTCACTCACCAGGATTTCATAATCCTCTTATCTTATGTCGGTACTTAATCTCAAGTGAAAGTCAGGAGATAACTTGCGGTTAAGTGTTGTCATCTTCTCTCACATTTTTCCTTGATTAGTTTAACGTAAATTTTACAATGGCTGCAGAATTCGATCCGACAGAGTTTGTCAGCAATCCCTCAGTAGAGGAGCTTAAGACCTCTAGAGCAACTAAAGACCAACTTAAGTACATAGCTAAAGAATTTGGACTCTCATTCGCTAGCGATATCCTTAAGGAAGAGCTTATGGCACTGATTCTAGCCTATCTTCGGGATTTACCTCGCAGTGATACTAGTGAAGAAAACAAAGGCCAGGATCCACTGCTTCTTTTAGAAATAGAAATAGTTAAATTGGAGGCTTTGCAGATAAAACTAGCATACGAAAAAGAAAGGGAAGAGAAAGAAAGAGAAGAAAGAGAAAGAGAAAGAGAAGAAAAAGAAAGAGAAAGAGCATACGAAAAAGAAAGGGAAGAGAAAGAAAGAGAAAGAGCATACGAAAAAGAAAGAAAAGAAAGGGAACGAAAACACCAATTAGCAATGCTACAGAGACAGTCGACTAATCCACCCCAAAACAAGGTCAGACTCACTAAATACTTGTCTCTCTTGCCTCAGTTCTCTGACAAAGACCCAGAAACTTTTTCATGGAATACGAGTCCTCTGCTGAGCACTTTGAAGTTGCTAAAGAGGATTGGACATGGCTCTTAAAGCCAAAACTATCTGAAAAGGCCTTAACTATCCTAGCGGGACTAGAGAACACAGATTATGATTCGGTAAAAAGGGGATTCTAGCCGCATATTGCATCACTACTGAAGGGTACAGACAGACTTTTCGGAACTTAAACAAGTCTCTGCATCAGACTTATCTGGAGTTCGCATCAGACAAGCTCAGATCGCTGAAAAAGTGGCTCAGATCAGCCCTAGTTACTACCTTTGATCAACTTGTGAACTTAATAGCTTTAGAGGAGTTTAAAAGGAAAGTTCCCTATTCTGTAGTCTTGCACATCACCAGCAGAGACGAAACTGACTTGCTTAAAGCTGCTCAGATTGCAGATGTATTTTCACTAGTGCACCGTCAGGGTCCTTCAGGGGAGCGGAAACTAGAGAACAATGTGAAATCCGGTGCAGGTGAAAAAGGGTATGGTAAGCCAGTTGATAGTGATGCCAAGTCAACTCTGTTCTGTTCTTTTTGTAAAAAGCCTGGTCATCTCATAAGGAATTGTACAAATCCCAAATGCAAGGTAGCAAAGGCCTTCTCAAAACCTGTAGCTTCCTTTAACACTGTAAAAGAATCTACCTCCACTGACCTTTTTACACCTTTTATGTCCCAAGGGTCAGTTTCATTTGCTACAAGGAGGCATCCTGTTAGAATTATAAGAGACACTGCCGGAGGACAATCCCTAATCTTAAAATCAGCAGTCCCCGGTATTGAGCAATGCTACACAGGTGAAAAGGTTTACTTGAAAGATTTTCATGATCCCTTCCCTATTCCTCTTGCTCAGGTATACCTTGATAGTCCTCTTGTTAAGGGACAGGTACTTGTAGGTGTTAGTAGTGATCAGTCCTTACCAGTGCCTGATGCTGAGTTTTTGTTGGCTAATGATTTGGCAGGTGGTTCGGTGTTCCCTCCACTCATAATTAGTGACTTCCCTTTGCAGTATAATCCCACGGGAGACCTTGAAAGGGAGCAGCCTAATCTGTTCCCTGTTTGTGCTGTAACACGCGCTCAAGCCAAACTAAATGAACAGTCCCCTCCTCAACCACTGCCACCTAATAATAGTCCACACTCTTCAGGGAATCTCGGTCCACTATTCACAAATAAAGTTCTCTTTGAAGCTCAGAAAGATGACTCAACCATATCAAAACTTCACTCTAGAGTCATTCCAAAAGACCAGATCACTCACTACCCTTCATATTACCTTCAAGATCAAATTCTTATGAGAGTATTTAAACCATCCAAATTACCAGACGAAGCGACTTGGGCTGAAGTTCACCAAATAGTTTTACCCATTATATTAAGAAGGCCAGTAATGGAGATCGCTCATGAAAGTTTTGCCGGACATTTAGGTATCACTAAGACCTGTGAGAGAATTTTGTCTGAGTTTTATTGGCCAGGAATGAGGAAAGATGTTGCCTCTTATGTTAACACTTGTCATACTTGTCAGGTTGTGGGGAAACCAAACCAAACCATCCCACCTTACCCATTACAACCTATTCAAGTACCCTCAGAACCCTTCCAGAAAATTGTAATTGATGTTGTAGGACCACTACCAAGAATAAAGAAGGGAAATCAGTATATCTTGACAATCCTTGATCCAACTACTAGATACCCTGAGGCCTTTCCTCTTAAGAATATCACTTCAAAAACCATTGTGTCTAAACTCACCCACTTATTTACCACCTTTGGAATACCGCAGGAAATTCAGAGTGATAGAGGCACAAATTTCACTAGTGATCTCTTTAAAACGGTGCTATCAGAACTTGGTATCACAGAGACTCTATCAACTGCTTACCACCCACAATCACAAGGAGCTTTAGAAAGATGTCATCAAACTCTTAAATCACTCTTACGTAAGTTTTGCTATGAACAGGACCAGGAATGGGATGAGGCCTTACCATTTATGTTGTTTGTGATCAGAGAAACGCCCAATGAGTCCCTAGGTATTTCTCCCTTTGAGCTCTTGTTTGGGAGGAAAGTGAGAGGACCTCTAAGAGTAGTCAAGGACAAACTACTTAATTCTACCTCCCATAAGCTTGTCTCGGTTACTAGATACCTTGATGACCTGAAAGCAACCCTCACAAAAGTCTGTACCTTTGCCCAGAACAATCTTAAGCAAACCCAACAGGTCATGAAGACAAACTTTGATAAAAAGAGTCAAGTAAGAGCATTTCAGGAAGGTGATCAGGTCCTAGCCTTCATTCCCATACCTGGTTCACCATTGCAAGCGAAGTACCATGGTCCTTATACCATCTTAAAGAAAGTGAGTGATACAAATTACATCATAGACACCCCTGATTGTCGCAAGTTCACTCAGTCGATTCATGTTAACTTACTAAAGTCTTATAAAAGACAAGCTCCTGCATCAGATTATAAGGATAACAATGTAACTTCTTGCTGTATGTTCACTACTACAGACCCTACAGACTTAAACATCTCGACAGACCTTACACACTTAAACATTCAACCTACAGACAAAGGAAATAACTCCTACATCCTAAAACACCTGGATGAGTACTTGTCACACTTCTCCCCCTCACAAGCCCATGACATCACCTCAATCATTCAATGAGATTTGGAGGTTTTTGGTGACCATCCTCAGCAGTGCACCCTTTTATCTCATGACGTAGAGTTACTCCCAGGAACTTCTCCTCTCCGCCAGGCTCCTTACCGTCTCCATCCGCAGAAACGTGAGGAGATGAGGAAGGAGGTAGATTATCTACTCGAACAGGGGTTGGCCGTTCCCAGCTGCTCCCCGTGGGCGTCACCATGTCTACTTGTTCCCAAAGAGGGTGGACAACTACGCTTCTGCACCGACTATCGCAGAGTGAACGCTGTGACAGTGCCGGATGCCTACCCCTTGCCACGAGTGGATGATCTCATCGATGAGGTGGGACAGTCCAAATATGTGACTAAGGTGGACCTTCTGAAAGGTTACTATCAAATACCTTTAACCAAACGAGCCCAACAAATCTCTGCCTTTATCACCCCTTTTGGGCTCTTCCATTATTTGGTCGCCCCATTTGGAATGCGAAATTGCCTTGCCACTTTCCAACGAGCTATGCACCAGTTAGTTCAAGGCCTTGACCATGTGTCCGTATATTTAGACGATGTCCTTCTCTTTTCAAATTGCTGGGAGCAACACCTCCACCAGATTAAGGAACTGCTCCACAGACTGCGGGAGGCGAGACTTACAGTTAAGCTGGAGAAGTCTACGTTTGGTGGTGCTACAGTGACCTACTTGGGACACCAGGTGGGCCATGGTTGCGTATGACCGAAAACCGCCAATGTAGCAGCAGTCCTGCGGTACCCACGGCCCACTAACAAAAGGGAGATACGGCGCTTCCTTGGAATGGCGGGCTTCTACAGACTTTTCTGCCCCATCTTTTCGAGGACTGCTGCCCCATTAACGAGACTTACTGGTGGGAGCGTGAGGTATGAATGGACACAGGACTGCCAAAGCTCCTTTGACCAACTCAAGAATCTGCTGGCCCAGGGTCCGGTCTTACGAGCCCCAGACTTCTCAAAGCCATTCGCCTTGCAAACTGATGCCAGTGACATCGCATCAGGTGCAGTCTTGCTGCAGGAAAACAACGGCATTCTACATCCAGTGGCCTACCATTCTGTAAAGTTCAACAAACATCAAAAGAACTACAGCACCATAGAAAAGGAGCTATATGCCATCGTAAACGCCATCAGGAAGTTTGAGTGTTACCTGCAGGCCGGACACCAACCACTGCAGGTATATACGGACCATAATCCTTTGGCGTTCCTACAACGCAACAAGTTCACAAACCAGAGACTTCTTAGATGGTCCCTATTTCTACAGCCTTATAATGTGACCATTACACACATCAAAGGATCCCATAACTGCATTGCTGACGCCCTCTCTCGCATCTGACTGTCGGAATCTTCAATGAGGGCCTCATCTTCTCTCCGACTCCACCCAGTTACGTCGTCTTAAGGAGGGAGGTATCATGGCCCTCGCCTCATTCACCACTTCTCGGGAAATCATCGACGATCAAGGCTCCAACACAGTCGAACACAGGTGCCAATGCTCCGAGCCTCCCTTTCTGACTGAGTTAGACGAGGTGTTGTGGGACCTTCTCATTCACTCTAGAGTCAGTCTCAACCAAGCAGCCAAGGCTCAACACTCTCCTGAGGGACTCTGGGTGCAAGGCCTCATGAGTACTTAGAACTGTCAATGAGGGAGTGAACACAATATTAAACCACCTTTTTCACCTACACTTACCTATACATTTAAAGTTTACACTTTTTTGTTTTGTTGTGACGGATACTCACTGGGTATTTTATTGGTGTCATTTATACTATCTACAAGTGGGTTCACTGACGGAATTGTTTAATCAATGCTCACTTCAGGTGATTGGAAAGCTACTTTGTTTTTTTGTGTCAACGGTTTGTCCTCTGGGTGGTCGACCTTGTTTATTTAAGACGACCTCCCTGGGCGAACCGTGTTAGCTAGTGTTAAGTTTTTGTGTAAATATGTGTTAAGTTAATAAAAAGACCTAAAGTTTCTTCGAGTTTTCTATCATCCTGTGTAGTGATCGGGTAGTCCACCTAATATCTCTTGCCCTTAGACCTTTCACTATCCGGCTCATTACAATATTAAACAGCCATGGAGACATCACACAACCCTGTTTCAGTCCCACATTGAGATCAAAGAACTCACTCAGCTCACCATCCACTTGCACCGTAGTCCAAGCTCCTTCGTGCATACTCTTCACAGCACTCAACAATTTCTCCTCCACTCCGTATATTCTTAATACCTTCCACATACCTTGCCTATCTGTTCTGTCATAAGCTTTCTCCAAGTTCATGAAGGCAGCATACACTTTCCTTCCCTTCTCTAGATACTTCTCCACTAAACATCTTAGAACAAATATCTGATCTACACACCCTTTTCCCTTCCTAAATCCCCCTTGTTCTTCTCCAACTAGCTCCTCTGTCATATGCCTAACCCTATTAACCCTCTCGCGCATGATAAGTTTCAGTAAGTTTTCCGGCACACGATTTGTTTTGCGAGTCCGCTCAGCCCTGCTGCCTGCGTGCGGCAAATAATACGTATTCTCTCCTTATTTTCGCTACCCAAACATCAATATACTGCCATGAAACCTGTGTCATCTTATTCGTCGATGTTTCTTCTAGCTGATAAGCACCACAAAAGAACAGGAAAACACGAATAAAACAACATTAGTCGGCAGTGAATAAACATTTCGCTACATCACGTTCACTTCCCAACATCACCATTCGAATGTTTTCCATCATACAGGAAAATGTTATTAGAAGTTTTGATAGAGAATTTCATCAGCTTTCTAAAGAGACAAATCTGGTTGTGATACGATTTTTAGTTTTCGAGAAAATAGCCAAAAACTGAAAGCCATTTTTGAAATAATTCAAGGAGCTCTAATACTGAACTTTTCTCGCACGTTATGTTTTTATTGCATAATATTATGCAGAATTTCACGAGCTTTCTAATGACCTAAAAATGGCTTCGATACACCTCATAGTTTTCGAGTAAATCGCCAAAACGGCTGGGAACTCATGTCCGTATGTCACTCGTGATGTGCGCACAACATACACAATATTCCCGCCTCCGTAACAACGAATTCTTATCATAGATATTATATTGTTATGTCTTGTACATACGTAGAATTTACTGCTCTTTATCATGGTTCTTACAGGAAATCGATACGTCCAATAGTTTTCGAGTAATTGGCTGACAAAGTGAGATTACTCGTCCAAGCTCTTTCGACTTTACCAAAACAGTCTGTTCCTCCAACTTTTCCAACAGAAAATGCTCCCAAAGGCTTATATTCTGCAAATGAACATACGTAGAATTTACTGCTCTTTATCATGGTTCTTACGGGAAATCGATACGTCCAATAGTTTTGCAGTAATTAGATGACAAACGTAGAATACTCCTCCTCACCCGCACACGAGATAAAAAACATTCTTTCCCTGCCTCACTCACGGCTACATATTTTTGCTCTTTATGTTTTATTTTTATTTTTTTTAAATTTAAAGTATACACGTAAAATTTCATAAGGTTTTTGATAGAGCTGTCAGAAACTCGACGTGACCACTATTCTTTTTGCTACGTTCTGATACTGAAGCTGAACTTTCTTCCATCTCATATGTGTGTATGTAAAAAACATTCTTTATTTGTGTAAAAAATATTGAACTATAGAAATAGGTCAATATATAAATCAACAAAATGCGGATAACTCACTTCCTCCAAAGGTGTTGAGATGCTGGCGTAGCTTGAAGATGAGGAGTTATGTAGTGTGTGAGTGTGTATGTGTGTGGGTGAGCGTGTGCGTGTGTGGGTGAGTGTGTGTGTGTGTGTGTGTGTGTGTGTGTGGGTGGGTGGGTGTGTGTGGCTGTGGTGTATTTTCTTCTCTCCTTGCGATACATTTGCCTAAAACACATGCGATGCACACAACAGATTTCTCCACGAACATTCGCTGCACGACATACGTATGTATATGTGGCTGTGGCATATTTCTTGTCTCTTACACTTGCTCTGTATTTTAGCTAAGTCAGTCAATGCATGAAATATTTCTCTGTGAACACTTGCTGCACTATTTTATATGTATATTTCACACTAAATGCAATATAAAACACCATCACACGATTCCATCCCAACCTCGTCTATTATTCCCGACCCTGTGGCGTACGTGACCGCCTGTTTCCGTAGCGACCGTTGCATATCTCTATGGCGTGCATAATGCCTGCTATGGTAGGTCAGTTATTTCACCAATCAAGGCACTATATATTTCACAAATATAAGTATTGGCTTCACTATATAAAGGCAAAATACTCACATCATATATGGGCAGGGTGAAGCAGAGTGGAAACCCTGTTATAACAAACCACACTCCTGCCTTTAGGCTTAAAGGCTGATAACAGACCCCAATGATTTACAGACAATATATCTATGTTCCATAGACACAATCACTTCACATTATAGTCAGAAACACTGTACAATCACAATACTGTATTTCAATAATGGCTTCTGCCTCGGGTGGGAGGGGGAAAATGGCGGGTTTAAAGGGACGCTGACAGCCGCGCTACTCTCCTGCCTGGCTGCTCGTGAGATACTGAGATATTTCTGCTACGCATTGCCTCATCAGAGCAGTCACAGTGTTGCCAAATGCTTACCTCGGAAAAGAGATGCACACACTGGAATGCACCAAAATTTGACGCAAATCGGCCGAAAACTTTTCTTTTGACAGCGTTTTTTCTGCTTAGGAACGCGATTCAAGTGACTGAACATCTTCAGAACAATCCACATGAAACACGAATCACGTGAGTGACCCTGAGAGGGTTAATGAGTATTCTGCCATATATTTTTCCAGTCACACTAAGAAGGCAAATACCCCTATGGTTACCACATACCTCTCTCCCCTTTTCCTTTGTATAAAGGAACAATTATACCTGATTTCCAGTCCTCTGGAACCCTTCTCTCTTCCTAAGCCAATCTACACAACTTCCATATCCACTCCACAAAAATCTCACCTCCATACCTCAGCATTTCACCACACACTCCATCAATTCCTGGAGCCTTTCCCATCTTGATCTTCTTCATTGCTTCCATTGCTTCCGCCCTACTGATCTCTTCCTCCCTCCACTCATCTCTTCTTCTCCCAGCCATTCCCCAACCACTTATACTCGCACTGCTCTCACTCTCTACATTCAACAAATCCTCAAAGTGCTCCTTCCATTTCCTCAATTTCTCTCTCTTCTCCACCAACAATCTATTATTCCTATCTTTCACTCCCCTACTATTTCCCCTTTCACACTGCCTTACTTTCTTTACCTTCTTCCAAAACAATTTTTTACTCTCCCTCCATTTCACACTCAGATTCCTCCCAAACTCTTCATTCACTTTCTTCTTCTTCTTCTTCACCAGTCTCTTAACCTCCCTTCTCCTGCTCACATATACCTCTCTCTTCTCTCTCTCATCTTCTCCCCTACCTCTACTTGCTAACCATTCACTATATGCCTTCTTCTTTTGTTCCACAGCTCGTTTCACCTCATCATTCCACCATGCTGTCCCTTGCACACCCTTGCATCTCCTCCTCACTCCACAAACCACCTCACACGCTGCGCCCATCTCTTCCATGAATATCTTACATATGTCTTCCACTTCTTCCATCTGCTCTAACTCATACCTAAAAATCTTTCTTCCACTATGCTCATATACTCTGCCATTTTCTCACTTTCTTGCAGCTTCTCCACTCTTGTCATAGGAGCTGTTTCCTCCTGTCTTCCCCTTCGTCTCTTCAACCATTTTCTTTGCTGCTTTACCTTGGCCATCACCAAGTGATGGTCCGAGACTCCATTCCCCCACCTTCTCCACACTCTTGCATCCAAGACTTGTCTTCTCATTCGCTCATCCACACACACGTAGTCTATCATTGCCTTTCATTCAACAAGTTCACCATCCATCCTCCTCATTGCTCTCCATGTATACCTGTGGATCATCATATGCTGAAAGTAGGTGTTAGCTATTGCCAGCCCCTTACCAGCACAGATGTCCACCAAAGCACTACCATTCCCATCTACTACAGCTGGCACACCCCACTGACCAACCACTCCATCCACTCGTACATTCCCACCTTTGCCATTCATGTCTCCAATCAAAAGCACCCTCTCGTTCCTCTCAAACTTGTCCATACATGCTTCTACACTCACCCAAAACTCATCCTTCACTCTTGCCACTCGGTCCTCTGTTGGTGCATACGCACATACAATCGCCCACGCTTATGTACCTACTTTCATCCTCACCCATACAATCCTTGCACTCACTGTTCCATACTCATTTATATTCTCCTTCCACTTCTTGCATATCATCAGACATACTCCCTCTCTTGCCCTCTCATTCTCATTAACTCCCACACATATATCTTATCCATATTCCCACTGTCTCACCCTTTCACCTTTCCATTTAGTTTCAGTCAATCCACATATATCCACTCTTTCATCCTCCAGCACCTGAACAATTTCTCTCTCTCTCTTTCACTACATCATTCACTCCTCTGTCAAATGCTTTCTTGAAACAGATGCTGTCCACCCATCCTTCTCTTCTGTATTGTTTCTGCTGTTCTATCATAGTAGCTTAATAGATTAGTAACACATGATTTTTCCCTTGTTAACCCGAGGCATCCCATTGACGTGTGGGTTCGTCGCAACATTTTGTCACAGCCAGTCCCGTCGACGTACTGATACGTTGCGCAATTGCAAGGTTCATAATTTGCACAATTTTAAATTTTCGCGCTTGATTTTTGGTACGTATACGTGGGACACCTTCCTCTATTCCTCTACAAGAGACCAGGCAGGGACAACGCCTTACACCGCATAACCTCCCCCCCCCCTCTGCATGCCATTGTCTCAGCAATTCACCTGTTACCAGTGACCTGGCCAATAAAGACATTCAGGGCCAGAGTGATTCCCCAATCGATGACAATGTGGAGGACAAAGTTTACATAGCATTAGAGGAAGAAACAGTCAGAAATGATGATCAGGTAATGTCGCCAAAAAAGGTCAGGTATGTTGATGAGTTAGTGAGTGAAACAATGCTTATAATGCCTATATTACTGTTTGAAAACCAATATACTCTCGTACTACATATAAATTCATACCAAATAAATAAACACCGTTTATGAATGGTGTGGAATGGTTACCCTCCCATAGAACTCGTTTTCTTTGGAGCCAGCCTGATAGAAAACCCAGTAAGGTAAGGAGGTACCTCTACCTGTATCGAGTATTTTAAACCTCAGGTGAGCGATTTCTCTATGAATTTTCGATGTTTCTCACCAAAAGCGGAGGTTTTAGCAAAAAAAAAAAAAAATCCAAAATAGCTCAGGATTGGGGGGTGTCGGAGGTGTGAAATAGCTCGGGACGTGATGGGTTAAAACCGAACTGTTTTTCTGTTTTCTATCTATCTATTGCTAGACGCCTCAATCCCGTTTGGGGTGGCCACAAACAAATCGCCTCCAAGTCGCCCTGTCCCCCGCCATTTCACTCCCCTGCTCCCAACTCACACCCCCCTCTCTCATATACCTCTCCACCCCATCTCTCCATCTCATCCTCGGCCTCCCCCTCCCTCTTTCCCCCTCCACCTCACTCACATACACTCTCTTCGTCAGTCTTTGACCCTCCATCCTCTCCACATGGCCAAACCACCTCAGTGTGTTCCTCCTAACGCTTCCTATCACATCCACATCCACACCACAACGCTCCTTTATATCCTCATTCGTCAGCCTGTCTCTCCATGTGACTCCACAGGCTCCTCTTAAATAACTCATTTCCACTGCTCTCACTCTTGACTTGTGTCCTTCCAACAACGTCCAAGCTTCACTTCCGTACGTTAGAGTTGGTATCACAATACTGTCATGTAGTAACTTTTTCACTTCCATGCTCACTTCCCTGTTTCTTATCACTGCTTTCAAAGAACCAGCAACTTTTCTTCCCTGCTGTACCCTTTCAAGCACTTCACCCTCCAAACCTCCATCCTTACTCATCACACTACCCAAGTACTTAAACGTACTCACATTTTCCAATTCCTCACCATCCAACCTCGCTGTACATTCACTGACTTCACCTCTCTCAAAGACCATCACTTTACTCTTCCCTACATTCACCTTTAGATTCCGTTTCTTACACACACTCTCAAACTCATCCACCAAGCCTTGCAGCTCCCCTTCGTCTTCACTCAACAACACGGTATCATCTGCAAACAACAGTACAGGGAGTTTCCAAACACTATCCTCTCTCACCAGGGCCACTCCAACATCCACTACCCTACCTTGTACCTCTTTTATTACCCCATCCATGTACAGATTGAACAACCATGGAAACATGACACATCCCTGTTTCAACCCAACTTTCAAAGAGAAAAATTCACTTAGTTCACCATCCACACACACTGCAGCCTTCGCACCATCGTACATACTCTTCACAGCATTCAACAACTTCCCATCTATTCCATATATTCTTAACACTTTCCACAATCCTAGTCTATCCACCCTGTCATATACTTTCTCCAGATCCATGAAAACCGCATACAACTTCTTTCCCTTCTCTAGAAACTTTTCCACTAAAGATCTGAGAATGAATATCTGATCTACACAACCTCTTCCCTTCCTAAAGCCTCCCTGTTCTTCTCCAACTAATTTCTCTGTTCTTTCTCTAACTCTGTCAATAAGTATCCTACCATATACTTTTCCTATTATACTAAGAAGACAAATGCCCCTATGATTACCACACACTTCTTTTTCCCCTTTTCCTTTGTACAAGGGAATAATTATACCTGACTTCCAATCCTCCGGGACTCTACCTTCCTCCCAGGCCAATCTGCACATCTTCCACATCCATTCTACTACTATCTCTCCCCCATGCTTCAGCATTTCACCACACACTCCATCAATTCCTGGGGCTTTCCCTGATTTAACTTTCTTCATTGCTTCCACAACTTCTGTCCTACTGATTTCTTCCTGTCTTCTCACCTCCCTCCTTCTTCCAGCCATTCCCCAGCCACTTATACTCGCATTACTTTTCTGTTATCACATTTTATTTTTCCAGATGGTTTACCCCAATTTTTTTTTTTTTTTTGGCTTTTCTAGTACAGGTATCTTTCTTACAACACTGGTCAGTGATACTGGTCGGTAGTTGAGTGGATTTTATATCCTTTCTTGAATAGGGGAACAGTGTTTGCTTTCTTTCAAATATCAGATAGTTTACCTTGACTTAAGGATTCCTTGAATATTAAGTATATTGGTCAGCTTAACTCTTCTGCACATTCATGTAGCACCCAACCTGAAATTTTGTCAGGACCATTTGCTTTTCCTTTGTCTAATTAACTCAACTCTTCCTGTACTTCTTGTTCCGATATTCGTACATCTGGTAATATGTGTGGGCGTGCATGTTCTTTACTATCTCCCTCAAAATTACAGTAAAACCTCAAAATAACAGACTTCAATAGACCGGAATTCGCTTTTATTGGACTCGAGGAGCTACTGGACTAAATTCCTATATATTGGAAAAAGTCTGATAAAGCCAGAAGCAGTCTGGACTGCCTGACCACTTCAGCTATGTTCACCACAAAAAGGTAAATAAAAGACTTGTTTATCAGTGTACAGTACAGTATTATTATATATATTATACCATTTGATTAATGTAGTGAAGGTATAACACAGTACAGTACCGCAGTGGTAGTGAAAACAGTTTAAAAACTGTTCATGCAATCTGGACTAAAGTCTGATATATTGGAAAAATTCCGGAATTTCGCATTTTTCGTAATGGTTTGGGCCCCAATTAGTCCATTATAATGAGGTCTTACTGTCCTTTTTTTCTGAAAAACTGATTGGATTTTTTTTTTTTTTTTAAATTCACAAATATCTTCTTCTTGGATATAGGTTATCCCCTCATCCATGAAGGACTGTATTTTATCTTTGATTTTGCTTCGGATGTAGCTGTAAAACAGCATTATTTAGACTACATGTTTTTGCTGGTACTTTCTCTGCTGTGGTGAATCATCACTTAATTTAGCCTAATAATGAGCTTGACTCATATAAATAGTTACAACTTAGGTATGCCAAGATTGGAGTGAGAGTCACTATGCATCCAACCTCTCCTACTGCTCTCTTGTGTGTGTGCGCGTGTATTTACCTATTTGTATTTACCTATTTGTAGTATACAGGAATTGAGCAATGCTCGTGTTGTCCTGTCTCCATATCCACATTTATCAAGTCTACCTTTACACACATGAATGTTTTTCTCATGCACCACCTCTTTGTCTAAGTCGTTCCAAATATTTGAGTATTTGCCTAATATACCTAATTGTGATATACACGGAATGTACTATGCTCGGGGGGTTCCGTCGCTGTTTCTCAGTAAGTCGAATTTAACTTTAAACTTGTTTAAGTTTTTAGACTGGACGATCTCTTTGTCCAGGCTATTCCATAAGTCTATACTTCTGTAAGGAAAGCTATATTTCTTGATATCCTTCAAGCAGCTTGGCTTTTTCAATTTCATTCCATGTCCTCTTGTTGCTCTCTTATCCCATACAAACAGATCTTCTTTGTCAATTTTATCTACTCCCACCATGGTCCTGAACACCGCAATCATGTCTCCCCTCTTTCTCCTTTCCTCTAACGAAGGCAAATCCAGTTTTTCCAGCCTCTCTCTGTATAACAGGTCTGTCAGACTGGGGACCCTCTTGGTTGCTGTTCTTTGTATTCTCTCAGTCTTGTTTATATCTTTCTTTTTGTGTGGGGACCACACTACCGCTGCATATTCTAACCTGGGGCGGATCATGGCCACTATCAATTTCTTCATCATTTCCTCATCCATATAATGAAATACTACTCTTATGTTAGTCAAGAGTTTATAAGTCTCTCCAACTATCTTGTTAATGTGCTTTTCTGGTGACAAACTATCTTGGACCAGCACTCCCAAATCTTTCTCTTCTCTCCTTTTTGTGATTAATTCATTACCCAAAAAATAATTCAGTGATGGTCTCCTGGTACTTTTACCCATTTCCAATATTTTACATTTCTTTACATTAAATTTAATTTCCCACGTCCGGCTCCAATTGTGTATCCTATCCAAATCCTCCTGCAGTATTTTACAATCCTCCTCAACCTCTATCTTCCTCAAGATCTTTACATCATCAGCAAACAGACTTGCATAACTGTTCACTCCATCTACCATATCATTTACGTAAATCAGGAACATTACTGGCGCCAACACTGAGCCTTGAGGGACTCCACTTGTTACTTCCCTCCATCCAGACATCTTTTCCTTTATTACTGTCCTTATTTGTCTGTCTCTCAAAAAGTCTCTCATCCATTCCAGAAGTTTCCCCTTTAGTCCTCCTATATATTCTAGTTTCCACATTAGTCTCTTCAGAGGTACCTTGTCAAAGGCCTTCTCTAAGTCTAAGTACACACAGTCCACCCAACCATCTCTCTCCTGTACCACATCAATCGCTCTTGAGTAAAAGCTGAACAAGTTAGAAACACATGACCTTCCACTTCTGAATCCAAACTGACATTCAGCCAAAATATTCATCTCTTCCAGATATTTTATCCATCTGTCTTTCAGGATTCTCTCACACAATTTTGCGACCATGCTGGTTAGAGACACTGGTCTATAATTCAGGGGTTCTTCCCTGTTTCCTCCCTTGTAAATTGGTACCACATTTGCTCTCTTCCATTCTTTTGGCACTTTCCCCTCTTCCAGTGAGCATACAATTAAGCTGTGAATTTTATCCGCCAGTTGTTCTCTGCATTCCTTCAGTACCCAATTAGAAATTCCATCAGGTCCTGGGGCTTTCCTTACATCTTGAGTTTCCAGTAATTTATACACTTCCTGTACCTCCACTTTTATATCTTTCATCACCGGAACATTTCTAATCACTCCCTCCCCTTCCACAAGCTCCTTTTCTTTTGTGAAAACTGACTGGAAACGTTTGTTCATTATTTCTGCTTGCATTGCCGCATCCTTAAAGACCTCTCCTTCTACTTTCAGCTTGGTGATTCCTTCCTTTTGTTTCAGTTTGCCATTAACAAATCTATAAAACAGTTTGGGTTCATCCTTGCATTTGTCAATTATACCTTTTTCAAAATTCCTTTCTTCTCTACGTATTCTTGTGTATTCATTTCTTGTTCTTTTATATTCTTCCTTTGTTCTGTCGTTACCTCTCTTTCTCCAATTGTTCCACGCCTTATCTCTCTCTTTTTTTGCTATCATACACCTTCTATTAAACCACTCCTTTTTCCTGTTTTCTTTCCCTCTTACTCTTGGTACAAATTTTTCCACTCCCAAATTATAGAGGTCTAGAAAGATATCCCACTTCCTCTGTATCTCTCTTGTTTCTCTGAATTTTCTCCAATCCGCATTTTCAAAAAAGTTTCTCAATCCTGTAAAATTTGCTTTCTCAAAGTTGTATCTTCCCTGTCTATGAAGCTCGTCTCTTGGCTCGACGTTTCCTATTAACATCTGGAACTCAGTGATCACATGATCACTTTTTCCCAAAGGACAGAGATATTCCAATGATTCTGTTACGTCGGGTTCTTTGGTGAATGGTAAATCTAACCTTGCTGGTGTGTCCTCACCTCGAAACCGTGTCTCTTCTTTGACCCATTGCGTCATCACATTATTCATTATTATATTTAATCCCTACGTGTCAAGTGGGGTTGGTGGAGGATTAGTGCCCCTCCCTGTAAAACAATTAACTCTAAGCCGTTGGCCACCCCGTTTGGGATACATGGCGTCTGGCAATGAATGAATATTTAATAACATAGTGCCCCACGAATCCTCGCCGCCTCCCGAGTACCATTCCTTCCAGTTCACCTCTTTACAATTAAAGTCACCCACCAAAATTATATTATTGCTTTTCTCAATTATTTTTTGCAAGTAGCTAGCCATATCTGACAACATCTCATGGTATTCATCATCCTTCCATGTTCTCGTCTTTGGGGGAACTTACATTACCGCCATATCTCTCTTAACATTCTCTCCAGTTTCTAATTTCATATATATCACTTCAGCCCTGCCTTCTCCCATTTCCACAGTATCTACATTTATGTTGTTCTTCACTGCTATCATCACTCCTCCTCCCTTTTTTTCTTTTCTGTCTTTTCTCCACAGTTTGTATTTACCATCTCCCAAATGAACATCAATATCTTCTCTTAATTTGGTCTCTACAAAGCACATGAGATCAGGTTCATGTTCTCTCAAGAAATCATTAATTTCGATCCTTGTCGATATGAAACCATCAACATTAGTATATATCACCTTCAAATTATTTTTGACATTATTAATACCCTCTTCTCTCCTACTCTCTGTCCGTACCACTTCCTCAACTTCTGATCTTTCACAACCATCCCCCCTAGTTTCCTTCACTTCTATTTCCTTAAATACCATTTCCTTACTTTCATATCCAATACTCTCCAAAAAAAAGTATTACATTCTTCCTCTGTCCTCTTGTCATTTTTTTCCTTTACTTCTTCCATTAACGATTTTAAAACTTCTCTTTCTTCTTCGTTCAGATCTTTTCTTATTATAATATTTTCCATCCCCGCCTCTTTGCTTAATTTCTAGGTCACTCCCTACATGTCAAGTGGGGTTGGTGGATGATTAGTGCCCCTCCCTGTAAAACAATTAACTCTAAGCCGTTGGCCACCCCGTTTGGGATACATGGCGTCTGGCTGGCACTTTAAGTATCTCATTTATTACACTTTCTGATGTAAACTTGACTCTCATTGGTCTTGTTTCCCCTTTCTTGTAAGGCCCTATCCTCCTTACTTCCTCAATTTCTTTTACCCACTTGTCTCCTTCGGGGTCAATCTTGCCTAAAATTCCTCTCACCATGTTCGTGTCTTTCTCGAGTCTTACGAACCTAACCTTTTCTTCCTCTTCCTTGTTTCCAAACACTACCACACATCTGTTCCTTTCTATAGTTTCTCTCACTATTTTCTCTTTTTTCTTCAGTATTTTCACTACATTTTCTTCCATTTCTTTCTTGTTCATTTCCATTTCTTCCTTGATGATCTCTCTTAAGCTGACCACTTCTTTCTGTTCTTCTTCTACGTGTGCCCACTTTGCCTTATGTTCTTCTAATACATTACTCACCTTCTCCGTTTTATTAGTACTCTCTTCTAGTTTCCTCCTCAGTTCAACATTTTCCCGCTTCAAATTTCTAATCTCTTCATTGGCTGTTTCATTGGACTGGATCAGACTCTGTATGGTGGTTTCCGTATTTATTGACACATCCTTTATCACTAGATTCTCTACTTTCTTTTCGAGTTCACTAATCCTCATAATTAATGTTTTAACCAGGTCCATGACATTAGTATTAGCATCAAATCCTGGAAATTCCATTCCCTCATTGTTTATATTTTCGGCCATGTTTAATGTTAAGTACCAAAACAGCTGTTACCGAAAAAACTACAAACATTCATGTATACTATAGCCAATAAATCTTTACATTTTTAGTAGTCCATTAACTTTCATTATTTTAAATTTAAGGCAAGACCTTAGGAGACAGGACAGACAAAATTCCTGAAACTACTTAAGGTTAGGAGCGATGGCTGGGACGTCTGCTCCCTCCGGCTGTTCGTTTGTGTGTGCATGCACTTGTGTGTGGGTGGGCGGGCATATGGGTGCAGACCATTAGGTGTTAAATAATTTTAGACCATTTAATGTCCAATAATTTTAGCCATGTTGCATTATTACTGTATGCTTTAACAAAAAGTTTAGTTGAAAGAAGAGAAAGTATTGGTACATAGTGAGTGATGGTGATGATGTTAGAAAGACGAGACAGGCAGTGAACTGTGTGTGTGTGTGTGTGTGTGTGTGTGTGTGTGCGTGCGTGCACTTTGATTAAGTGTAAGCAGACCATTTCAGATCCATCTATTCATCCATCATCCAGTCCTATGTTGCCTCCATGAGGAGCATAGGAGCCCGGGGCTAGGCAGTTGGTCATGACATTTAAGAAGTTCCATCCCATAATTTTATTTGTGTAGATTTTTGAACATTTGTTTTAGCAAAGTCCTTAAAAAAGACAATGTTTTATCTATACTTGGTGGGGTGAGCATGAGTCTATGTGGTCTGACAGTGTAAATCTAAGGGGGCATGATTGCAGAGGGGGGCCGACTTTGGGATTTTCGTTCATAATCTCTTTTTCTCTCTCTCTCTCATTTACTGGGCCTGGTCGGGGCTAATCTTTCCATACAAAATGATTTTAGTGTAGAATGAGCCTGCATAAATTGATGGTCTAACGTATGTTGTTCTGAGTTAAGTGCCATTTTCCAACTTTTTTTCAAATACTGTTATTGAATTGTTGTTGATCTTGAGGAAAGGGAAATTATTATTGATAAGGAATATTATTGTCTACAGAGAAATGACATAGCCATGGCAATCACCAAGTATGACCAGTTTGACTTTCTGATCGATATTGTACCTCGGGACGAATTAAAACCCTCCAAGTCCCGAGACGATGCCAGCCGCACTGGTGTACCTACGGACCAGGTATTGTATGAGCTCCTTTACTCTGCCTGCCTGTGTTAATGTTATGATCTTGGGATTTTCATATTTGCTTTTAGAAGAATCTACCAATGTGGTATTGCTTTTATTTTTGTACATAATGCTTCTCATGAATATTGCACTTCTGTTGAATGGAAGGTAATTGTATATTAGTCTGTTTATTTAAATAGAAGTTATGACCATCTTACCAGCGGCCAGATATATTTATGGTAGAAGTGAGGGAAAGTAGCAGGGTTGAAGAATGGCAAGGCGGCAGGGCTTAATAGGTTCTGTGTACGCATCATTATCATTGCCGATATCATCATCATCATCACCGTTATCATCATCATCATCATAACCATTATCATCATCATCATCACTGTTATCATCATCATCATTGCTGTTATCGTCACCAGCATCATCACTGTAATCATCACCATCATCATCCCCGTCATCATTACCATCATCAAAGTTGTTGCCATTAGTTCTATGTTTCCCCTCTAAGGATGAGGTGAGGCAGGGCCAAGAAAACTAAGAGAAAGCACAAAATACGTAGAACTTTACAGCATGCCCAGTGAAATGGGTTGAGTAATTCATGCACCACTGAATCCCTGTAAAGCATGGCTCCAACTCACAGATCTGATCATCTGCCTTCCCCCCCCCTTTTTTTTTATTTATATATAAATGCACTTCACATTACCTGCCAGGTAGCCATTTTGATGACTTTTTTAGAAAGACATGTCAAACCCATATTAAGTGGTGCTTTTTACACCCAACCAACGCAGTCACCTGGCAGTTCCCTAGCCCTGCTTTCTTACACTTTTACTCATCCATATACCTTCTTGGCATATCATGCCTCCTCGCATGTTCCAGCTCACTCACGTATATTCTTTCAGATATGTTATTTTTATTCATATTTTGGGAGGTGGGGGCGCTCACCATCCACTCAATCGATGTAGTGCTGCTCTCGGGTGTCTGCCCTTTCCTCTCCTTCCTTCTTTTCTTACATTCTCTTCTGTCTTTCTTTCCTTCATTCTTTCCTTGTCCTTCTGCCTACAGGTGACTTTACACTCCCTTTTCTGTCTTTCCTTCATTCTTTCCACTTCCTTCAGCCTGTGGGTGACTCTACACTGAGTGACAAGCCAAATGATTTCCTGTGCACCAGGAAACCATTTACTACGCTGGGTGGTAACCATATAACCAGATTTTGGCACCTGGTGGTTTAGTGGGTAATTATTGCGCTCCAATCGGATTGAGCTGGTGAAGGTTTATATCCAAGGGTTGGTTGGGGATGATTGCTCATGTAATGCCACTCAGGGATGAGTGAGGCTGGTCACTCTCATCTTAAATGTTGGGACCAACTGCCTAGCCCCGGGCTCCTATGGTCCTCATGGGGCAATGTAGGATTGGATGATGGATGGTAGGTGAGGACACTCACCATCCACTCACTCAATGTAATGCTGCCCTCAGGTGTCTGCCCTTTCCTCTCCTCCAGCCTTCTTTCCTTCCATCCACTTCTGTCTATCTTTCTTTCCTTCTTTCCTTTTCCTTCTGCCTGTGGGTGACTCTACACCGAGTGACAGGCCAAATGGTTTCCTGTACACCAGGAAACCATTTACTATGCTGGGTGGTAACCATATAACCAAATTTTGGTGCCTGGTGATTTAGTGGGTAATTGAGGTGCTCCAGTCGGATTGAGCCGGTGAAGGTCTACATCCATGGGGTGGTTGGGGTTTATTGCTCACGTAATGCCAGTCAGGGATGAGTGAGGCTGGTCACTCTCATCTTAAATGTCAGGACCAACTTGCCTAGCCCGGGCTTCTACGCCTCTCATGGGGCAACATAGGATTGGATGATGGATGGATGGATATTTTTAGTCATGATTTACGTACCATCAGTGCACATCAGACATGGGGTCTATTACTGTTACTATTACTATTACTATTACTCACAATTGCTCTCTGTTATATTACTAGTAATATTACTTTAATGGTTATCTGTTATATTACTGTTACTAATACTTGGTCATCTATTACTATTACTCTTAATATATTGTTTGTAATAACGGTAGTTATTTTAATTGAAAATGCTTATCATTTTCAATATTGTTGGGAGGCTGTCCCTTGTAATGCACAAGTATGTCCTGATCATTTGATGGCTAGTAGGCCACTCCCCATTCTGCATGGTCTCCTGTGGTGTACCTGCATCATGGAGAGCAGCCAAAAGATAACCAAGGTCTAACGTGAGAAGGTTATTTTAAATGACAAAGGGTAACCAGTATTGATATTTGTTTCAAGTAGATCACTACAATTCATGGACTGTATATAGCTATTGGCCACTGAGGTACTGTATTACATTATATTGAAATAATAATTTGCCACATTTAACTCTTTTAAGTTCATGGAAACACAAATTCATATATAACAAATTAGACTTCTGCTTCCTTCAATTTTTTTTTTATATATATATAATTCTGCATTATTTAACATGACTGAAGGAAAAATGCTACACTACATATTTGTGAAAAAATATCATACTGAGTAACTGACCAACAGGTAACTAAGGTGAAAAGTCTATTTTCAATAACAATTTACTGTGGTAACCTATGCAGTACTGATACTTGACACATACATTAACTGTTTCATACAAATCACTACAATTTCAAGAATGGTATATAACTAAAGAGAAACTGTATTATATTCTATTAAAAAACTGCCACATATAAATTCTTGAAAACATCAAATCAGTATATCACATGCTCACTTGGATTACTTCCATCGCATGTCTTGGTGATTATCCCTGTATTTTGTCTGATTCTTAGCTTTTTTTTACCTACATTTAACCATAGCTATGGCTTCTAAGAAAGATGCAAAGGTTAGTGGTGATCTCATGCATAAACACCAGTCTATTTCAACAGTCAAACCTCCATGATCATTATTCACCAGACTACTATAATGATGAAAAAAAAAAATAAAGCAATAAATTGAAATAAATGAGAGGCGGAAGAGAGAGTTATATGTGGAAAGGAAGAGAGAGGTGAAAAGATTAGTAAGAGAGAGTAAGAAGAGAGTGGATGAGGAATTTGGAAGGAATTTGAGTGTAAAGTGGAGGGACTGTAAGAAAATGTTCTGGAAAGAGGTGAAAAGAGTAAGACAGGGTGGAAGTGAAGTTAGCAGGGGAGTGAAAGATAAAAATTGTAGGTTACTAGTGGGGAAGGGAGAAAAAGTGAGCAGATGGAGGAACACTTTAAGGAATTGTTGAACATAGAGGATGGAAGTAATGTGAGTATAAGTGGCTGGGGAATGACTGGGAGAAGGAGGGAGGTGAGAAGAGAGGAAGAAATCAGTAGGATAGAAGTTGTGGAAGCAATGAAGAAAGTTAAATCGGGGAAAGCCCCAGGAATTGATGGAGTGTGTGGTGAAATGCTGAAGCATGGGGGAGAGATAGTTGTAGAATGGATGTGGAAGATGTGCAGATTGGCCTGGGAGGAAGGTAGAGTCCTGGAGGATTGGGAGTCAGTTATAATTATTCCCTTGTACAAAGGAAAAGAAGTGTGTGGTAATCATAGGGGTATTTGTCTTCTTAGTATAATAGGAAAAGTGTATGGTAGGATACTTATTGACAGAGTTAGAGAAAGTACAGAGGAATTAGTTGGAGAAGAACAGGGAGGCTTTAGGAAGGGAAGAAGTTGTGTAGATCAGATATTCATTATTAGATCTTTAGTGGAAAACTTTCTAGAGGAGGGAAAGAAGTTGTATGTGGCTTTCATAGATTTGGAGAAAGCATATGACAGGGCGGATAGACAAGGATTGTGGAAAGTATTAAGAATATATGGATTAGATGGGAAGTTGTTGAATGCTGTGAAGAGTATGTATGATGGTGCTAAGGCCGCAGTGTGTGTGGATGGTGAACTGGGTGAATTTTTCTCTTTGAAGGTGGGGTTGAAACAGGGATGTGTCATGTCTCCATGGTTGTTCAGTCTGTACATAGATGGGGTAAGAAAAGAGGTACAAGGTAGGGTAGTGGATGTTGGAGTGGCCCTGGTGAGAGAGGATAGTGTTTGGAAACTCCCTGTACTGTTGTTTGCAGATGATACTGTGTTGTTGAGTGAAGACGAAGGGGAGCTGCAAGGCTTGGTGGATGAGTTTGAGAGAGTGTATAAGAAACGGAATCTAAAGGTGAATGTAGGGAAGAGTAAAGTGATGGTCTTTGAGAGAGGTGAAGTCAGTGAATGTGCAGCGAGGTTGGATGGTGAGGAGTTGAAAAATGTGAGTACGTTTAAGTACTTGGGTAGTGTGATGAGTAAGGATGGAGGTTTGGAGGATGAAGTGCTTGAATGGGTACAGCAGGGAAGAAAGGTTGCTGGTTCTTTGAAAGCAGTGATAAGAAGCAGGGAAGTGAGCATGGAAGTGAAAAAGTTACTACATGACAGAATTGTGATAATTGTGATACCAACTCTAACGTATGGAAGTGAAGCTTGGACGTTGCTGTAAGGACACAAGTCAAGAGTGAGAGCAGTGGAAATGAGTTATTTAAGAGGAGCCTGTGGAGTCACATGGAGAGACAGGCTGACAAATGAGGATATAAAGGAGCGTTGTGGTGTGGATGTGGATGTGATAAGAAGTGTTAGGAGGAATACGCTGAGGTGGTTTGGCCATGTGGAGAGGATGGAGGGTGAAAGACTGACGAAGGGAGTGTATGTGAGTGAGGTGGAGGGGGGAGAGGGAGGGGGAGGCCAAGGATGAGATGGAGGGATGGTGTGGAGAGGTATATGAGAGATGGGGATGTGAGATGGGAGCAGGGCAGTGAAATGGTGGGGGACAGGGCGATGTGGAGGCAATTTGTTTGTTGCCACCCTGAATGGGATTGAGGCGTCTGGCAATAGATAGCAAGCTAGCATGCCCGCAGAAGTTTGCCAGACTAACTAGTAATCTTTCCATCACTAAACGTTTGCAAATACCATCATCTATGTGTCCATACTGTTATTGATCCCACGATGACCAGTTCTGAAATGTTTCCATATACTGTACTGTACTCACATGTCTTGATTTCTGACAATTTTGTTATGTTGCGTCATGTACTATTGCCAAAATTTTTGTTTGGTATTTTACTGACACTTTTTGGACTTACCCTGAAATAATGCAAAAAGAATTAGATTGATATCTGTTACCAATCTGATGAAAGAAACTAGCAAACACATACATTTTTGCATGTTGTGCTATCCTACAATTTTGCACTGCTACATTGTGCAATCGCCCCACCCCCCACCCCAGTGCATTCCTTGGACTTACCCTGACCTAATGCAGAAAGAGTTAAATCTATATCTATTACTATTGAAAGAAGCAAACAAACACACAGACAAACACATGCACTGCTTGACTTTTTTATTTAGATAATCTTTAGAATGTATTTTAACTATTATTTGTTGTTACAGCACTATTTCCAGATAGCGCAGCACTACCAGGCAGTGTTACAACAGTCCACAGCAAACAGCAGTAACAGCAACTCACAGACAAGTGTGCAACAGACAGCGGTGCAACCACAGACCATCCAAATAGTGCAGGCTGGAGGGCAAGGCACAGTTCAGGTTAAAGTTCTGCGCTTCATTTCTCATATATTTAAGTATAAAGTAGCTGCTTTTCATCATCTGATCCCCCCCACCCCATTTTGTTTTTTACATACTATGGTCAGCCTTGTTATGATGTTATGATTGAGTTACATTCATGGAACCAATCAGATCGTGCTCAGTCATATATCCAGCATAGGAACATTCAGGTTGATTTGGCTCAGTCACTGATCAGTTGTCTCAGCTAACCTCACCTAATATGACCTAACCTGATTCATCCTAAACTAACCTAATCTGATTCAACCTAAACTAACCAAACCTAATTTAACCCAGATTAACTAACTGGAATGATTTGGAGTTGAATGAATTTTGGGTCTGAGTCATTCCATTGTACTCTGTCTGTAGGACACCATGCAGTCAACAAACCTAACTTGGTACTGTACTCTTTAGTAGCATAAGTGTTATTTCTGCAGAATTTGGGTGAGGTGAATGAATTATACAATTATGAATGACAATCCCCATCATAAAATTTTCATCATTTATTAACCCTCTCAGGCACAGTCACACGATTAGCGTTTCATGGGGATTGATTTCAAGATAATCAATCACTTGAATCGCGTTTCTAAGCACAAAAGAATTAGCCAAAAAAAAAGTTTCTGGTGAAATCGCTTCAAATTTTGACGCATTGTAGTGACTACTGCTCTTTCCAATGGTAAGGCATTGGCAACACTGAGCTGCCTCATTGGGCCCAGCACGTAGCGATATACCTCAGTCTCTTCCAAGCAGCCAGGCGGTGGGTTGCATTGTGTCTTCAGTCCCTTTAAACTCCTACTAATTCTCCCCCTCCTGCCCGAGCCGAAGCCCCTATGGACTCAGTGTGATAATGCATTATTTGTGAGCATATTTGTATGTGATATTGTCGATGGAACATAGATATATGTCACAAAAAGGAATTGTGTCCGTTATCAAGTGTTAGGCTTACGAGCCGATATGTGTGTTCACTGTTGCGGGGTTTCGCCTCTCGCCCTCCCCAAGGCCCTATGGCGTGATTACAAATACGTATATAATGAAGCCAATGCCTAAACTGTATTTTGTGTGAAAGATATTGTGGCTGGCTTGGTGAAATTATGGAACCATATTGTGGAATGGGGCAGTCATCACGTACAGTTTTTATAGTTGGGAAGGAAGAATTAGAGGTGTTTAGTGATGGAATTATTGTGATTCTGATAGTGAAAATGCGTATGGAATTGTGTGAAATATACCTCAAACATGCTGCGGATGTTCGTGAAGGAGTGTGGTGTGTGCCAATACAATAGAGTCACAGTGAGTGTTCACAGAGAAATAATTCATGCATTCACTGACTTAGCTAAAACAAAGCGCAAGTGTCAGAGACAAGAAATATGCCACAGCCACATATACATACGTATGTTGTGCAGCGAATGTTCGTGGAGAAATCTATTGTGTGGATTGAATGTGTTTTAGGCAAATGTATCGCAAGGAGAGAAGAAAATATGCAGCAGCCACAGACACACACACACACGCACACTCACCCACCCACACCCACACGCTCACCCACATGCACACGCTCACCCACACACATACACGCTCACACACTACATAACTCATCATCTTCAAGCTACTGCCAGCATCTCAACACCTCTGGAGGAAGTGAGTTATACGTATTTTGTTGATCTGTATATTGACCTATTTCTATAGTTCAATATTTTTTACACAAATAAGTAATGTTTTTTACATACACACATATGAGATGGAAGAAAGTTCTGCTTCAGTATCAGAACGTAGCAAAAAGACTAGTGGTCATGTCGAGTTTCTGACAGCTCTATCAAAAACCTTATGATATTTTACATGTATACTTTGAGTAAAAAAAGAAAATAATAAAACGTAACGAGCGAAATTATGTAGCTGTGGGTGAGGTGGGGAAAGAGTGTTTTATATCTCACGTGCGGGTGAGGAAGAGTATTCTACGTTTGTCGTCCAATTACTCCAAAACAATTGGACGTATCGATTTCCCATAAGAACCATGATAAAGAGCAGTAAATTCCACGTATGTACACGACATAACAATGTAATATCTATGATAAGAATTCGTTGTTACATAGGCGGGAATATTGCATATGTTGTGCGCACATCACGAAAGTGACGTACGGACGTGAGTTCCCAGTCGTTTTTGTCGATTTACTCGAGAACTATGAGGTGAATGGAAACCAAGAGGTGCTCATTAGAAAGCTGGTGAAATTCTGCATAATATTGTGCAATAAAAACATCCCTACGTGTCAAGTGGGGTTGGTGGAGGATTAGTGCCCCTCCCTGTAAAACAATTAACTCTAAGCCCTTGACCACCCCGTTTGGGATACATGGCGTCTGGCAATGGATGGATGGATGGATCTTTGAGAAAATTTCCATATTAGAGCTCCTTGATTTTTTTTCAAAAATGGCTTTCAGTTTTTGGCTATTTTCTCGAAAACTACAAATCGTATCAACACCGGATTTGTCTCTTTAGAAAGCTGATGAAATTCTCTATCAAAACTTCTCATAACATTTTCCTGTATGATGGAAAACACTCGAATGGTGATGTTGGGAAGTGAACATGACATGGCAAAATTTTATTCACGGCCACCTAATGTTGTTTTATTCGTGTTCTCCTGTTTTTTTTTTTGTGCTTATCAGCTAGAACAAACATTGATCAATAAGATGATATACGTTTCATTGCAGTATGTTGATGTTTGGGTGGCGAAAATAAGGAGAGAATACGTGTTATTTGCCGCGCGTGGGCAGCCGGGCCGGGCAGCTTCGCAAAAAATGTCTCTATCTATCTGTCTATTGCCAGACGCCTCAATCCCATTTGGGGTGGCCACAAACAAATCGCCTCCAAGTCGCCCTGTCCCCCGCCATTTCACTCCCCTGCTCCCAACTCACACCCCCCTCTCTCATATACCTCTCCACCCCATCTCTCCATCTCATCCTCGGCCTCCCCCTCCCTCTTTCCCCCTCCTCCTCACTCACATACACTCTCTTCGTCAGTCTTTCACCCTCCATCCTCTCCACATGGCCAAACCACCTCAGTGTGTTCCTCATAATGCTTCCTATCACATCCACATCAACACCACAACGCTCCTTTATATCCTCATTCGTCAGCCTGTCTCTCCATGTGACTCCACAGGCTCCTCTTAAATAACTCATTTCCATGGCTCTCACTCTTGACTTGTGTCCTTCCAACAACGTCCAAGCTTCACTTCCGTACGTTAGAGTTGGTATCACAATACTGTCATGTAGTAACTTTTTCACTTCCATGCTCACTTCCCTGTTTCTTATCACTGCTTTCAAAGAACCAGCAACCTTTCTTCCCTGCTGTACCCTTTCAAGCACTTCACCCTCCAAACCTCCATCCTTACTCATCACACTACCCAAGTACTTAAACGTACTCACATTTTCCAATTCCTCACCATCCAACCTCGCTGTACATTCACTGACTTCACCTCTCTCAAAGACCATCACTTTGCTCTTCCCTACAAAAAATGTCGTGCGCCGGAAAACTTACTGAAACTTATCGTGCGCGAGAGGGTTAATAGAGGCACTCCTGCTATTTGTCCCACCATGCCAGTATGGCACTATATCAGAAAGCACAGGAAAACTTGTGCTTGGTGATGTCACATGCAAACAAATTTTTGATTGGCCACTGCATCTCTCCTGGCCAGTGCATGTTCTCATTGGCTGCAGCACCTCTCCTGGGACTTCCCAGAATAACGGAATCCTCCCAAAACTCCTTGGATTTCATGAATGTTCCATTCTAAATGAGAGTGAACTCTCATACAGTCATGTCTTGTTATGCGATAGGGTTGTTTCTAGTAAAAACCTATTGCATAGTGAGGTCACTATAACTTGGATTCAGTGGGGTTAGGGAGGGTAACCTTGACCACAAAATCTAAAGCACCCCTGCCAAAAACTCTGCCACCCACCTGATGTTTGTCCTGGACTGGTCTGAGTCATCACCAAGGGTCCCATTCTGAGGCTGGAGGGCCTGGACGATCTGTCCAGGTCCTAAGGAGGAGGTGGAGAGAGATGGGGAGAGCGATGTGGTGATGACAAGGGAGAGTGATGCTGTGAGGCTGAGGGAGAGCGGAGCAGTGCGGGTGAGGGAGAGCTTGGCAGTAGTAGTAGTAGTAGTTGTTCCCTAGGCAGTCTGGTCGAACAGCCCCGAGTCCCTTAGGAAGGCCATGGCCGAGACCTTGCTTTCCCACAGAGCTCTCAAAGAGTGTATGTTGCGTTGTTGGCGTAGGTGGTTGTGTGCAATGCAGTCTTCCATAATATGCCTAATAGTATGGGGTGCTGTGTTGCATCCTGGACAGGCAACAGCGACAGAGTCATCCAGCCTCTTCTGGTAGCTTAAGAGGGCTGGATGGTGCCCATATCTCAGCCTGGCCAGGTGGACCCTGTCCTCACGAGGAAGATAGGATTCAGAAGGGTGGATGTCAGGAGGCCATGCATGCAGCTGTGTGTTGTCTTTAAGTGACTGAATGGAACGGTGAGTGATCTGAGTGTGGATATGCTTCTGGAAGCTGGTCTGAGGTGGGCGAGGGGGGAGAGATGACAGTATTTGTGTATGGTACCGTGTGCTGGGTGTTGTTTTGATGTTCCTTGGTGTGGGTGGATGTGCTGCCATGTACTGTAGTGGATGTTGTAGGTTTGTGGAGGCTGCAGCAAGAACCTGGGTGCCTCTCATGTCTAGATGATCTTTGACTTTGAGGACTTTGGTTTCTTGATGTAGGTGGTCTGTGGGTGTGGTAGCTGTGCAGCCTGTGATTATTTTTAGGGCCTTGTTCTGTATGGTCTGTAGAGTGTTGTAGTGTGTTTTGGTGAGGTTAGAAGCCCAGGCAGGGCTTGCATAATTCATCACTGAACGTATGTATTGTTTGTATACTGTGGTGGTGGTTTCTTTGTTGTGTCTGAATGTTGTATGGGCAAGTGACCTCAAGGCATTGAGTCTTGGTATTATTTTATTTTTAATGTTTGTGATGTGTTGTTTAAATGACATTGATATATTGTATGTTACACCAAGGATTTTGTGTGTGTGTGTGTGTGTGTGGAAAGTGTTAAGAATATATGGAGTAGATGGGAAGTTGTTGAATGCTGTGAAGAGTATGTACGATGGTGCGAAGGCTGCAGTGCGTGTGGATGGTGAACTAAGTGACTTTTTCTCTTTGAAAGTTGGGTTGAAACAGGGATGTGTCTTGTCTCCATGGTTGTTCAATCTGTACATGGATGGGGTAATAAAAGAGGTACAAGGTAGGGTAGTGGATGTTGGAGTGGCCCTGGTGAGAGAGGATAGTGTTTGGAAACTCCCTGTACTGTTGTTTGCAGATGATACTGTGTTGTTGAGTGAAGACGAAGGGGAGCTGCAAGGCTTGGTGGATGAGTTTGAGAGTGTGTGTAAGAAACGGAATCTAAAGGTGAATGTAGGGAAGAGTAAAGTGATGGTCTTTGAGAGAGGTGAAGTCAGTGAATGTATAGCGAGGTTGGATGGTGAGGAATTGGAAAATGTGAGTACGTTTAAGTACTTGGGTAGTGTGATGAGTAAGGATGGAGGTTTGGAGGGTGAAGTGCTTGAAAGGGTACAGCAGGGAAGAAAGGTTGCTGGTTCTTTGAAAGCAGTGATAAGAAGCAGGGAAGTGAGCATGGAAGTGAAAAAGTTACTACATGACAGTATTGTGATACCAACTCTAACGTACGGAAGTGAAGCTTGGACGTTGTTGGAAGGTCACAAGTCAAGAGTGAGAGCAGTGGAAATGAGTTATTTAAGAGGAGCCTGTGGAGTCACATGGAGAGACAGGCTGACGAATGAGGATGTGAAGGAGCGTTGTGGTGTTGATGTGGATGTGATAGGAAGCGTTATGAGGAACACATTGAGGTGGTTTGGCCATGTGGAGAGGATGGAGGGTGAAAGACTGACGAAGAGAGTGTATGTGAGTGAGGTGGAGGGGGAAAGAGGGAGGGGGAGGCCGAGGATGAGATGGAGGGATGGGGTGGAAAGGTATATGAGAGAGGGGGGTGTGAGTTGGGAGCAGTGAAGTGAAATGGCGGGGGACAGGGCGACTTGGAGGCGATTTGTTTGTGGCCACCCCAAACGGGATTGAGGCGTCTGGCAATAGATAGATAGATAGTGTGTGTGTGGTAGGGGAGTGTTGTTTATGGTGAGGTGTGGGATGTGACTGTGTTCTGCTGTCCTGTTTGTGAGAAGAGTCACTGTAGATTTGGCTGGGGCTATTTTGAGCCTGTTTGTGGTGAACCATTCGTGTAGTGTGTTGAGGTAAGGTTGAATGATGTGTGCAGCTGTGTTTGCATTTTGGTGTGTACATGTAAGTGTTATATCATCTGCATAGGAAGCTATGTGTATCTGTGGTGTGTGGGGTGTGGGTACGTCGTGCATGTATAGGTTAAAGAGTGTAGGGGACAAAACAGATCCTTGGGGGATGCAGTTTGTGAAGTTTCTGATGTTATTGGCAGAGTAGCATACAGATGTGTCAGGTGGCGATGAAGACGAGACAGACATGACAGAGGCAGGTGATGCAGGACATCTCATGTGAAGACCACTCATTGATGGCATCAGCTTTTCTTCAGTGCATCTGGCAGGGGAGGAGGAGGTGGTGATGGTGGTTTTTGCCTGCTGCCTTCTTCTTAGCTGCTAGCAGCTCCCTGTACACCATTAGGTGTTGTTCAGATCCTTGCTGTTGTTTCACTTCATGTCGGGTTTGGATCCTTGTCATTGATGAATGCAGTGCCCATGTCTATAATTGCAAGTTACTTCTTCAAAGTGTTTATGTCTAAAACAGGAAGGTGCCTGTCCTCACCACCATCCTCGCCACCCTACTGTGTCTCCACCACTCATTTCCCGAGCTCAGTGAGCTCTGTGAACAGCTGCTCTGTATGTCTGTCAAGGATGTTTTGCACATCCTGCTCATCCACCACCTCAAATCCAGCCTTGTGCGAGAGATTGAGGATGTCTCGATGGATGTTTTTAACTTCTGGGAACCCCATGAAAGAATACATATACTCCGGCCACACCTTACACCACATAGCGTTCAGTGTGCTGGGCTGCACCTCCTACCATGCTGCTTTGATATACTTGATGGTATGCATTGTGTTAAATTTCCTCCAAAAGTTCTGCTCTGCATCTGTACCAGGTGGCCAAGGCAGAAGGGGCTTTACAGGGAAATTACCAGGATTCTTTCTTGAGTTGAGAGGTATATGAGGGAGGGGGGGGTGAGTTGGGGGGAGGGGAGTCAAATGGTGGGTGACAGAGTGACTTGGAGGCGTTTTGTCTGCGGCCACCCTTTGTGGGATTAGGGCGTCGGGCTATAGATAGATAGATAGATAGACTTTCTTGACAGTTATTCCTCAATTACATCTTGATAGTCTGTTCATTCCCGATCAATCCCATTTTATCCCAGATATGTCTGTCCATCCATCCATCATCCAATCCTACATTGCCCCATGAGGAGTGTAGGAGCCTGGAGCTAGTCATTTGGTCCCGACATTTAAGATGAGAGTGACCAGCCTAACTCATCCCTGAGTGGCATTACATGAGCATTCAACCCCAACCACGCCTTGGATATAAACCTTCACTGGCTCAATCAGTTTGGATTGCAATAATTACCCACTAAACTGCCAGGCACCAAAATTTGGTTATATGGTTACCATCCAGTGTAGTAAATGGTTTCTTGGTGTACAGGAAACCATCTGGCTTGTCACTCAGTGTAGAGTCACCTACAGGCAGAGGGAAGAGGAAAGAATGAAGGAAAGAAATACAGAAGAGGGAGTGAAAAGTTACCCGTAGGCAGAAGGACAAGGAAGGAATGAAGGAAAGGAAGACAGAAGAGGATGGAAGGAAAGAAGGATAGAGGAGAGGAAAGGGCAGACACCCGATAGCAGCACTACATCGAGTGAGTGGATGGTAAAACTGAAACGTAATAATTCTTTGTGTAAGAAAAAAACTCAAACATTTAACTTCTTATTTTGCATAATATCAGTAATCAAACATGTTAAGTCTTTTTCAGTTATGTCTTAACATAGTGATACATCATTCATATATTTTACTACAGGCATACATCACAGGATAGCATAGATATTTCAAAATATAGTACTGTACCTCGGTCACCTCTTGGCTTGTCCCCTGAGTCCATGATTTGTTATGATAATCACAACATGATGGCCTGTTCGCACAAGACAAATCAAAACAGATCCGGATTTTTTTGCAATTTACAAAAAAGATTGAAGACGTGGCACCTTTTGCACAGTATTACTAAACCACAGATGAAGGTACAGTTCTTATTATTGATATACATATACACTATACATATAATGGCATTCAAATAATATGACATTTACAGCATCACTTGCCCCAGGGTCACTCACTTTTACCATCTACTCCATGGTGCACTGGAGGTAACAAGTCTTGAATGTCATGATGACGCCCTGGTCCATAGTTTGCTGCAGTGATGTTGTGTTGTGGGGCAGGTGCACCGCCCAGTTCTCGATGCCCATAGGGTGGCATGGGGCATTGTCAACTAAGAGGAGGAAACAGTCAGCAAGGTGTTTTTGCTGGTATAGTCGTGCAGGCGGGGGGATAGGTACCCAGCCATGTATGATCTGCAGAGTGCTGAATGTAAGCCAGGCCCTGGAGTTACTTTTCCAAATACAGTAACCCCATGGTTTGCCTTTTGCAAACCCTGCCAACACTTGGGGATTCTCCCAGTGATATACAAGAAGTGGCTTAAGGTTCATGTGCCCCTCTGTATTGGTACCAGGGAGGAGGGTGTGAGATGGTCCTTTGTGGCCTTGAAGTCAGGCACACAGCATTTTTTCTGGCTAGTGTACAGTCATCAGCATAAATTCATGTGATGTGAGTCCTTTTGTTTGGCAACATAGTAGTACTAGTTGTTCCCTAGGCAGTCTGGCCGAACAGCCCGGAGTCCCTTAGGAAGGCCATGGCTGAGACCAGGCTTTCCCACAGAGCTCTCAAAGAGTGTATTTTGTGTTGTTGGCATAGGTGATTGTGTGCAATGCAGTCTTCCATAATGTGCTTAATAGTATGGGGTGCTGTGTTGCATCCTGGAGAGGCATCAGCGACAGAGTCATCCAGCCTCTTCTGGTAGCTTAAGAGGGCTGGATGGTGCCCACATCTCAGCCTGGCCAGGTGGACCCTGTCCTCACGAGGAAGATAGGATTCAGAAGGGTGGATGACAGGAGGCCGTGCATGCAGCTGTGTGTTGTCTTTAAGTGACTGAATGGAGCAGCGATTGATCTGAGTGTGGATATGCTTCTGGAAGCTGGTCTGAGGTGGGCGAGGGGGGAGAGATGACAGTATTTGTGTATGGTATCGTGTGCTGGGTGTTGTTTTGATGTTCCTTGGTGTGGGTGGATGTGCTGCCATGTACTGTAGTGGATGTTGTGGGTTTGTGGAGGCTGCAGCAAGAAACTGGGTGCCTCTCATGTCTAGGTGGCAACATTGTTAAGGGGACTTGTTGCTACATAGAGTTTTATACACTTTAAAGACTCGTTTGTAAGAAGTGGTATTAGAGTCTGCCTAGAGTACAATATTCTGTATACCGTATCTGATTAATATAAAAAAGTGCAAGAAGTGACAGAAGAATGTTATGGAACAACATTTGAGCATAATATTCTGGTATTGTTATGACCGTGTCTCTGCTCCCTTCCCCTCTCTCCCCCTTACTCCTACTGATGTCTCCCTCACCCCTCCCTCTCCCACCTACCCCCTACTGACTTTCATGCCTCTCCACTTTCTCCTCCTCCTACCTCCCTACCTTCATTCATTTATCCACGGCATTAACCTGATTGGTGCATTGCATTTCTCACTTGACTGTTTACTAAACCCAGCCCGTCCTGTTCTCAGTTGCTCGCAGTACTTTGACTAATTATCAATATTCCTTGCTGTTCAAGTCCCATTCTCATCCTCTCTGTCTCCTTCCCACTCCGTTTATTCCAGCTGTCATTCTTTTCTCTGCCCTGTGGCACTACCAACATGCGCAAGATACTGAAATGCTTGAGGTCTCGTTCTTTTGATGTATTCCTTGCTTTTTTTTTTTTTTTTTTTTTTGAGCCTGGCAGTTGGTAACTATTATTTCAGTAGGTGAAATTAAACAAATATTTGTGCCCATTCCTCCTCCTTCTTGCCCTCTTTCTTCCCTTGGAAGATGTTCCCATTCTCCTCATAGTGTTCACTGAATCATGAAGCAGTATCAGAACCATAATGTTTTGCACTGCTGCATCATGTTTGGAGTAGAGAGTGGGAGAAAAAGGCTCTGGCATGGCAAGAAACTCGAATGTAGAGGAACAGAAAGGTGACAAGAATAGACATGAAATAGAGTAGAGTGCGGTTTATTATGTAGATTAGTGCCTTGGATAATATAAGGTAGACAGGGCAGGGAGAGAGGGGAGTGGAGATTAAGGAAAGCAGGGGGGTGGAAGAGGGGGAGGTTGGAGAGGGACACCGGAAGGAGTACGAGGGAGAGACCAGAAGTTTCATCATTCCACGACATTCTTCTGTCATCTTTGTGCACATTTTTTGCCATTAGACATAAAGAATTTTGCATTCTGGGTGATTTACAGTACTAATTCTTACAAACACGTCTTTAAAGCTTATAAAAGCTTACGTGGCAACTAGTTCCCATACACTGCTGCCAGTCAAAACGACCTGCATCACACGAGCAGGCTTGCAGCGAATTTGTGTTGACAGCTGTACATCTTCCTTGAGATGGGCCTTTAAAAAAAAAAAAAAAAGCCAGTTTCATCAAAATTGAACACCTCCTCTGGAGAGTATCCCCCCTCCTTCATAAAGACCATGAACTGTTCAGGAAAGGCCTCAGGTGCTACATGACCTGCACTTGCAACCTCGCTATGCATGGTCCCATGTTTAAGGCCTGCATAGGCCTTGAAAAGCTCAAACCAGCCTGTGCTGACCATGAACTCCTCAAACCAGCCTATGCTGGCCTTGAGCTCCCCCTTGACCTCCATACCTTCCTCTTCCTTAAACTCCTTCCCCAGATCGAGAACCTTATGCAAATGAAGTACTGTAATGAAGTACTGCACTGTAATGGGCTGAGGCCTGCGTTGCTTAGTCATTGCTAAAGTGCTTTAGTTTGAGCAGTGTAACCGTAATTTCAGGCTGTACTGTATAATAGTGTGGTAGGTGATGGCAACATCGTCCGCTCACTTGACGTAGTGCTGCCTACGTCTTCCTTCGCCTTTATCAGCGTCCGCCATCCTCTTTTCCTATTTCTCCCATCTTTTCTGTCACTTTTTATTGTTCTTTCTATCCTTCATTCTTTCCTTGTTCTTCTTCCTATGGGTGACTTTACACTCCCTCTTCTGTCTTTCTTTCCTTCATTCTTTCCTCATCCTTCTGCCTGTGGGTGACTCTACACTGAGTGACAAGCCAGATGGTTTCCTGTACACCAGGAAACCATTTACTATGCTGGGTGGTAACCATATAACCAAATTTTGGCGCCTGGTGGTTTAGTGGGTAATTATGGTGCTCCGGTCAGATTGAGCCGGTGAAGGTTTACGTCCAAGGGATGGTTGGGGTTTTTTGCTTACGTAATGCCACTCAGAAATGAGTGAGGCTAGTCACTCTTATCTTAAATGTCAGGACCAGCTTGCCTAGCCCTGGGCTTCTACGTTTCTTGTGGGGCAACGTAGGATTGGATGATGAATGAATGAATGAAAGGAAAAGAGGAGACATGATTATGCTATATAAGTGCATCTCAGGAAAAGAGAAAATAGGCATAAATTAATATATAACCTATGGGGAAGCATCAGCAAGAGGACACTGCAAAAAACTACATAAAAAGAGAGATGAATAAAGACACAAGAAAATTCAGTTTCCCAAATAGGGCAATTGATCAGTGGAATGCCCTGCCAAATGAAATAATGTGTGCCAAAACTATTCATAAATTTAAGGATATGTATGATAAAAATGGTTTAATACACGGGACAGTATGAGCTTGACTCATTCCTGTGAAGATACAGTTAGGTAAGAACAGTTAGGTACGAACATACACACACACACACACACACACACACACACACACACACACACACACACAGAACACTTAAAGGAACTAAGCTATGAAGAAAGACTAGAAAAATTGGATCTACCAACGCTACAGGAGAGAAGGAAAAGAGGAGACATGATTTTGCATTATAATGGGGTACTTTATGGGGTGGAAGACAATTGACAATCGTCATGGTCGAGCCTGCCACAGACGTCGTAGGACACGCATGCTCATGAATCATATGCTGCATTTGTTTGTGTGCACTTGTGATAGGATTAATGTCATTCCTACTTACAAAACCACTTACTCTCTCCAATGAATACACACAACAAGAGCTTATCCATTTGTATGAGTCATACAAAAAGGTAAAAATATTCTAATCTGGCAAGTCTAGCAACTAGTCAGCTCATTCATCCCTTATAATTTAATGTTTTCTATGTTAATTCTTTAGAAATGAGTAGATTTGTATCTCTTAATATATGGTTTCAATGAGGAAAGTCATATTTTCCTCCTCTGAGACGATTTACTAACTTAAATTTATTAGTGCCTAAATTCGCCTTCAGTCAACGATTTCGACAAACCGTCCCAAATCCAGGAACGGTCAACAGTCATTTTTTGCCTGCTCTGAGAGAGGTCGGAAGGCTGGACTGAAGTCGAGAGGACGCACGCTGAGAATCTGAGATGTCAGGATCGTACTGTTGTGTTCCCCTGTGCATTAATAGGGGTGGCCATCAATTTCCTCAGATTATGAATGATGAAATTACAAAATAAACAATTTGGATAATATAGTGTCATATACAGTATGTATATATTTCTCAAAGTGGCTAATCAATCCAGAATAGAATATATTCTCTATAATAAGTATATATAGAAAAATATATGTATATATATAAAAATATATATACATATATTTGAGAGAGGTGAAGTTAGTGAATGTACAGCGAGGTTAGATGGTGAGGAATTGGAAAATGTGAATACGTTTAAGTATTTGGGTAGTGTGATGAGTAAGGATGGAGATTTGGAGGGTGAAGTGCTTGAAAGGGTACAGCAGGGAAGAAAGGTTGCTGGTTCCTTGAAAGCAGTGATAAGAAACAGGGAAGTGAGCATGGAAGTGAAAAAGTTACTACATGACAGTATTGTGATACCAACTCTAACGTACGGAAGTGAAGCTTGGACATTGTTGGAAGGACACAAGTCAAGAGTGAGAGCAGTGGAAATGAGTTATTTAAAAGGAGCCTGTGGAGTCACGTGGAGAGACAGGCTGACGAATAAGGATATAGAGGAGCGTTGTGGTGTGGATGTGGATGTGATAGGAAGCGTTATGAGGAACACACTGAGGTGGTTTGGCCATGTGGAGAGGATGGAGGGTGAGAGACTGACGAAGAGAGTGTATGTGAGTGAGGTGGAGGGGGGAAGAGGGAGGGGGAGGCTGAGGATGAGATGGAGGGATGGGGTGGAGAGGTATATGAGAGAGGGGGGTGTGAGTTGGGAGCAGGGCAGTGAAATGGCGGGGGACAGGGCGACTTGGAGGCGATTTGTTTGTGGCCACCCCAAACGGGATTGAGGCGTCTGGCAATAGATAGATAGATAAAAATATGTGCATTTCACTTTCACTCACAAAGTACACACTGCTTCCTACCCAGATGACTTAACACTCCCACACACACTTCATGACTGGTGTACTACAAAAAGACTCAGAATGGCCTCTTTTATGGTAGAACACAGTCATAACTCACACCTCACTATCAACAACATCCCCCTTGTCCCACATGCACACAAAATCTTTGGTGAAATGAAAGCACGGTAACAGAAGAATTTGGTAATATCTTGCAGCATAGAGCAGTTAGTTAGAAGCTGATCTGTAAAAATATTTATCTAAGACAACCTTTCTGAAATTATCTTGATGTCCTCAAATGTGAATATTACAAAATCTTGGGTGCCGCAATATTAGTAAACAAAAGCAGAGTCTATCTTGGCCATGTGGAGAGGATGGAGGGTGAAAGACTGACGAAGAGAGTGTATGTGAGTGAGGTGGAGGGTGGAAGAGGGAGGGGGAGACCGAGGATGAGATGGAGGGATGGGGTGGAGAGGTATATGAGAGAGGGGGGTGTGAGTTGGGAGCAGGGTAGTGAAATGGCGGGGGACAGGGCGACTTGGAGGCGATTTGTTTGTGGCCACCCCAAACGGGATTGAGGCGTCTGGCAATAGATAGATAGATAGACTATCTTGTCCCTGGGACTGTACCTTCAATGCGCATGCGCCACTTGGATATTTGGGATGTTACGAGCGTCGTACCGATTTTTTACTTATATTGGCTAGTAATCGACTTGAAGAGGGCAATTACAAAGTATTTTGTTCCAGCCAATAGTGAGTAATGTAACTCCACCTCTTTCAGTACAATAAAAGACTACTAATGCAAAATAAATGAGGATCTTGGAGTTCTTTTGATGCTAGTCTAGCTGGATTAATATTTTTTACGTATTACAGTAATCCCGCATATTTCGCGGTAGTTACGTTCTTGTAACCCCCGCAAAAATTTAAATTCGCGAATACTCTATTAACAATTGAATCTTGCACTTGTGTCCACCATGCTGCCCATCACACAGTCCACGTCCATACTGATTGCAAGACAATTCGCCGTCAGACAATTCCCCGTCAAAACATGGACGATTCTCCTTCAGAACAATTCGCACCCTGGACGATTCCCTGCCATTCTATAAATATACTAATCAATACTTTGATAAATATACTTATTATTAATTAATCAATACTTTAATAACTATATTTCAGGGGGATCCAGAAAAGTCTATGTTCAGTAGCGTAGGTTCTGGATATTATTTATTAGTTGCACCTTTAGTCAATAATTAACTTGTTTCTTCCTCGCTGTAGTCGCCTTTGAATTATATTCTAGCGTCACCCATAGCTATCTTCATTAATGAAGGCGAATTATCTTGTGTTTGTTGTGACTGCGAATTGTTCCGAAACCTCCATACTCATCCCGAAATACCTTCTTACAAGATTGAAAGCACATACTTCATTATGAAGGAAAAACGTAAACACCGTACTGTAATACACTATTATCTACACATTTATTCACAAAACAGTACAAAATGAAAAGATGCATTAACTGGTGATAGCAAACACTCGCACGGTCGCTTCTTAGCTTGTCCAGTAACACAATTTTCTCTGCTAAGGTCATAACTTTTCTTGATCGTTTTGTCACCTTGGAGTTCTTACTAATTGTATTATTAGCCTTTGGTGAGGCTGGCTTACGTCCTGGGGCCATGTGGAAAGCAAGTGGGAGGCAAGAGGCTCATATCATAGTACGGTTACAAGAACACCAGACACGTGAGCCAGTCAGGCGTGGACTGAGGATTGTGCGGGGCAGAGAGCAGTGTTGCCATACCCAAACAACGAAATTATGCTAGGGCAGTGAAAAAATTATGCTAGATTGAGCAAATTTGTTCCAAGTAAAAAATGAATTATGCTAACTTGAAGCTAAATGATAAAATTCTATACATATTCATGCTATATATTAATTATGTACTGTTTACTATGAAAATATTAAAATAACCTACATACAGTAAGAGGGTAAATATCGGTTTTCTGCCCATACTGCTTTTTCCCACGAAACTTACGTTTTTCTGATGGATTTTGATGTGATTCATTCGATTTTGAGCATCATTTCCGTCGGAAATAACCAGATTTTGAGATATGACCCCCCCATCCCCCTGCAACAATGGGGGATCTTTGGGGAATCGGGGGTTATAGGGAGGGGGGGAAACACAGAAAATGGTCATTTCCCACTGAAATGAAGCTGAAAATCGAATGAATCATACCAAAATCCATCAGAAAAACCTAGGTTTCATGGGTAAAATACAAAGCTCAAACTTATCCTAACCGAACCTAACCTAAAACCTAACCTAACCTAATCCAACCTAACCTAACCTAACCTAACCTAATCCAACCCAACCAAGCCCAAACTGAAAGTAACCAACTATTCAAACCTTACATCTTCTTACCTTATTCGTTTCTCTCTCTCTCTCTCTCTCTCTCTCTCTGATTTGTAGCTTTTATAAAATTATTCCAAAAATATTCCATTCCATTCTAAATTATGCTAGAATGATGCTAAAACTTCTAATATGCTAAAAAATATTCCAGACTCGAAAATTTTATCAAAATTATGCTAAAAGAATAAAATTATGCTAGATATGGTAACACTGGCAGAGGGGCCGCGGGAAAGGGACAGAGGGTGGCGTAGTTTACCACGCTACAATTGGAAGTTGCGGGAATTTCAAATTTTTTGTTTTCTGTATATTCAAGGATATTTTAGTTGAACTTATTAATGCTAAGAAAATCCGCGAGAGGGCAAAACCGTAGACAAAAAATCCGCAAAAAATGCGGGATTACTGTACTATAAAAATAATAAGTAGTTTGCCTTCATTTCTTCTCAATTATTTGAGAAAAAAATAATTCCTCTACATATTACAAACATTAATTTGAATCATAAGTCCACACAAAGATATATTATTAATGATTCATGAGAGTGCGGCTGTTCACTGTCAGTGGCAGGCTCGACCACTTCAATGGCGGCTCCAAAGCACCCCATTGTGTCTCAGGGAAAGAGAAAATAGAAATAAATGAATATAATTATAACCTATGGGGAAGCATCAGTAAGAGGACACTGCAAAAAACTAAATGAAAATAGAGGTGATAAAGATGTAAGGAAACTCAGTTTCCCAAATAGGGCAATTGATCAGTGGAATGCACTACCAAATGAAATAGTGTATGCCAAGACAATTACCGTATTTCGCGGCATGTAAGACGCAGCATTGTGAAAGACGCACCCTAATTCTGGCGGGGCAGTTCTGTGAAAAAAAAGTTTGCCCCAACCAAGACTGCAGTAAGGTTTCTTGATAAGAGCCATTACCACACAGATACACACTCACCTTTCAGAATCTATTCATTACTGATCATCAGCCTTTGGTTTCTTTTTTTATATACAAAGAATGGTACAGGAAAAGAAAACAATGCCCCTTCTTGACAAAACGTGACTGATATGAGCCACTATCACTTAGATACAACACTCACCTTTCAGAATCTATTCAGAACTGCTCATCATCCTTTAGTTTCTTCTTTTATGTACAAAGAATGATACAGGAAAAGAGAAAACAAAACCCCATCTTAACAAAACGGGACTTCAAACCACGAGGCCATCTCAACTTTGTTGATAAAAGTGTATCAGTAAACTGATCTAAACACTGTTTTTAATATTTTATGAATTTAAAACCACAATTGAAGTCAATAAACTCTATTCTTTCATTCACTGACGAAAACATAAAATACAATGAATGTTCACATCAGTTCATTTATCCTAAAAGAACCCCGTCATATTCCACACGTTACGGAATTTCCTCACATTGCCTTGACTCAAGCACAATATCAGACGACTACCATCATTAATCATGCACTCTAACTAACCTGTAATTACCTCCACAAATAATATAAAAAGGTAGCACTTGTAAATACACAAATTACAATGTTTTACAACCAAAGTTCAATATAGCAAGGCTGCTTGGGAACAGGATAGACAGCTGTTTTTACTCTCTTCTCCCAGTATCACTCCTTCACTGTCAGCTATGTTTGCGTTGCAGCATCAACAATTAAAAATGTATGCTTCACTGATCATAATTTACTATAAACATTCATTTCAAAACATACAATGGTGAAAACATCCATTGTTACACCTTAGTAACACTGCTGCCTCCCAGTTGCTAGACAGCAGTCTCTACCCCTTCCTCTCAGTATCACTTCCTCACTGTCAGCGATGTTTCCCTTGCAGCATCAACAGTTAAAAATACGTTCTTCACTGATCACAATTTACTAAAAAGACATTCATCTCAAAACATGTCGAGAATGGTGAAACTATCTCTTAGCAACACTGCCGCATCCCAAGCGCTAGACAACTGGCTCAACCCTCTTCTCCCAGTATCACTCCTTTACTGTCAGCTGTTTTCCTTGCAGCATCAACAATTAAAAATGCATATTTCTCTTACCAGAATTTGCTAAAAACAGACATCCATCTCAAAACATTCGAGTACTGTGAAAACATCCATTTTTGGTCTTAACGCTGCTGCCTCCTAGTCGCTATGGTACACACACACACACGCACACACGTACACACCACATGCAACATTCGCTCACCTCTGAAACATTTACATCAGTCCGTTTTGGAGTACCCAGTGGCTTTATTATATGCCAAAAACATCAAAATGTATTTGGTTGTTCAATATAAATATCATCACTTAAGAACATGAAACATCTCAAACAATTTATTCATCCAAACATCATCAGTGCAAGACTAAAGGTGTACAGCACCATTGATCCTAAATTTTCCATGGTTGCATCTGTCATGATCACCTAAAACCTATATTCACTTCATATTACTGACATGGTGAAAATTTCACTCGTCTTCAAATCCTGAGAATTCATCACTACTTCCCCCGAGTCCTGAAGCATCACTGGAAGTCATCACCACGGTCATCATCACTGTTTCACTGTCACTCTCATACAGTAAATGGTCCTCAGTACCATCCATTGAATTGCTTATACCACACTTCATACGACTTTAACTTGGCAATGGTTTTAACTGAGCACAGGCGATATTCAGACTTGGGGCATTTGATACAGCCCACATTAACCTCCTCAGTACATGTTTCCTGAACTGAATAAAATCATATGGCGAGCATGAATAAACTACCCTATAAAATACATTGCTGGGCTGAAGGGATTATAATAAGCGGATTATCAGTTCCCTAGCCTGACTCTTCCCACTTCTACTTCCTTAACTACACCCACACCAAACTCTCACCTACACCTTAGGATTCTGGTCGTTTCGGCCGTAACGTCCAAAATGGCAAACGATTTTACAACCTAACCTAACCTAACCTAACCTAACAAATTTGGACGTTACGGCCTAAATGATCCCCATTGCCGATCATGAGAGCTTTGCTTAGGCAGCAGAGATGCAGAGAGTGAACGTTGTCAATCATTCTGATCGCTTCGTCTGCTAAGAATACAGCAGAAATGGCGGACGCTGATATGAATGCCCGTCAGGCACTGCTATTTCAGATATTGCATCAGTTATGCTACTCAGTGAATTTTATCCTATTTTCATAACAAAATACTGTAATTGGGTATGCCCTGAGTTGCATAGACATTGCTAAAGTACTTCACTTAGCTGAAAAAGTGAAGCTGTAACTTCGTTAGCTTGCTAGAGTAGGGTGTACACTAGACACTAAACTGCTAAGTTGCTAAACCGCTAAACCCCTTGACGGTATTGGCCAGTTGAGCTGAAAACAATCCCGTGAATGCTTTGTGTTCTTGAACTTGCATGTTTTAATATCTGCTGCATATATACACTCACAAAATATCACAAAAGTAACTGACCTAATTAGGGTTACTGAATTTCCATACGTGACGAAAGTCTGTTTTGATGACTTGGCAGTTTCACTAGCCAGCATCTCTCCAGCATGATTGCTTTGCTAGTTAGTGAATGGATGGCAAACAAAGTGGTCATGATTGCCTTTCAGAAGGTTAGCAGACAGTTCACCAGTGAGCACGTTAGCTTGCTAGAGTAGGGTGTACGCTAGACACTAAACTGCTAAGTTGCTAAACCGCTAAACCCCTTGACGGTATTGGCCAGTTGAGCTGAAAACAAACCGTGAATGCTTTGTGTTTTTGAACTTGCGTGTTTTAATATCTGCTGCATATATACACTCACAAAATGTCACAAAAGTAACTGACCTAATTAGGGTTACTGTATTTCCATACGTGACGAAAGTCTGTTTTGATGACTTGGCAGTTTCACTAGCCAGCATCTCTCCAGTATGATTGCTTTGCTCGTTAGTGAGTGGATGGCAAGCAAAGTGGTCATGATTGCCTTTCAGAAGGTTAGCAGACAGTTCACCAGTGATCATGTACGTTAGCTTGCTGGAATAGTGCGGATGCTAAACTGTTAAATTGCTAAACCGCTAAATATCTTCACGATGTTAGCCAGTTGAGCTGTAAACAAACCCGCGAAAGTTTTATGTGTTTCTGATCTCAGGTGTTTCTTAAATCTGCTGCATTTACACACTAGTGTATATTATTTTTAAAAATAAAATCAAGTCTGCATACTGTAGAAAACACCTGTGGTTGCTAAGCATTGAGATGATCATCTTTATAAGAGTTTCTTCTCAGTGAAGCCTAACTAACCTGCCTTAGTCTAACGTGCAGGACGCATGGGGATATTTTAAGGTAACTTTGAGACAAAAAAGTGCGTCTTATATGCCGCGAAATACGGTAATAAATTTAAGGATATGTATGATAAAAGCAATTTAATATACAGGACAGTACAGGTTTGACTCATTCCTGTTGAGATACAATTAGGTAAGAACACACACACACACACACACACACACACACACACACACATTACTAATGGTGCTGTTCAGGATGTGTCAGGTGCGACGATTGGAGATGATCCTGCGTTGCTCACTAGTACTGGAGTTATGCTGGCAGGTTTGACTGCATTAATGATGTGCTTTGAAAGTTAATATTTACTCGTTTGAGTGAAATGATGATTGTGGAGAGAGGAGGTGTTTCTCAGTGTGATATTTGTGTGAATGGTAAGAATGGTGATGGAATTTGAAGTATCTAAGTGTAGCACGCTCATGACTTTATATGATAGTTGATCATGTGATAAATCAATAAAATGATTTAAGTAAATGTTATACCTAGTTTTGGGTTAACGATCGTGAAATTCACTTTTACGATAATTGTGGTGGCTGCGCACTACAATCCCATGCATATGTGGCACTTCTTGTTCAAGTCAACAGTCAGATGTTTGAAGAAAGACAGGCACCCAGTAGTAGTAGTAGTTGTTGTTCCCTAGGCAATCTGGCCGAACAGCCCCGAGTCCCTTAGGAAGGCCATGGCCGAGACCGGGCTTTCCCACAGAGCTCTCAAAGAGTGTATGTTGTGTTGTTGGCATAGGTGATTGTGTGCAATGCAGTCTTCCATAGTGTGCTTAATAGTATGGAGTGCTGTGTTGCATCCTGGACAGGCATCAGTGACAGAGTCATCCAGCCTCTTCTGGTAGCTTAAGAGGGCTGGATGGTGCCCACATCTCAGCCTGGCCAGGTGGATCCTGTCCTCACGAGGAAGATAGGATTCAGAAAGGTGGATGTCAGGAGGCCGTGCATGCAGCTGTGTGTTGTCTTTAAGTGACTGAATGGAACAGCGAGTGATCTTAGTGTGGATATGCTTCTGGAAGCTGGTCTGAGGTGGGCGAGGGGGGAGAGATGACAGTATTTGTGTATGGTATCGTGTGCTGGGTGTTGTTTTGATGTTCCTTGGTGTGGGTGGATGTGCTGCCATGTATTGTCGTGGATGTTGTGGGTTTGTGGAGGCTGCAGCAAGAAACTGGGTGCCTCTCATGTCTAGGTGATCCTTGACTTTGAGGACTTTGGTTTCTTGATGTAGGTGGTCTGTGGGTGTGGTAGCTGTGCAACCTGTGATTATTTTTAGGGCCTTGTTCTGTATGGTCTGTAGAGTGTTGTAGTGTGTTTTGGTGAGGTTAGAAGCCCAGGCAGGGCTTGCATAATTCATCACTGAACGTATGTATTGTTTGTATACTGTGGTGGTGGTGTCTTTGTTGTGTCCGAATGTTGCATGGGCAAGTGACCTCAAGGCATTGAGTCTTGGTGTTATTTTATTTTTAATGTTTGTGATGTGTTGTTTAAATGACATTGATGTATTGTATGTTACACCAAGGATTTTGGGTGTGTGTGTGTGTGTGGTAGGGGAGTGTTGTTTATGGTGAGGTGTGGGATGTGACTGTGTTCTGCTGTCCAGTTTGTGAGAAGAGTCACTGTAGATTTGGCTGGGGCTATTTTGAGCCTGTTTGTGGTGAACCATTCGTGTAGTGTGTTGAGGTAAGGTTGAATGATGTGTGCAGCTTTGTTTGCGTTTTGGTGTGTACATGTAAGTGTTATATCATCTGCATAGGAAGCTATGTGTATCTGTGGTGTGTGGGGTGTGGGTACATTTTGCATGTATAGATTAAAGAGTGTAAGAGACAAAACAGATCCTTGGGGGACACCATTTGTGAAGTTTCTGATGTTAGAAGACTGACCGGCAAATGTTACGTGTGCACATCTGCCTGCTAAGTAGTTTGCCAGCCATCTTTTTGTGTTATTGTGCATGTTTGTGTTGAGTATTTTGTTTGAGGTTGTGGTGGGGGATGGCATCAAAAGCTTTGCTAATGTCTAGTGTGACTAGGAGTGTTCTGTGTGGTGGCCTAGCTGAATTCATGCCATCGAAAAGTCTCTGTGTAAGGTCTGTAAGAAGGGTGTTTGTGGAGTGTAGTGGCCTAAAGCCATGTTGTGACTGGGCTAGGGGAATGTGAGGTGTGACTAGTTGTAGTATCAGTCATTCAGTGACTTTAGAGGGGGTGCAGAAGAGTGTGATGAGGCGATGTGAGGAGGGTAACGTGGGGTCTTTGTTGGGTTCAGGGATAGTGATGATATTGCCATGCGTCCAGATGTTGGGTATTATGTTGTGTGAGTAGCTGTAGTTTGATATGTTGGTGTGTGCTTGTATGCCTTGTGGTCCTAGGTGTTTAAGTTGAATGTTGCTTATGATGTCTGGTCCACAGGCAGATGAGTGCTTGAGGTTGTTAATGATGTGCTTCGTCTGGTTGTAAGTGAAAGGTGCGTATTCTGGGTCTGTGGGGAACTGTCTCTTACGTCTGATGATACGTCGGTCTTCCGGATTGGGAGTTAGATGGCTGACTTGTGAAAAGTGATTGATGAGAGTGTTTGCATGTTGTTTGTTTGAGGGTATGGCGTCTGTTGTTGTGATGGCAGCGTGTGATTGTGTGGTGTTGCTGTTGGAAAGTGTGATGCTGTTTAGTGTTTTGTAGAGTTTGCTGATGTTTGTTTTGTGGTCAAGTGTTTGGAGGTAATTTTTCCAGTTTAGTGTTAGTTGTTCTGATATTTTACTGTTTATCTGAGTGTTGAGTTCTTGTATTTGTTGTATGGTGTCTTGTGTATGGGGTGTTGGGGAGTGTCGCAGTGTGTCCCGTTGTCTGATGAGGCCTTGAATTTCTCTTGTGAAATTGGGGTTGTGTCTCTTTCTGTTGCCTCTAGGGATGTGTCTTTTGTCTGCGTTTTGTATGATTGTATTGAAAGTGTGCACAGCGGTGTTGATGTTTGTGATGGGTGTACTGTTTAGTGTTTCGAAATGTTGTTCTGTTTCAGTTACAAAGGCCTCCCAGTTGGCTCTCTTATAATTAGTGTATGTGTGTTTGTGGCCAGCTGGGGTGATTCTGGTTTTGGTAGTGATGATGATTGGGAGGTGATCAGAACCTAGGGTTTTGACCACTCTCCATGATGTAGTGGGAGCGAGGTTTGGGGAGCAGAAGGTGATGTCTGGAGATGATGGGAGGAAGAGGGCTTGGTGTGGGATTTGGGTATGTTGGTCTAGACTGTTTAGTATGAAAAGATGATCTGTCTGGGATTGTGGCACCAGCCCTCTGTCTGTGTCAGGGTTGTTGACATGCCAGGCCGACGGCTTGGTGTTGAAATCACCACCCAGGATGATGTTGGGTATGTTAGTGATGTGGTGTATCTGTGGAGAGTAATTGTGTGGTACTGTGGGGGACGATTGGGGGGGAATGTATGTGTTAGCAATTGTTATGTGTGATTTGTTACTAGTGCATATTTTAATTGCTTGTATTTCTGTTGTGGTGTCATGTGGGAGGAGAAGTGACTTTGTGTGTGCACTGGTATCTGCAAAGTTGATGGATTTGTGTACCAGGGTGATGAGTCCACCGCCACCGCCGTTGGCCCGGTCTTGTCGAATGGTGGTGAAGTTATGAAATGTCGGTGTTTTCTGTGCTCTGTATAGTTTTGTTTCTTGTAAGATGGCAATGTGTATGTTCTGTTGTTTGATGAATTGTGTGAGTTCATGTATTTTGGTGTTTATGCCATCTATGTTTAACTGAAGGATGTATATGTTGTGTGTGCGATGTGTGTCGGCTGCTACAGCACTGGGGGGAGGTGGTGTGGGTGGAGGGGAAGGGATAGGAGGAGGTTGTGATGGAGGTAAGGGTTGAGGTGGATTAGGATGGGTTGGAATGGGAGGAGTTGGGGGATTGGATGGTGTGGGAAGGGTCAGTGGGTTTGGCTGTGGAGGTGTGAAGTAAGTAGGAGTAGGATTGGCAGGGGGGTTGATGGGTGGGGGGAAGGAGCATAAGGAGCAGGTCCAGGTGTTTGTGTAATGTTTCCTGGATGCAAGTGTTGTGCAGGTGTAATGGGTCCAGTTCTTGCAGGAGTTGCATTGAACTGAACCCTTTGTCTGCCGGCTCGATGTGATAGGTTTTGAGCATGTTGGACATATGTATTTGTTGGTGGGTCCTGGATTGCTCTCAATGTCCCCGGCTAGAAGAAGTCGTCGAGAAATGACAGGCGGGTAGTCATTTCTTGGTGTAGAAAAAACGGTGTTGTGTTTGTTGTGTTGGGAGATGTGGTACTTGCCTGGGCGATCAATGCCACTCCCAGGTACTCGAGCCCCGTGAGGGGCCGGGGGGGTTTGCAGTGGTTTGGCCCTCATGCTGTCCCCCTCTTCTCTTCGACAGCCTCTGGGGGGTAGACCCACGGCGAAGACGCTACCGCTCCAGGTCCACAGGCATCCAGTGTTTGCATGTGCTATGTTCATTTCCCTTTCATTCTGTCTTGTGCATACAAAGCCATTGGAATGCCATTGCAACTGTCAGATATCAGTGGAAGTGTGCAGTGAATAGTGCAATGCACAATGTGAAGTGGAGTGATAACTTTTTTTCAAGTGAAATACCCATTTCTCCTTTCTCTGAAATCTCCATTCTTGGAGATTTCAATGTTCACCACCACCTTTGGCTCTCCTCTCCTTTCACAGATGCACCTGGTGAACAAGCCTACATCTTTTCTATCCTTAATGACCTAGAGCAGCTTGTACAGCACCCTACCCGTATCCCTGACCGCCTTGGTGAGAGCTCCAACATACTTGACCTCTTCCTCACAACTAATCCTTCTGCTTACTCTGTTAATCTTTTCTCTCCGTTGGGCTCCTCCGATCACAACCTTATTACCTTAACCTGTCCTATCACTCCGGTACGGCCTGTGGACCCTCCAGTGAAACGTCGTCTGTGGCATTTTGGAGCCGCGGACTGGGAGGCCCTCAGGCAGTACTTCTTTGATTTTCCCTGGAATGATTATTGCTTCCGTGGCCGGGAGCCATCTGAGTGTGCCTTGCGCATTACGGAGGTTATTCTCTCGGGCATGGAAGCATACATTCCTTTCTCATATCCTTTGACTAATGCAAGAAAGCCTTGGTTTAATCACGCTTGTTCTAATGCTGTCCGCAACAAGGAGAGGGCCTACAAAAGGTACCGGAGCCAACCCACCCCTGAATCACATCATCTTTACGTTTCTGCCCGGAATCGTGCTAAGTCTGTTCTTCGCTCTACTAAAAATAATTTCATCCATACTAAATGCTCTCAACTCTCCGACTCGAATTCTTCCCGCTCCTTCTGGCATCTTGCCAAAAATCTTTCTAACAACTTTACCTCATCATCCTTCCCTCCTCTTTTCTACTCTGATGGTTCTGTAGCTATTTCTTCTACTGATAAAGCAGATCTCTTCACACAGACTTTCTCCTCCAATTCTACCTTAGACGATTCCGGTGCTGTTCCTCCATCACTTCCCCCTCTGACTTCCTCATGGCTGACATTAAAATTTCTTCAGTTGATGTATTTTCTGCCATCACTGGCCTCAGTACTAACAAGGCATATGGGCCTGATGGGGTCCCTCCTGTTGTTCTCAAGAACTGTGCTTCTGTGCTTACACCCTGCCTAGGCAAACTCTTTCGCCTTTGTCTGTCAACTTGTACCTTTCCTTCTTGCTGGAAGTTTGCTCTCATTCAGCCAGTCCCAAAGAAGGGTGACCACTCCCAACCCTCCAACTATCGTCCAATTGCTTTAACGTCCTGTATTTCAAAAGTTTTCGAGTCAATTCTTAATAGAAAAATTTTAAGGCATCTTTCCTATCACAACCTTCTTTCCGATCGTCAGTATGGGTTCCGTCAGGGACGCTCCACTGGCGATCTTCTCACCTACCTTTCAGACTCCTGGTCATCCTCCTTTCGGGACTTTGGCGAAAGCTTTGCCATTGCACTTGACATCTCTAAGGCTTTCGATCGAGTCTGGCATAAATCTTTAATTTCCAAACTGCCCTCCTACGGTTTCTATCCTTCTATCTGTGCCTTTATCGCAAGCTTCCTTTCTGGTCGTTCTATAGCCGCTGTTGTAGACGGCCATCGTTCTTCTCCTAGATCTATCAACAGTGGTGTCCCTCAGGGCTCTGTCCTATCACCAACTCTCTTCCTTTTATTCATCAATGATCTTCTAAGCTGTACATCTAACCCTATCCACTCATACGCTGACGACTCCACCCTTCACCTTTCCATTCGGTTCCCGCAACGCCCATCTCAACAGTTACTTCAACAAGCAAGGGATGAGGCTATGGCACACCTAATGTCTGATTTGGCTCGTATCTCTGACTGGGGTAAAAATAATATGGTTGTCTTTAATGCATCTAAGACTCAGTTCTTACACCTATCAACCCGACAAAATCTTCCACAGGTATACCCACTAATGTGTAATAATATTCAGCTTAATCCTGCATCATCCTTGAACATGCTTGGGGTTTCATTTACTCGGGACTTATCTTGGAAAGATCATATTACATCTCTTGTAAAATCTGCTTCCAAGAGATTGGGTGTGCTAAGCCGACTCCGCTCTTTCTTTACCCCTGTACAATTGTTGACTCTATACAGGGGTTTTATCCGCCCCTGTGTGGAGTACAACTCTCATGTGTGGGGAGGCTCCCCACATACAGCTCTTCTCAATAGGGTGGAGTCAAAGGCTTTTCGTCTCATTAACTCTCCTCCTCTTACTGACTCCCTTCAACCTCTGTCTCTTCGCCGCACTGTTGCATCTTTATCTCTTTTCTATCGCTACTTTAATGATCACTGCTCCTCTGAACTGTCTGCTTGCATTCCTCCACCTCTACGACGGGCGCGTAGCACCCGTCTGGCAGCAAACTCTCATCCTTTTTCTGTCCAACTCTCTAATGCAAGAGTTAACCGTTACTCCCAGTCTTTCATTTATGCAACAGGTCAGCTCTGGAACTGTCTCCCTCTGTCTGTATTTCCTGCTGCCTATGATCTCCAGTCTTTCAAACGCAGTGTGTCCAGGCATCTCAAAATGATTGGATCTTGAATTTGGCTCTATATTGTATTTTGTTTTTCTCTTGGAGGGAACTGTTACTGCGGGCTCATGGCCTTTGGTTCCTTCTTCCTCGCATTAAAAAAAAAAAAAAAAAAAAAAAAAAAAAAAAAAATGAAACTAGTGACTTGGAAATCATGTTTAGCGGGGATGCTATGTTTCATTTTCATTTTCGTTTTTAAAGGCTCCAACATGCTTGCATGTGTCGGCCTTGGTCACCTAATGGCGGCTCTCCACGCTGCACGATCCATTGCAGCCTCCCTGTTCAGTCCCTTAACCCTGAGGTCACACTTAATGACCTCGTCCAATGTCTTTCTTGGTCTACCCCTCATAACCCTACCTCCAATATTAACACTTCTCACCTTCCTCACCCAATTATCATCCCCCATCCTCTCCACATGTCCAAACCATCTCAATCTACCCCTCCTCATCACAACACCAATACACTCCAGTCCCATCCTACCTCTCAACTCTTCCATCGTAAACCCAGCCCCTCCAGGCCTTGGACACAGGGACGCGCTACACATCCACCTAATCATTGTCATTTCTGTACGTCTGAGCCTGCGAATATCTTCCTCCTTCACTGCCCAGGTCTCACTACCATACAGCATTACACTCCTAACACATGCTGCATACAAAGACCCCTTAGCACGTAGGGAAAGTCCTCTCAATGTCAGGAGAGACAAGAGCTCCCTGAACTTCTTCCAACCACTTCTCACCCTTGCCACGGAGCTAGCTCCAGCCCCACCTCCAGCACACAACATGTCTCCCAAATAACAAAACTCTTCCACACACTCAAGAGATTCTCCAGCAAGTTCAATCCTTTCACGTCTGACAATCTCCACTTGCTCACCCCGACACGCCGTACACATAAAATCAGCATTATCTCGCAGTCTACCTCTGATACCACTACATCTCTTATGCACCCATTTATCACACACACTGCACAAGATGGAATTACTTCCCACGCCCTTGTGGCAAACTGCACATGGCCACTCTCCCTCGTCTTTGACAGTACCGCCACCAACCCTAGATATCATCACTTTTGCTTTATCTGCATTTACCCTTAACCCCTTAACCGCGGGACGTCACTTTCGTGACGCTTGGGAGCAAGGGATCATACCGCGGGGCGTCGCTTTTGTGATTCTGTGTTATTTTGAATTCACCCGGGCTTCCAAGTGGGGGCTTGTATCATCTATCAGTACTGCCAATGTCCAACACTAGTCAGCACTCCTAATCTCATCTGTACTCCCATCCATTGTTGACAATTCAGCCATTTCTCCCTATTCTTGACTCCTCTCCCTACCCCCCCTCCATTACCCTATCCTCTCGCCTGCCCGGCCGTGCTACGCTAAGTAAATCTTCCTTGGAATTTTTCACTGATTTCATCCATTGAAATAAGCCCTATGCCCTATTCTTATACCAAATAATATATACAAGAAAGAAATAAGGTAAGTGAGAGTGCCATACACCTGGAATTGGCTAATTATCACCTGACAGCACCTCACTTGCACTCGTTCGCTAATTTTCGCTGTTTTTTTCCCCTTGAAATATGCCGTATAATCTATTTTCGTAATAAATATACATATAAGGAGGGAAGGGGGAAGCCTAAGTGATATTTACATTCACCTGGAACTACCTAATTTATAATGTATTGTCTAGATTTCCTGCCAATCATTTCAGTGCTATACATAGCTGTTTCAAGAGCTAACGTTGGTAGCACTGAATATCCCCTAAGTAGGCCTGCACCTGGCCCTCCCTTATCAGTTTACTCTCATCTTCCGAAGTGGGGGTACGTCTGTTTCCTCTTGCTGACTTCAGGGACTTTTTCACCCCCATGCAAAGGGCCCTGTGACCTTTACCCCCTACTAAACCTCGTGTGGAAAGAGGTAAAGGGCTGACAATTGATAAAAGAGTGACTACGATCTTTCTATTGAGTAAAACAATGCAAGTGGAATTGTAAATAATGTGTAAACAGCAAGTGAAAGTAATGAATGTAAATATACATGAACAGTGGAAAATAGTTTTATAAGTTACTTCAAGTGACAGTGCATAACACAGCGTAAATAAAATAGAAATGTAAATAACGTAAATGAAATAGAGAACGTAAATAGAAATGTAAATGAGTAGTATTATAAGAATACACGTATATACCCTAGGAGTAATGAAAGTGAAAGTTTCACTCTAGCATGTCTGAATACTATGAGTTATGAGAGTGAAGATGAAAGTGACATTCACTCTCAATGCCAGTATACAGGACGAGAAAGTGAATGCTACGTATTTTACTGAAAGAAATTGAATTCCTACAGTGTCAATAAACTAATACTACTGAAGGAAACTTATGGATAAAGACTGTAGATATATATAAGTGTTATATAGTAATAGAAATATAAAGTGTGAGGGGTTTTATGAACAATAAATGACAGAGTACCAAGCGCGAACTAGCGCAAGTGCGACGGTCAGACGCGCTCATAATTTTCATTGCTTTCATAGTGTTTTTTTTTTGGGAGTATGGATCCCAAACTACTTGAAAATCATAGAGTAGTGTTTATAGTGTTAGTATCTGGCTGTGGTAATCATATTACGGGTTGTCGGGAAGTGTAAAGTTGAGACTTCGTTACCCAACTTCAGAGGTCTCCACAAGTCCTACGGTAACTGACGAAGGCTCAACAAACATTCCAGGAGAAAGCTGAAGGTATGTGCCATAAGCATATATAATTTTAATATTCTAGGACTAATAACTGATTTTTGGCAAATATTTTTTGAGAGTCTGTCGGAGCCCGAATAACCCCGCGCCACACGCAAAACATCGGTAAACATGCCCACGGTGCAGCATTAAACCCTTGTGTCCCATGCCATCTCTCCACTTCCTAAACCTTTCCTCCGCCTCTCTTTTGTTCTCTGCAATCAACACCAAATCATCAGCATACAACAACTCCCACGGGAGTCCGTTTCTAAAGTCACGTGAAAGAGCTTCAAGTACCATGATAAACAACATGGGACTCAAGACTGATCCCTGATGCATACCAACATTCACGGAAAACTCATCACTCAAATCTCCATTCACTCTTACCTGGGTGTGAGCACCCACATACATAGCCATAACCACCCTAACCAGCCACTCCTCCAAGCCAAGCTTTCTCATTGCCCACTTCACCACCTCTCTAGGGACTCTGTCAAAGGTCTTTTCCAAATCAACAAAAACAAAATAAAGATCCCTTCTCCTACCAATATATTTTTCCTGAAGTTGTCGAACAATGAATATAGCATCAGTGGTCCCCCTACCTGGCATAAACCCAAACTGCATCTCATCAGTATTCACTCTTTCTCTAATCATGCCTTCTAAAACTCTCTCCATTACCTTCATTATCTGATCTAAAAGCTTTATACCTCTATAATTTCCTCTTTGCAGGCCATCACCCTTCCCTTTATACACATTTACAATTACACTCTTCAGCCAATCATCTGGGAGAACACATTCATAAATAATCCTATTTATCAGGTCAGTGACTAAACTAATCCCTATATCGCCTGAGGCCTTCAACATTTCAGCAGTCAACCCAGACACACCTGCTGCTTTCCCCACCTTCATCCTGCCTGTTGCCTCACTCACAGTAGCAGCATCAATCAAAGGCCAAGGGCCAGACACTGGATCTGCTGGCTCCAAACCTTCTCTGTCCCAGTCAAACTCCTCATTCAACAACCATCTATAATGCTCGCTCCATGCATCTTTAATATCCTCACTGCTCACCACTACCCTTCCTTCATCATTCTTCACACACTGCTCACCTATAATATCCCGATTATCCCTCTTCACTTGACCTGCCACCCTAAATATCATATTTTTCCTTTCCCCATGATTTAGGTTATCAAGTAATTGTCTCTGTGATTCAGACTTTGCCCTGTATACCTCTCTTCTAACCCTACACTTGGCAGCCAAATATTCCTCTTTGCTATCACCCTTCTTCCATTCCCGGAAAAGCCTTCTTTTGTCCTTAAATGCAGCTTCTACACCCTCGTCCCACCACCAGGTTACTTTATGTCTTGGTGGTCCTCTCGTCCAGCCGCATGTTACATCAGTAACTCTCAAGAAATTGTTCTTGAGGGCTCTGTACTGTTCATTAACACTTCTGTCTACAGCTCCCTGTTCAGCCAATACTCTCCTCAACTCGCCATAGAAGGCATCCCTTACTACTTTGTTTTTCAGCTTCCATATTTTCCTCCTAGGTACATAAGTCCTCTTTTTCATCACTCGTTCCTCAAGCACCATATCACAAATCAGTAGTTTGTGCTGCTGCACACACTCCTCACTTCCTATAAATTTAACATGCCTCACTAACCTCCTATCGGCCCTCCTAACCAGAAAATAATCTATCTGACTGCTATTTCCCCCAAACTCATACGTAATTAACCTACTGTCTCTTTTCCTAAAATATGTGTTGCACACAATCATGTCCGTTGCCTCCCGAAACTCGAGTATCCTTTCCCCTTCTGCATTCCTTAGACCATACGCACATCCCCCATGCACTCCTTCATAACCTTGTGCTGCTTGACCTACATGACCATTTAAGTCCCCTCCCAAAATCACTGTCTCATCATCCCGCATACCACCCACTCACGTATTAAATCATCCCAAAATCTATCTTTCTCTGATTCATCCAATCCTGCCTGTGGAGCATATGCCGATATAATCGCAGCTATCTTTCTACCCAACAGAATTTTCACTACCAATATCCTGTCGCTTACTCTCAAAATATTCATAACATATTCCACCCATTTCTCCGCAACCATCACACGAACACCTCCCTATCCGTCTGTCCCCCCCCCCCCTGCCAAAACAACTTATAGCAACAGTCCTTCCCAACAATCTTTCTGGCTGATTCACCCCTGTACCAGACTTCCTGCAAACATGCTACATCCACCCACCTCCTACTGAATGCCTCAACGACTTCCCCCACTCTTCCCCTCAAACTTCCCACATTCCATGAACCCACCCTCATCCCCATGGGTGATTTACTGTCGTCAGGCTTGCTTTGAAACTTATTTTGTTTTTTCATCTTCAATATTAATAAAGGGGGGGACACTGTGACATAGCACAGGTCCCACTCACTGCACAGTCCCAGGTCCAGGCAATGGATCTGGGACCCCTAGCTCACCAGCTTACCAGTGGCTGTGGTAGTGGCCTCGGTGCACCCTGCCAGGATAGCTGCAGGGACACTCTCCAAGCGCGCCTTGGCACTGCAACTATCCCGCCATTATACACCCATTGATAGGGCAGCCTCTTGGGGCGCTACTCCCAGGTTCGGGCCCCTCTCTATTGGGCGGAAGCAGCAGCCTGGGAACTGCAATGCCCTGTACCCTCTAGCACAGGCCCGAGCCCCATCTCGCCCTGGACCCACGATCTATGCCGGCATAACCCCTGCCATGCCTCCCCCCAGAAGTCCGCCACTAGGTAGCAGGGGCAAAGTTTTCTAGCCGCATGCCCTTTGCTGGCGCCAACCCCTGTAACATAGTGGGATACGTTGTGTGAAATGTAAAGTGCATGTGGTGTGGTGCATAGATAGTTAGAGGAAATGTTTGGGAGAGTATGCTGGTCTACTCTCCATGTTACTGTCACACCAAAAAGGTCAGCAAAGGGGAATGGTTAGATAGCTAGTGAAACAGGATCTCCAGCTCTCCCTATCACCAGTATTACCATTCCCCTCAGGAGTGCTACCCTGTTTGGCCTGTGCTACGGCCTCCTCCTACCCCTAGTAGAAAGCATGATGCTACTTAGGGCTCCAAGGGCAAGCCTAAAAGGGGTAAGAATTCTTTGGAATTTAGGTTATATGGCCCTTGATCCCTAACATTTTTCCAGGGAACTCATGTTAAATCCTCATCGGTAGATGATAAATCGGTATGTGATAGGCTTTCAGCTGATGTTACCCCATCGTATACAGTAGGCCCTCTGTATACCAGATAAGTGAGGGCTAAGCCCAGTCCAATGAAGTTAGTAATCCAGTAAGTCCGATGCCTCTGTCATAGCGCTTCTTCATGACAAGCACAGTATAGTGTTCTACTGGTTATCATGCAGTTGGTTAGGGCAGTTTTTGTTATCACTGCTCATCTGCACTCCTTGCCGCTATTGCACGTTTTTGCTAAAAAATTAATTATCATGCATTTTTGGCTAAAAATATTCATTATTGCACATTTTTGCTAAAAACTTTATCACTCACCTGAGCTGGTTTCTGCCAATAATGATGGTGCAAAATATGTGGTTTCTGATGTCTTTGAGGGATTCAAAATTGAGGCCCTACTCGAGTTAATCCCAGGTGGTGGAGACCACTAACACTCTACCCTCTACCCTCAGAACCCCTTACCTCAAGCCTGTCTCAGGTTTCTATATGGTACGTGTTTCTTACTGTGCCATTTTCATCATTTACTGTGAACCTAACCATGTCTGTGTGTTTGTGTGGTACCATAACTGCATATATGTTGTTAGTGGGTCTAATTTGCTGTAAAAGGGAATATTTGGGTTTACAAGTGGGGTGCCCAGTACCAGTTAGAATAATTCGCTTAGTTTTTATGCGTTTATTATTTTTTATCATTTTTCTTATCACGCACTAGACGTGCTACCAGTTATGCACGATAACCAAGAGATCACTGTATTACTACAGCTGTGCAAAACAACTCTGCTGTCTTGAGAGGGAGAAGGCCAGGTTGGGGTAAAAAGGACAGGAAACTCTGTTTTGTACACTGTACCTGTATAGGTGAATGTAGACTTCCACACCCACTCTCCCCATATGTTATAGACGAGTTAACTGTAATTCATCATCAGAGTGAGCAAAGGTGGTTTCTGGTGGCTTTGGTGTCACCTGTGGTTGAGTCCTGAGGTGCTGGGGATTGGGGTCTTGGAGGCTGTATTGCAGGATCCTGAGGCTGTGTGGAGGCTGGCTGAGGATGTTGTTGCTACAGACACATTGGAGGTGTCTTACTCAGTGTGGATCCTCATGGTGGCATGAAAGGGCACAGACTTGAAAAACTGAGATATCTTAGCCTGGGTCTGCTTTGGTTTCTGCATTATCTCCAACCTTATAATGGTGAGCAATAGACCCACGAACTTGGTATATGATGGTGGGAATTGTGTGTGTTGCATCAGTGCATCCAGCCACAGATGTCCAGGTGCCTCCACCTCCACCTCCTCCTCCTCTTCCCCAGTTGCATGTGACTTGTCTTGTTGCAGTTCAGCAGCAGTTTCTTCTTTTGTCTGGTAATTGCAGTCAGGCACACTGCCATCCTCATCCACCTACTCTTGGAGCTCCTCCTCAGCAAGGTTCCCTTGCCCTGCAGCTGCCAACATTTCTGCCATCATCAGTCACTTAAGTCCCCCAAAATCATGTAATGGTGTTGGAGTCTTGGGTGTTCTGAGGGGTTTGCACCATCCATTTTTCAGTGTGGCAGGAGAGACTTTCTTCCCCACTTCTGCCCAGTTGAAAATGGCATCCTTGATGATGTACTCTTTGGAGTTATGCAGGGTCTTCATACCCCACATTTTGTCATAGTCTTCTTGGTCCATCCCATCCTCATTCACAACGAGGCACTGATGGAGGTGGAGTTCCAGTAGTGCTTCTTTACACTCCGTGTAACTCCCTGGCCCATATGCTGGATAAGGGCAATGGTGTTGGCTGGCAGGAACAAAGCCTTGATGCATCCATCCTTGCTGCAGAGTTTGACGGAGGAAGAACAGGTTGGTGCTTTGTCCAACAGCAGCACTGTCTTTGTTTTGTTAGGATGATGCCATACCTTTTAGCTTTGTCCAGCAGCAGCACTGCCTTCATTTCATTAGGACTGATGCCATACCTTTTTTGGTGGTGTCTCATGGAACGGTCAGAGCTGTGTTGGAAGCAGTCATTAATGATATCATGGGTAAACTTGGCAGGTGTGTTCCCACTGTACTCCAAAGGAAGCTTGGCCATAATATCCTTGAATGACCTAGGTCACTTGGTCTTAACTACTTTGACTGGTTGTTGGCAGTGAGAGCCATCAGCATTTTCACAGGCCACAATGGAGTGATGCTCCTGTGTTGTTTTATGCGCTGGAGTGCTGCCAGTGTCTTTGCAAGCCTGGGTATTTTGAGAATGAGTATGCCAGAAGAGCTAAATTTTAAACTCATACAGGCCCTTCCCCATCAGCATCCAAACATGCTGGACGAATAGCTCCACAGCATCAACATTGGCACAGAGCATCTCCATAGTTATGGCCTTGTTAACAATGCTGTGGCACCCCTTGAACCTCTACAGCCAGCCATCACTACACTTCGAAATTCTCAACTCAAGGTGAATGGCAAGCATTTGTGCTGTGTTGGATATCCAGGCCACCTACAGGAACACCCTCAGCTCAGTCCTGTGTGTACCACCTGTACATTGCTTCATCTGGTTTCTTGTAGAGCAGTTTCCTGCTCCTGAACACATCCTTAGCCTTCCTCACACCTTCCATCTTATCAGAACCACCTTTGTTTTGTTCATGACCCTCATGATATCTTGCAGAGTCAATCTCATAAACCCAGACTTGCGATTGAGGTCACTTCTGCTCATAGCTTTCTCATGGGCCTTATTCGCTTCCATTTTCTCCTCAAGGCTTAAAATCTTTCTCTTTGCTTTCTCAGTAGAGGAGGGGGTAGGTGATTCCTTACAAGAAGCCATTTTTTACAAAACACTATGGGGTAACATTTTTTACATTCGAGAGACACGAGATGTGGATGCAGAGATGTTAACACAACAAAAGACACAGCTAGACTAGTGCTGGCCACTTGTGGTACAGTGTATCCACAGCCTTTTTCCTGCCCAGGCCTTTCAGGAATAGCCCCAAATGCCTAATGCTCCACTGCCAGCCTAGCCCAAGCAGGTGGGAAAACCCCCACCATCATTGGTAACTGCATTCTGAGTCACACTGCGTGCAGGAAATGATTTGTTAGGCATGCACACTGTGCTCCGTATAATGGACTCCACATTTTAAATACAGAAAAGTGTCTATCAGGCCCAGAGTTTTCCATTAAACAAGTGGTATCTGGTATGTATGACGGTTTGTCTGGGGGTCCTCAAAATGTATGTTAAAGCCGATATCCAGTCTTGTGGGGTTTGGTAAAGCGAGGGTTTACTGGACTGAGTCGTGACTGTAATAGTAAAGAAAGGTTGTAGTACAAAGGAAGTGAGTGGAATCAGAATGGCATAAGGAAGAAAGGTGGCTGTTGCAATAATATAATTGATGTGAGTTTTCAGGCTTCAAGAGAAATACTTGGAGATGTTTCAGTGCCCATGTTAACATACGAATGTGAGACTGGTGTGGAGAGAGTGCTAAACGTCATGGATAATGGCAGTGGAAATGAGACTTTTAAGGAACTGTTTTGATTACACACAGTGGTTAGGATAAACGATTTGATTAACAAAAGAGGTGGAGCAAGAAAGCGTATAGTGAGTAGTGTAAAAGAGATTGGGTGATGCAACAGGTTTATGTTAATGAGTTTGAAGGTTGGAAGAGGCATGATAGACCAAGAAAAGGTAGATGGATATGACAAGTGAGTGTGTGAGATGATGATGTATGGAAATTGCTGAGATTCAGAAATTGACAAAAAGTTGTTTGGATGAAGTATTTATGATGAAGTCTGTAGGAAGGAACTTTGTGTGTGTGTGTGTGTGTGTGTGTGTGTGTGTGTGTGTGTCATAAGCAACTATCTATCAGGTATATGTGAATCACATTCAGCAGGAAAGGGAGAGAAACAAGAAAAATCTACTGTTGGTTTGGCTTAAGGTGAACCAAGATTCCAGGGTATTTGAGTGATACAAATATGAATGTGTTGCCCATGTCACTGGGCATACTGTTGATCATTTTCTAAATTTTATGTATTTTCTCTTTCCATGTGTCTGGATTCTGCCTTAACCCATCTTTGTGTGGGAAATAAGGTGAGCTTTGATGATTAGATGGTGAAGGTGATTATTTACCTGTTTGATTTACAACAGTCATCAGGAACTACAGCAGCCACCACAACGCAGCCACAGCAAGCACCACAGATCATACAGCTGCAGCCCCAGACGCAACCACAACAGAACCAGCCTCAGGCACAGCAGACCACGCAGCAGACTGGTGGGGGCATTCAGATTATACAACAGATTATTGGGCCTGATGGACAAGTGCAGCAGATTCCAGTAAGTTAGGGAGGTGGAACAGGTATTTAATTAGCAACATTGACTTTGTATTTTTAGGGACACACAGTAGTAGAATAATGGCTACAGTTGACCCTAGGAAACACTACTATAAGAAGAATATGCTGCTACAATTTTAACAATGAGACTGGCATGGAGCATGGTGATTTTCATTTTTTACAAGTCACATTATAGGGAGTAGGCTGTAGTACTAGACAATCAGGGCAATACTCCCAAGGATGATGGGAAAGCTGGTAATAAGGGGAGCACTAGCTCTCAGGACTGTCTTGACCATCCCCCCTCCCCTTGTTGACTTTTCCAGTGTGTTGTTAAATGGAGAGGAGGCCAACGTACTTTCCTAAACATTTCTCTAATTGTCTTCTGTACACCACACCACATACACGTCAAGTCCCACACATCGTATTCTACTACAGCAAAGGGGTTGTCACCAGCAGGGGCGTGTATCTGGAAAATTTTGCCCCTGCTACCCATTGGCAGACATGAGGGGAGGTGTGAGGTGGGCTCCATCAGCACAATTGTGGGCCAGGGCTTTGATCTGTGCCAGAGGGTATAGGGTATTGTGATTTGCAGGCTGTTACTTCTGCCTAATAGTGAGGGGTCTGAACATGGGTGTAGTGCCTCAGGAGGCTGCTCTATCATTGGGAGCACAATACTGGGACAGTCACAGTACCAAGACGCACTTGGATGGATGTCCCTGTGGCTGCCCTGGCAGGGTGCCTCAAGACCCATGGCACAGACACTGGCCACAGCTGATGGGCTATGGCTCCCTGTTCCTCCATCTGGGCTCAAGGCTGTGTGTGCTGAGTCTGTAGTGTGTCTCCACTTTCTGTTTACTGTGACAAAAATCAAGTATAATATAAAAAGCAAGCATGAAATAAGTAAATCACCGGAAGGGCTCAGAGTGGCATCTTGGAATGTAAGAAGTATGTGGGGTAGAAAGGGGAAGGTAATGGAACCCTCGAGCCAGAGGTTGACGGATGTCTCATGCTTACAGGAAGTCAGATGTGAAGAGACTCAGCAAGGATGAATGTTGGGAAGGATTGTGGGTAAAAATTATTTTGCAGAAGTATGGACAGATATGGTGGGGTGGGCATGCATTTTGAAGTGAAATGGATGAGATATATTATGACTATAGTGGGAGTAATTGAAAGGATTCATATGTTGAAATGAAGATTTGGAAAATTGGTGATAGGAACATTATTGGCATATGCCCCACAAGTTGGCTTGGATGATGAAGAAAAACATAGATTCGGGGATGATTTGGTATGTTTGGTTGGTGGTATCGGGGATGATGAGATTGTGGTTTGAAAAAGGATTTTTATGGCCACGTGAGTGCATCAGCACAAGGAATAAAAGTATGTACCTTGGATAAACATATGGTATAAAGAATGAAAAAGGTGAGAGAATACAGTACTAAAGTTTGGTGAAGCAGTGGATGTGGTCATGTGCAACACAACTTTAAGGAAAAGAGAGTAGACTGCAATTGGGCTATTGTGTGTGTGTATGCGCCAACGCAAGATCGTGCAAGCAGAGTGAGAGAAGAGTTCTGGACAAATGTGGAAGTGTGCATGGAAAAGTTTGGAAGGAATGAGAGAGTGTTTTTGATCGGTGATATGAATGGTAAAGTAGGGAATGTGAAGGTGGATGTAATAGTTGGTGAGTGGGGTGTGCCTGCTGAGATAGATGAGAATGGCAGTGCGTTAGTGGACATTTGTGCTGGGAGGGGGTTGGTGATAGCCAACACCCTCATCAGGCATAAAATGATCCACATGTATACATGGCGAGTGATGAGAAGGGTGGGTAGTGAACTGAATGAAAGGAAGGCAAGATTGATTATGTGTGTGTGGATGAAAGGATGCGAAAATGTGTAATGGATGCAAGAGCTTATAGAGGTTGGGGGAGTGGACTTTCTGACCACTACTTGGTGGTGGCCAGAATCAAGATCCAATTACGATGGAGAAATAGAAGAAGGGAAGGACGGGAAGAAAGAGTATTTGTAAGGAGAGTGGAAAGGTTACAAGAAGATGAGAAAAAGGCAGAGTATAAGAGAGAAGTGGAGAAACGATTGGGCAGATATGAATTGGAGCAGATGGGGGACGTGGAAGGTGTGTGCAGCATATTCATAGAAGAAATATATGCAGGATGTGATGTGGTGTGTGGGATGAAGAGAAGATGGAGGGGTGTGCAAGGAACAGCATGGTGGAATGAAGAGGTGAGACAGGCTGTGGCACAAAAGAAGAAAGCATACAATGAATGGATTAGAAATAGGGGCGTGGAAGAAGTTGAGAGGCGGAAGAGAGAGTTATATGTAGAAAGAAAGAGAGAGGTGAAAAGATTAGTAAGAGAGAGCAAGAAGAGAGTGGATGAGGAATTTGGAAGGAACTTGAGTGTAGAGTGGAGGGACTGTAAGAAAATGTTCTGGAAAGAGGTAGACAGTGTGGAAGTGAAGTTAGCAGGGGAGTGAAAGATAAATATGGTAGATTACTAGTGGAGAAGGGAGAAAAAGCGAGCAGATGGAGAGAACACTTTAACGAATTGTTGAACATAGAGGATGGAAGTAATGCAAGTATAAGTGGCTGGGGAATGGCTGGGAGAAGGAGGGAGGTGAGAAGACAGGAAGAAATCAGTAGGATAGAAGTTGTGGAAGCAATGAAGAAAGTTAAATTGGGGAAAGCCCCAGGAATTGATGGAATGTGTGGTGAAATGCTGAAGCATGGGGGAGAGATAGTAGTAGAATGGATGTAGAAAATGTGCAGATTGGCCTGGGAGGAACGTAGAGTCCCGGAGGATTGGAAGTCAGGTATAATTATTCCCTTGTACAAAGGAAAAGGGGAAAAAGAAGTGTGTGGTAATCATAGGGGCATCTGTCTTCTTAGTGTAAGAGGAAAAGTGTATGGTAGGATACTTATTGACAGAGTTAGGGAAATAACAGAGGAATTAGTTGGACAAGAACAGGGAGGCTTTAGGAAGGGAAGAGGTTGTGTAGATCAGATATTCGTTCTTAGATCTTTAGTGGAAAAGTTTCTAGAGAAGGGGAAGAAGTTGTATGCGGCTTTCATGGATTTGGAGAAAGCATATGACAGGGTGGATAGACAAGGATTGTGGAAAGTATTAAGAATATATGGAGTAGATGGGAGGTTGTTGAATGCTGTGAAGAGTATGTATGATGGTGCGAAGGCTGCAGTGCGTGTGGATGGTGAACTGAGTGAATTTTTCTCTTTGAAGGTTGGGTTGAAACAGGGATGTGTCATGTCTCCATGGTTGTTCAATCTGTGCATGGATGGGGTAATAAAAGAGGTATATATATATATATATATATATATATATATATATATATATGGGTTTAAACAGGGATGTGTCATGTCTCCATGGTTGTTCAATCTGTACATGGATGGGGTAATAAAAGAGGTACAAGGTAGGGTAGTGGATGTTGGAGTGGCCCTGGTGAGAGAGGATAGTGTTTGGAAACTCCCTGTACTGTTGTTTGCAGATGATACTGTGTTGTTGAGTGAAGACGAAGGGGAGCTGCAAGTCTTGGTGGATGAGTTTGAGAGAGTGTGTAAGAAACGGAATCTAAAGGTGAATGTAGGGAAGAGTAAAGTGATGGTCTTTGAGAGAGGTGAAGTCAGTGAATGTACAGCGAGGTTGGATGGTGAGGAATTGGAAAATGTGAGTACGTTTAAGTACTTGGGTAGTGTGATGAGTAAGGATGGAGGTTTGGAGGGTGAAGTGCTTGAAAGGGTACAGCAGGGAAGAAAGGTTGCTGGTTCTTTGAAAGCAGTGATAAGAACAGGGAAGTGAGCATGGAAGTGAAAAAGTTACTATCTATCTATAGCCCGACGCCCTAATCCCGCAAAGGGTGGCCGCAGACAAAACGCCTCCAAGTCACTCTGTCACCCACCATTTGACTCCCCTCCCCCCAACTCACCCCTCCCTCCCTCATATACCTCTCAACTCCATCCCTCCACCTCATCCTCGGTCTACCCCTCCCTCTCCCTCCCTCCACCTCACCCACATACACACTCTTAGTCAGTCTTTCACTCTCCATCCTCTCCACATGTCCAAACCACGTCAGTGTATTTCTCCTAATCTTTTCAACCACATCCACATCTACCCCACAACGTTCCTTCACTTCTTCATTCGTCAACCTGTCCCTCCATGTCACTCCACATGCTCCTCTCAAGTAACTCATTTCCACTGCTCTCACTCTTGCAAGGTCCACGCCTCGCTTCCATACGTCAGGGTAGGGATCACAATACCATCATGCAGAGACTTCTTAACTTCCATACTCACCTCCCTATTTCTCATCACTGCTTTCAGTGTGCCAACAACCTTCCTTCCCTGCTGTACCCTTTCACGTACTTCATCCCCCAAAGTTCCATCCTTACTCATCTTACTACCCAAGTACTTGAATGCACTCACATTCTCCATATCCTCACCATCCAACCTCACTGCACACTCTGTGATTTCATTCCTCTCAAACACCATAACTTTACTTTTGTTTACATTAACTTTCAGCTTCCTCCTCCTACACACTGTCCCAAATTCATTCACCAAACCTTGCAACTCCCATTCATCTTCACTCAACAATACTGTATCATCAGCAAAGAGCAACACCGGAAGCTTCCAAATCTCACCCTCATTCATTAGGGCCACCCCCACATCCACTGCCCTACCTTGTACCTCCTTTACGACCCCATCCATATATATATTAAACAGCCATGGAGACATTACACACCCCTGTTTCAGTCCCACATCGAGATCAAAGAACTCACTCAGCTCACCATCCACTCGCACCGTAGCCCTAGCTCCCTCGTACATACTCTTCACAGCACTCAGCAATTTCCCCTCCACTCCATATATTCTTAATACCTTCCACATACCTTTCCTATCTATTCTGTCATAAGCTTTCTCCAAGTCCATGAAGGCAGCGTACACTTTCCTTCCCTTCTCTAGATACTTCTCCACTAAACATCTTAGAACAAATATCTGATCTACACACCCTTTTCCCTTCCTAAATCCCCCTTGTTCTTCTCCAACTAGCTCCTCTGTCATATGCCTAACCCTATCAATGAGTATTCTACCATATATTTTACCAGTCACACTAAGAAGGCAAATACCCCTATGGTTACCACATACTTCTCTCTCCCCTTTTCCTTTGTACAGAGGAACAATTATACCTGATTTCCAGTCCTCTGGAACCCTTCCCTCTTCCCAAGCCAATCTACACAACTTCCATATCCACTCCACAACAATCTCACCCCCATACCTAAGCATTTCACCACACACTCCATCAATTCCTGGGGCCTTTCCCAGCTTAATCTTCTTCACCGCTTCCACTACTTCCGACCTACTGATCTCTTCCTCCCTCCTCTCATCTCTTCTTCTCCCAGCCATTCCCCAACCACTTATACTCACACTGCTCTCACTCTCTACATTCAACAAATCCTCAAAGTGCTCCTTCCATCTCCTCAATTTCTCTCTCTTCTCCACCAACAATCTATTATTCCTATCTTTCACTCCCCTACTATTTCCCCTTTCACACTGCCTTACTTTCTTTACCTCCTTCCAAAACAATTTCTTACTCTCCCTCGATTTCACACTCAGATTCCTCCCAAACTCTTCATCCACTTTCTTCTTACTCTCCTTCACCAGTCTCTTAACCTCCCTTCTCCTGCTCACATATACCTCTCTCTTCTCTCTCTCATCTTCTCCCCTACCTCTACTTGCCAACCATTCACCATATGCCTTCTTCTTTTGTTCCACAGCTCGTTTCACCTCATCATTCCACCATGCTGTCCCTTGCACACCCTTGCATCTCCTCCTCACTCCACAAACCACCTCACATGCTGCGCTTATCTCTTCCGTGAATATCTTACATACGTCTTCCACCCCTTACTACATGACAGTATTGTGATACCAACTCTAACGTACGGAAGTGAAGCTTGGACGTTGTTGGAAGGACACAAGTCAAGAGTGAGAGCAGTGGAAATGAGTTATTTAAGAGGAGCCTGTGGAGTCACATGGAGAGACAGGCTGACGAATGAGGATATAAAGGGGCGTTGTGGTGTTGATGTGGATGTGATAGGAAGCGTTATGAGGAACACACTGAGGTGGTTTGGCCATGTGGAGAGGATGGAGGGTGAAAGACTGACGAAGAGAGTGTATGTGAGTGAGGTGGTGGGGGAAAGAGGGAGGGGGAGGCCGAGGATGAGATGGAGAGATGGGGTGGAGAGGTATATGAGAGAGGGGGGTGTGAGTTGGGCGCAGGGGAGTGAAATGGCGGAGGACAGGGCGACTTAGAGGCGATTTGTTTGTGGCCACCCCAAACGGGATTGAGGCGTCTGGCAATAGATAGATAGATAGATATATATATATATGTATATATATTTATATACATATACACATACATATATATATCTATCTATCTGTCTATTGCCAGATGCCTCAATCCCGTTTGGGGTGGGCACAAACAAATCGCCTCCACGTTGCCCTGTCCCCTGCCATTTCACTGCCCTGCTCCTAACTCACCCTTCCTCTCTCATATACCTCTCCACCCCATCCCTCCATCTCATCTTTGGCCCCCCCCTCCCTCTTCCCCCCTCCACCTCACTCACATACACTCTCTTCGTCAGTCTTTCATCCTCCATCCTCTCCACATGGCCAAACCACCTCAGTGTATTCCTCCTAATGCTTCCTATCACATCCACGTCCACACCACAACGCTCCTTTATATTCTCATTTGTCAGCCTGTCTCTTCATGTGACTCCAGAGGGTCCTCTTAAATAACTCATTTCCCCTGCTCTCCCTCTTGACTTGTGTCCTTCCAACAACGTCCAAGCTTCACTTCCGTACGTTAGAGTTGGTATCACAATACTGTCACGTAGTGACTTTTTCACTTCCATGCTCATTTCCCTGCTTCTTATCACTGCTTTCAAAGAACCAGCAACCTTTCTTCCCTGCTGTACCCTTTCAAGCACTTCCAAACCTCCATCCTTACTCATCACACTACCCAAGTACTTAAACGTACTCACATTTTCCAATTCCTCACCATCCAACCTCGCTGCTACATTCACTGACTTCACCTCTCTTAAAGACCATCACTTTACTCTTCCCTACATTCACCTTTAGATTCCGTTTCTTACACACTTTTCCAAACTCATCCACCAAGCCTTGCAGCTCCCCTTCATCTTCACTCAGCAACACAGTATCATCTGCAAACAACAGTACAGGGAGTTTCCAAACACTACCCTCTCTCACCAGGGCCACTCCAACATCGACTACCCTACCTTGTACCTCTTTTATTACCCCATCCATGTACAGATTGAACAACCATGGAGACATGACACATCCATGTTTCAACCCAACCTTGAAAGAGAAAAATTCACTCTTCACCATCCACATGCACTGCAGCCTTCGCACCATCATCCATACTCTTCACAGCATTCAAAACTTCCCATCTACTCCATATATTCTTAATACTTTCCACAATCCTTGTCTATCCACCCTGTCATATGCTTTCTCCAAATCCATGAAAGCCGCATACAACTTTTTTCCCTTCTCTAGAAACTTTTCCACTAAAGATCTAAGAATGAATATCTGATCTACACAACCTCTTCCCTTCCTAAAGCCTCCCTGTTCTTCTCCAACTAATTCCTCTGTTCTTTCTCTAACTCTGTCAATAAGTATCCTACCATACACTTTTCCTATTATACTAAGAAGACAAATGCCCCTATGATTACCACACACTTCTTTTTCCCCTTTTCATTAAACCAAAGATGTTAATTGAACGAAGAAATAGATTAACAATAATGGGATATTTTAACTGTAGAGAAGCTGATTGGGAAAGTATAGATGCTGGGAACAGTGGGGAATCATGGGGAAATAAATTATTGGAATTGGTGGTGGAAAACAAGCTAACCCAATTAAAGAAAATAAAAGAGTTAGAGGAGACAATGAACCATCAAGGTGCACTTTAGTATTAACAAAGGACCCATATGATGTGAGGAAAAAAACCTACCAATGCCCCTTTGGGAAAAGTGATCATCTAGTTATTGAGATGGAAATGGTGGGAGAAAGGGTAGGAGAAAGAGATGGAAAACACAGAGATAATAGATACAATTATGAGAAGGCAGACTTTGCTTCCCTGAGGAACTTTTCCCAAAATGTAGACTGGAGTAAAATGAATGCGATCGCGAATGTTGATGAGTAATATAGTAAACCCACGATAGAACGAACTAACTGGGGGGGAGGGGTGGTTCAGTATGTCCAAAAGTTTTTTATATGAGGGGTCGGTATTTCCGAAGGATTACTGAACTCAGTTCGCTACATAAGGGGAGTCGTTTGGTTCTGTGTGCTCAGACATAACTTTAAGTAACTCTGTAAAGCTTTACATGGAAAATTCAATGGTTTATGAAGCTGTACATGTAAATACAATACTGTATAAAGTTGTACATATAAATGTGATACCTGTAATAAGAATACAGTATAATCTGGTACTGTTAGAGTACACTTACTGTGCCCGGAAGGGATGCTGTTGAAGTACATTTAATGTGCCAGGAAGGGATGCTGTTGAAATACATTTACTGTGCCAGGAAGGGATGCTGTTGAAGTACATTTACTGTGCCAGAAAGGGATGCTGTTGTCACCGTGGGCTGATTGCTGAACTCCCCCTTCATTTAGCGACCTTTGTTCACAAAATCCAGGGAAGTTCAGTCACAGTTTGGCCGTTCGTTATATCTGAAATTCGCAATACCGGGGTTCATTACATCGAGGAATAGAAGTATAGATAAAGCAAGAGTTAGTAAATATGTCCAAAATTCTCCACAGCTATGGAAAGGAAGAAAGAATGGTTTAACAACAGATGTAGAATGGCATGTGAGGCAAGAAAAAGAGCATGGAATAAAGTGAGAGGAAGGTATAGTGAAAGGGCTTGGGAGGAGTACAGGCAGGTAAGAAATGAATATGTAAGGGTGTGGAGAGAGGAGGAAAGGAAATTTGAAAATGATATTGTAATTAAATGTAAAGAAGAGCCAAAACTATTTTATAGGTTTGTAAATGGTAAAATGAAAGTTAAAGAAAGTATAATACGATTGTGGGATGGAGATGAAACTACGAAAGAGAAGAATTGTGCGAAATAATGAACAACAAGCTGCAGTCAGTCTGTGTGTTGGAAGAGGAGTATAGAGAACCTGAAATGGAACCCAGGATGACGGGAATGGATGAAATTGCAGTTGAGATGAATGAGGTTCTACAGTTGATCAGGGATTTGGATGTGAGAAAAGCAATGGCACCAGATGGTGTGGCTTAATGGATCCTGAAGGAATGTGCAGACCAGTTAGTGTGGCCTGTTTATGTCATCATGAAGAGCTTACTGGAAAATGGGCAGTTACCTGAAGACTGGAAGAGAGCAAGTATTGTGCCAATCTTCAAGGGAGGAGATAGGGAAGATCCACTCAATTACAGACCTGTATCACTTACTAGTGTTGTATGCAAAATTTGTGAGAATATTGTTAGAAAAATATGGATAAATTATTTAGAAGAAAATGAAGTGATAATACCAAGATAATTTGGTTTTAGGGAAGGAAGATCATATGTTACTAACCTATTAAAGTTTCTACTGTAGGGTAATAGACATCATACAGGAGAGAGAGGGATGGGCAGATTGTGTCTATCATGATCTCAAGAAAGCATTTGACAGGTGCCCTATAAGAGACTGCTGTGAAAGTTGAAGACATTTGGAGGGGTGCATGGGAAACTATTAAAGTGGATGGGAGATTATTTGATAGGAAGGCAGATGAGAACAGTTATAAAAGACAAGGATTCGCAATGGAGAAACGCGACTAGTGGAGTACCCCAGGGCTCTGTCTTAGCCCCAGTAATGTTTCTGGTATACAGTATATAAATGATTTGCCAGAGGGTTTGAATAGTTACATGCATATGTTCATAGATGATGCTAAAATCATGAAACATTTTAAATGTATTGACAGTTGTATAAAACTGGAAGAGGACATGGACAAACTCCACACCAGGAGCCAGACTTGGCAAATGGATTTTAATGCCAAGAAGTGTCATGTATTAGAAGTGGGAATGAGTGAAAAAGGACCACACTGGACATATAAAGTGGGCAATGAGATAATTAGTCAAAGAAAAGACTTGGGAGTGATTATTCAGGATGACTTGTCACCAGAAAAGCATAGAAACAGAATCATTGGAGGAACTTATGAATTATTGACCAACATGAGAGTGGCTTTTAATTATATGGATGAGGCAATGCTGAGGGAGTTGATACTGACCATGATAAGACCAAGACTTTGTTGCTGTGGTATGGTCACCTCATTTGAAGAAGCATATTGATAAACTAGAGAGGGTTCAATGGATGTCAGTGAGGATGATACCATGCTTAAGGGAACTCACTTACGAGGAGAGATTGGAAAAACTGAAGTTACTAACACTGCATGAGAGAAGGGAAAGAGGTGACTTGATCACAGTATTTAGAAATGTAAAAGAATTGGAAAGGGTGGATAGAGAGGATCTTTTTGTGTTGGATGATGGAAGAACAAGAGATCATGACTTCAAGTTGAGGAACAGTAGATGTCTTAATGCTCTTAAAAGGTTCAGTTTCCCGAATAGAAGCATAAGTATTAGGAGTGACAGATGAAGAGGTGGTGCAGGCAAAAAACATTCATGTGTTTAAAACTAGACTAGATAATGTAGATATGGAGACAGGACAACACGAGCTTAGCTCAATTCCTGTATACTACAAATAGGTAAATACTGTACACACACACACACACACACACACACACACACACACACTCTCTCTCTCTCTCTCGACCATTTTATTCAGCCAGGGAAGCCCATATTATGAATTAAAGAAGGGTAAATTGTTGAGAAAGTCTTGTTAGGTATCTGCTAGAATTCTTAATATGTACTGTAGTTTCTGACCTAACAGCTGTGGGAATATCTCATTGTTGTCACTCTTGTTATCCTCCAAGAGTAATTCCTAACAAAAGCATATGCATGGTGAATACTTTACTATGAATCTAGTAGGTATTCTGCCAAGAAAGACAAAGTAACAAAAAATGTTTCAGGTTGCCATGGCCTCCAAGGAGCAACAGCTAGGGATGTAAAGTCTCTGTATGTAGTGACTTTTCAACTAAGCTGGAAATATGGTGAGTCATGCAGGCTGCCAGAGTCTCACTTAGCTGGCACTGGGTAGTCTGGGTTTCATTTTGGTGGGCACCATTGATGGTGGGGAGCGGTGGTCAGTTTGAAATATTCGGTACCATCTGCGCTGTTAGTTGATGCCCTAAAAAGCCAGATACTGGATTGCCATAATTCAGCCTCATTTTTCGCTTTGTCAGATAATGACAGATGTCTGTTGATGCAACATCGGATAATTGGAATGTTATTGTATTTATTTCTTCAACTCACATTTTCATAAAATCATTACTTTCTCAGGTAATAATTAATATGAAAAGGGAAAAAAATATGATAGCGTTTTGTCTGTCTATCTATCTATCTATAGCCCGACGTCCTAGTCCCGCAAAGGGTGGCCGCAGACAAAATGCCTCCAAGTCGCTCTGTCACCCACCATTTGACTACCCTCCCCCCAACTCACTCCTCCCTCCCTCGGATACCTCTCAACTCCATTCCTCCACCTCATCCTCGGTCTACCCCTCCCTCTCCCCCCCTCCACCTCACCTACATATACCCTCTTAGTCAGTCTTTCATTCTCCATTCTGTCCACATGTCCAAACCACCTCAGTGTATTTCTCTTTATCTTCTCAACCACATCCACATCCACCTCACGATGTTCCTTCACTTCTTCATTCGTCAACCTGTCTCTCCATGTCACTCCACATGCTCCTCTCAAGTAACTCATTTCCACTGCTCTCACTCTTGACTTGTTCCCCTCTTGCAAGGTTCACGCCTCGCTACCATACGTCAGGGTAGGGATCACAATACTATCATGCAGTGACTTCTTAACTTCCATACTCACCTCTCTATTTCTCATCACTGCTTTCAGTGAACCACCATCCTTCCTTCCCTGCTGTACCCTTTCAAGCACTTCATCCCCAAGAGTTCTATCCTTACTCATCACACTACCCAAGTACTTGAATGCTCTCACATTCTCCATATCCTCACCATCCAACCTCACTGTGCATTCTGTGACTTCATTCCTCTCAAACACCATAACTTTACTCTTTTTTACAAACTTTCAGATTCCTCTTCCCACACACTGTCCCAAATTCTTTCACCAAACCTTGCAACTCCCATTCATTTTCACTCAACAATACTGTATCATCAGCAAACAGCAACACCGGAATCTTCCAAGTCTCACCCTCATTCATTAGAGCCAGCCCCACATCCACTGCCCTACCTTGCACCTCCTTTACAACCCCATCCATGTATATATTAAACAGCCATGGAGACATCACACAACCCTGTTTCAGTTTCACATTGAGATCAAAGAACTCACTCAGCTCACCATCCACTCGGACCGTAGCCCTAGCTCCTTCGTACATACTCTTCACAGCACTCAACAATTTCCCCTCCACTCCATATATTCTTAATACCTTCCACATACCTTGCCTATCTGTTCTATCATAAGCATTCTCCAAGTCCATGAAGGCAGCATACACTTTCTTTCCCGTCTCTAGATACTTCCCCACTAAACATCTTAGAACAAATATCTGATCTACACACTCTTTTCCCTTCCTAAATCCCCCTTGTTCTTCTCCAACTAGCTCCTCTGTCATATGCCTAACCCTATCAGTGAGTATTCTACCACATATTTTTCCAGTCTCACTAAGAAGGCAAATACCCCTATAGTTACCACATACTTCTCTCTCCCACTTTTCCTTTGTATAAAGGAACAATTATACCTGATTTCCAGTCCTCTGGAACCCTTCCCTTTTCCCAAGTCAGTCTACACAACTTCCATATCCACTTCACAACAATCTCACCCCCATACCTCAGCATTTCTCCACACACTCCATCAAATCCCGGGGCCTTTCCCATCTTGATCTTCTTCATTGCTTCCACTACTTCTGCCCTACTGATCGCTTCCTCCCTCCACTCATCTCTTCTTCTCCCAGCCTTTCCCCAACCACTTATACTCGCATTGCTGTCACTCTCTACATTCAACAAATCCTCAAAGTGCTTCTTCCATCTCAATTTCTCTCTCTTCTCCACCAACAATCTATTATTCCTATCTTTCACTCCCTTACTATTTCCCTTTTCACACTGCCTTACTTTCTTTACCTTCTTCCAAAACAATTTCTTACTCTTCCTCCATTTCACACTCAGATTCCTCCCATATTCTTCATCCACTTTCTTCTTACTCTTCTTCACCAGTCTCTTCACCTCCCTTCTCCTGCTCACATATACCTTTCTCTTCTCTCTCTCATCTTCTCCCCTACCTCTACTCGCTAGCCATTCACTACATGCCTTGTTTTGTTCCACAGCTCGTTTCATCTCATCATTCCACCATGCTGTCCCTTGCACACCCTTGCATCTCCTCCTCACTCCACAAACCACCTCAAATGCTGCGCCTATCTCTTCCGTGAACATCTTGCATACGTCTTCCACCCCTTCCATCTCCTCTAACTCATACCTTCCCAATCTTTCTTCCACTATGCTCATATACTCTGCCTTTTTCTCGCCATCTTGCAGCTTCTCCACTCTTCTCACAGGAGCTGTTTCCTCCTGTCTTCCCCTTCGTCTCTTCAATCATTTTCTTTGCAGCTTTACCTTGGCCATCACTAAATGATGGTCCGAGACTCCATTCCCCTACCCTCTCCACACTCTTGCATCCAACACTTGTGTAGGAATAATTTTGGGACTACTTCTCGCCAACATCAGTCCAGTCCCTGTTATAATTTTCACTGCCAATGCCTGTATTTTGTGTATAGACTCTAATGATTAGATGGTAATTTGCTGTTACCGGAGATTTGCTGCAGTTGTATGAAACTAGCTACCAGCTAGTCAGAGTAGAAAAAGATGGGAGAGGCCATTATGCTGCAGTAAACTGACTCAGGTTGCTGCTGCTGCTGCTGCTGCTGCTGATGATGATGATGATGACCTCAGGCAGCATCATGTGATAACAGTGTGGGGGGGGGAAAAAAAAAACAATTAATAGACTTAGCTCTGTTTGTAAACAGACTTGGTGATGAAGTGTCATCTTCACTTTATGTGCTATGCATTGCCCATTTTTAAGTTATGATATATTGGATTGAAGATTAGTAACAAATAATGCAAAATTTTGGAAACTGATTGTATTTCTGAATAAAATGTATCCAGAATGTGCACACACCTCTTAAATCATCAGCTTCAAGCCAAAGCAGTAACCTTAAGATCACTGTGTGATAAATAGAGTGGGGAAAGTTAGTAGCTCCCACCATCGTCCATAGTCAGCATGACGTTCATTTGTTTGTATCAAACAGTTCTTCCATTAACTATTGTGGAAAGAAGTGTTCGTAACACAATTTTATACTTTTGGGAAAGAGTATTGGAAAACTTACCAGGTTGTGTATATTGTAAAGCATAAACCACAAAAGAATAAGCCAGTGTCGATCTGTTATTATCACCAAATGTTGTAACTGCTTTCTGATATCTGTGTTAATTGGCTTTTGCTTGCTGAATTACAGCACAAGAACTGTATTGATGATGTTCTTGTGGTGTTGTCTACTGATGCGTGTTGCTCTGTTTGCTGTGTAGTATGTGAGAAATGGCTATCCATGTACTGTACTAGGGTAATGAGGCCTCATCCATCCCTGTTGTTTGTTCTGTCTTGTCCTGCTGTAATGTAGTTGTTGACATGTGGAGTGTTGGACTTGTTTGTGAGTGTAGTTTCATGTATTAATGCTATATTCATGTGTGCATGAAGAAAGCTGGGCTTTGTGTTGACATCTGTGTTTAATTGTGAGTTTTTTTGTGTGTTGTTTGTGTCTTTGCTTATAGGATCTTTTGTTTTGTAAGTTGTGTGTGCTGTTGCATCCACATGGCCATCGTGTGGTGTGGTGTTTGCATGATGGCAGGACTGAGCAACTGCGATACTGCTGCATTCAACCTGCCATTGTCGGCATGTAATTTTCCTGCTGCATTTGTGGCATGTGTTTCTGTGTGGGTCAAGGTTGAGCTTGTTGCCTCTTGCAAGGAGTAAGAAGAACTGGCAGGCTAGACAATCTGCAGTTGCTCTAGAAGAAAAAAGAATGTATCGCTGGGAACGCGACCTTTTGTCAACTCTGCAGTTCACCATCCTCTGTTTAGGGGGATGTGAAAGGGTGAGGGCCATTTGCTGGCCCAGCTGGAATCTTCACTTGGGTTGGGATGTCTCCTGTTCCAGATAAGGTCCTCCATCCGGGCTTATTGACATCACCACAGGAAGGCAGCCCTCTCCAGTGCCAGGCCTCACCCTAAGGACCTGGAAGATGATAAGGATGCTTTGTACATAAGATCACATGCTTGGGGTTTGTACATGCACAATGCACCCTGTTCACAAAGTTCCCCATACTGCATCCTTTGTCTTTGAGCATGATAATTTATAAAGTAAATCTCCATTTCTAGTATTATATGCCCAAAGACTAGGCCTGTGATACTGGGTACTTTGTACATTGGGTTCTTTATACATGGGCAGACTTCATGCATACAACACTGGTATGACACTGTGCACTTGGCGCACTTTTTCAGTGCATACGGTGTTCCTGGGGTAGCTTATGGCCACTCTGCTCTGAGACTCCTTGTATACTGATCCCAGACATACAGAGGCATCACTGTATGTGGAACCTGGCAAGTTTTGTTTCTGGCCATATTGATGTACTGCATTAGATTTCTTTAGTAGGTCTTCAGTCAGTCTGATGTAAGTTTATAACTCCTTCAATCTGATGACTTGCATTTTTAGTTTTTATTCTGTTGCATTTTTGTTAATACCAGACAGTTTTATTCCAGTTTGGGAAGACCTCTTTAGTGGTAGGCGGTGGCAACCATCATCCATGCACTTGATGTAGTGCTGCCTACTTCTTCCTTAGCCTTTATCATTCCTTTTCTGTGTCTGCTCTCCTCTCTTCCTATTTCTCTCACCTTCCCTGTCACTTCTTATTGCTTTTCTTTCCTTTACAGGTGGCTTTACATTGAGTGACAAGCCAAATGGTTTCCTGTAAGCTAAGAAACCATTTGCGACGCTGGGTGGTAACCATATAACCAAACCATATGTGCTCCCTACGAGTGTGTCAACAAGTGGGTTGGTGGAGAGTTAGTGCCCCTCCCTGTAAAACCAATAACTCAAAGTCAAATGGCCACCCTTTACGGGATGATGGCGTCTGGCAATAGATAGATAGATAGACCTCTCAGACTAAAGAAGATAAATTACCTTTTTAAGTTTAAATATACTGCATCTTGATCCCAGTGTGATGTCACAGTGGTATGTGGACAAGAAACAAAGAAGTTAGCTAAGTTTATAAAATACTGACTGATCTTAGATAAAAGAACCTGTCATTGTCAAAATTTTTCATCAGAATTCTTTTCTGGTTTTACCTTCTTACATAGGCATCCAATTTTTGCTTGATAGTATATTTTTTCTTTGTCATGACAGATTCAGCTCACACCGCAGCAACTGCAAATGATAAAGCTACAGATGTCTGGGGCAACGCAGCAACCCATTATCATTCAGACGGCCCCAATCCAGGCAGTGACGCAGCAGGCCCAGGCAGTAGTCACATCACAGCCACAGATCATCCAGCTCCAGCAGGTGTGTTATCACCATAGGCGTTCTATTTTATGACGGCAGTTTGGGTAGGGCCACCTAAGACCTCACACCACTAGCTCTGTTGTCACATTGCTGCTACACATGTTTCTCTCTCTCTCATATTTAAATGTGTATTAACTACTTCTAATTTTCTTTTCTTTATTTTTTTTCTCATTCTGAATTTTGATGGGCAAGCTTCCATTGCGGGAGACTGACCGAGTATGACCCACACACACAACGCTATCTCTCGTGTCACTCCACTTGACAACATCGCAAAAGCAACGCTGACAAGTCTCATGAGATTTATATTGTAGTTTTTTTTAAATTACATCTGTACAGAGTATTTGAAATTCATTTATAAATAGCTGTCTATCTATCTATAGCCCGATGCCCTAATCCCGCAAAGGGTGGCCGCGGACAAAACGCCTCCAAGTCACTCTGTCACCCACCATTTGACTACCCTCCCCCCAACTCACCCTTTCCCTCCCTCATATACCTCTCAACTCCATCCCTCCACCTCATCCTCGGTCTACCCCTCCGTCTCCCTCCCTCCACCTCACCTACATACACCCTCTCAGTCAGTCTTTCATTCTCCATTCTCTCCACATGTCCAAACCACCTCAGTGTATTTCTCCTAATCTTCTCAACCACATCCACATCTACCCCACAACGTTCCTTCACTTCTTCATTCGTCAACCTGTCCCTCCATGTCACTGCACATGCTCCTCTCAAGTAACTCATTTCCTCTGCTCTCACTCTTGACTTGTTCCCCTCTTGCAAGGTCCACGCCTCGCTTCCATACGTCAGGGTAGGGATCACAATACCATCATGCAGTGACTTCTTAACTTCCATACTCACCTCCCTATTTCTCATCACTGCTTTCAGTGTACTAACAACCTTCCTTCCCTGCTGTACCCTTTCACGTACTTCATCCCCCAAAGTTCCATCCTTACTCATCACACTACCCAAGTACTTGAATGCACTCACATTCTCCATATCCTCACCATCCAACCTCACTGCACACTCTGTGACTTCATTCCTCTCAAACACCTTAACTTTACTTTTGTTTACATTAACTTTCAGCTTCCTCCTCCTACACACTGTCCCAAATTCATTCACCAAACCTTGCAACTCCCATTCATCTTAACTCAATAATACTGTATCATCAGCAAACAGCAACACAGGAAGCTTCCAAATCTCACCCTCATTCATTAGGGCCAGTCCCACATCCACTAACCTACCTTGCACCTCCTTTACAACCCCATCCATATATATATTAAACAGCCATGGAGACATCACACACCCCTGTTTCAGTCCCACATTGAGATCAAAGAACTCATTCAGCTCACCATCCACTCGCACCGTAGCCCTAGCTCCCTCGTACATACTCTTCACAGCACTCAACAATTTCCCCTCCACTCCATATATTCTTAATACCTTCCACATACCTTTCCTATCTATTCTGTAATAAGCTTTCTCCAAGTCCATGAAGGCAGCATACACTTTCCTTCCCTTCTCTAGATACTTCTCCACTAAACATCTTAGAACAAATATCTGATCTACACACCCTTTTCCCTTCCTAAATCCCCCTTGTTCTTCTCCAACTAGCTCCTCTGTCATATGCCTAACCCTATCAATGAGTATTCTACCATGTATTTTACCAGTCACACTAAGAAGGCAAATACCCCTATGGTTACCGCATACTTCTCTCTCCCCTTTTCCTTTGTACAGAGGAACAATTATACCTAATTTCCAGTCCTCTGGAACCCTTCCCTCTTCCCAAGCTAATCTACACAACTTCCATATCCACTCCACAACAATCTCACCCCCATACCTAAGCATTTCACCACACACTCCATCAATTCCTGGGGCCTTTCCCAGCTTAATCTTCTTCATCGCTTCCACTACTTCCGCCCTACTGATCTCTCCCTCCCTCCTCTCATCTCTTCTTCCAGCCATTCCCCAACCACTTATACTCACACTGGTCTCACTCTCTACATTCAACAAATCCTCAAAGTGCTCCTTCCATCTCCTCAATTTCTCTCTCTTCTCCACCAACAATCTATTATTCCTATCTTTCACTCCCCTATTACTTCCCCTTTCACACTGCCTTACTTTCTTTACCTCCTTCCAAAACAATTTCTTACTCTCCCTCGATTTCACACTCAGATTCCTCCCAAACTCTTCATCCACTTTCTTCTTACTCTCCTTCACCAGTCTCTTAACCTCCCTTCTCCTGCTCACATATACCTTTCTCTTCTCTCTCTCATCTTCTCCCCTACCTCTACTCGCCAACCATTCACCATATGCCTTCTTCTTTTGTTCCACAGCTTGTTTCACCTCATCATTCCACCATGCTGTCCCTTGCACACCCTTGCATCTCCTCCTCACTCCACAAACCACCTCACACGCTGCGCCTATCTCTTCTGTGAATATCTTACATACGTCTTCCACCCCTTCCATCTGCTCTAGCTCATACCTTCCCAATCTTTCTTCCACTATGGTCTTATACTCTGTCATTTTCTCACTATCTTGCAATTTCTCCACTCTTCTCACAGGAGCTTCTTCCTCCTGTCTTCCCCTTCGCCTCCTCAACCACTTTGCATCTTTACCTTGGCCATCACTAAGTGATGGTCCGAGACTCCATTCCCCCACCCTCTCCACACTCTTGCATCCAACACTTGTCTTCTCATTCGCCCATCCACACACACGTAGTCTATCATTGCCTTTCGTTCAACAAGTTCACCATCCATCCTCCTCATTACTCTCCATGTATACCGGTGGATCATCTTATGACGAAAGTAGGTGTTGGCTATTGCCAACCCCTGACAAGCACAGATGTCCACCAAAGCACTGCCATTCCCATCTACTTCAGCTGGCACACCCCACTGACCAACCACTCCATCCACTCGTACATTCCCAACTTTGCCATTCATGTCTCCAATCAACAGCACTCTCTCGCTCCTCTCAAACTTGTCCATACATGCTTCTACCCTCGCCCAAAACTCATCTTTCACTCTTGCCACTCGATCCTCTGTTGGAGCATACACACATACAATCGCCCATGCTTGTATACCTACTTTCATCCTCACCCATACAATCCTTGCACCCACTGTTCCTTACTCTCTTATATTCTCCTTCCACTTCTTGCTTATCATCAGACATACTCCCTCTCTTGCCCTCTCATTCTCACTGACTCCCGAACATATACCTGCACCATATTCCCATTCTCTCACCCTTTCACCTTCCCATTTAGTTTCAGTCAATCCACATATATCCACTTTTGCATCCTCAAGCACCTGAACAATCTCTCTCTCTTTCACTTCATCATTCACTCCTCTCACATTCCATGTTCCCACCCTAAGAATGTCCTTTGTCCGTTCCTTAGTCGTCAACGTATGGTCCGTCCGGGTCCGAGGCGCTTTGTTCGCTTTTTTAGTTGGTTCTTTTTACGGGGTGGGGCACTAACCCACCACCAACCCTTTTAGTCGCCTTGTACGACAAGCAGGGATACTGGGGGAGTATTCTTGAAACCCCCCTACCCCCAGGGGTATATATTGTACCATTTGATTATTGTAGTGAAGATATAATACAGTACAGTACTGCAGCGGTAGTGAAAGCAGTTTAAAAACCGTTGGTGCGATCCAGACTGTTGTCTGATATATCGGAAGTCCAGGTTAGCAGGGGGAAGTCTGGATGTCGCTTTGATTGGAATTCCGCTTTTTTCAGAATGGTTTGGGCTCCAGTTAGTCCATTATAGTGAGGTTTTACTGCATTTTACTGTACCTAGTAAGTGGGAGGAGATATTTATAATAAGATTAATTATTTATTTATCTATACAGCAATTTTCTCATGTGTGTACAGAGTGGAGGACAGCCAGTGTACATCACTCAGAGCCAGACACAACAACAGTAACCATGGTGATCTGCAGAACCATCGACCCACCCTCCACGTGAAAATATGCTGGTATTATTAGTTATATTAATGCAGAGTACAACTCTTCTGTAGTTTTTCTTACTGTTTTCAAACTCAAAATGAAGTTCACTTCTTTGACAAAGTGCCCTTCAAAATCATGTACTTTTATAGAGTGTAGGTTATACAGGCATTCATATATGTATGTATGTATATACTGGTACTGTATATATATGTCACATATTGATATATGTATGAATGTTGATGGTTTTGTAATTGGCAAGACAGATCCACGAGGAAGACATATACATTTGAACGGTTTAGATGGTGAGAGATGATGCCAACTCAGGAAAGAAGTTACTTAGTCTTTCTCATACAGGCATATTTTTATGGGATTAAGTGAATTAATATAAACCGGTGAATTTAAGAGAGAAAGTGAAAGATCTGTGTTTGAACATTTTGGATTTTCAGCTGACAGACTAATGAAAAGACACTTTGTTCTCCAGTACATTATATTTCATGAATTTTTTTTCCATAGCTACTCATATATTGTACTTTATTGTGCTGTAATAGAAACGTGATGTTTGAGAAGATCTGTGTTTTTATGCTGAATGGAAAGGTTAGAATATGAGTGCATATAAGTGAAGTAAGCGAGTAGGGAGCATTATAGGATTATCAGGAGGGTGTGTGTGTGTGTGTGTGTGTGTGTGTGTGTGTGTGTGTGTGTAACTGAAGTGAGTTGCAACTCTTCATCCTAATGTTTATGTGGCAAATATTTTCAGTTGTTATTTAAAGTTATCATTAGCTGCAAACTCATCTGTTTGTATATAAGATTAAGTAAAAATTATAAAACTTGTATACAGCTATCATTCTAAAGTGATTATTCAGTTTTCATGATTCTTAATAAGATATTTTATATATTTTTTTTTAATAGGCATAGTAATAAATTGTCATTTTGTAGAAAGTTAATTCATTACCTGATTCCTTTTTAACTCCTTTAGTCTAGGGATCTGTTATACAATATCAGTATCATCCACAAAGCATTATTAACCCATGTGATGAATTGTTTTTGTCCAACCCTGATCTGCCTGATTGAGAAGACACAGCTTCTGCAGGTAGGCAGCTGCCCCTACAAGGTCATCTCATTGGTTCTCTACACTGTTGATCTTTACGCCTTAATGTGGTCCCATTACATGTGTTGCATGGGCCTTTTCTACAAGCTAGGCAAGTGTCATATGTGATTCTACCCAACCCAAATCTAAGCTGGTAGCTGAGGAGGGTGAGTGATGTCCTACACTCAGCCTAGTGAGATGAACTCGACCATCTCCAATCATTTGTATTTAAGGAAACCTCTGATGAGTGGATGTCAGGAGGGGAAGTAATATTGTGTTATGATTGAGATGTATTGTCCTGTGGGTGAAGTGAGTATGTAGGAGTTTCTTCATTGCTAGTGTTGGAATGTCTGGGGATGAGATATTGCTGCAATCAGTTTGATAATGTTCCTTTGATGATTGTTTCATTTACCTAGGTGTGTTGTGTGTTTCTGTTATGTCATGACAGGTGTTATATATTGGGACACACTGCTATGTAGAAAAAAATATCTCTTATATCAAGGTAACTTTGACAGGGAGAACTTTAATTTCAGAATGTAAGTGAGCCGTGGGATTGGTTTTGGTGCGGCCAGTAGTGATGCACAGGGCATTGTTCTGAATGGTTTCAAGGTGGTGTAATGAGTACTGTATTAGAATGGAAGGCCATGCCAGGGAGGCATAGGACATCAGTGATCTGATGTGTTGTTTGGTAGAGTAAGAGGAACTTCTTTATGTTGCACAAAGTTTGTCTTTGTAGTTACCCCTTGTACATCAAGTGAGGGGGTGCACTGCCTCTTGATGTCTTGTGCAGAGTCCTTGAAGGTAAGTCCAGTGTCATATGCCACTCCAAGGACCTCTGTGGGGGGGGAGGTGAACACATACATTTTTAAGTGTGATGTGAAGGGAGTGAAAGTGTTCATATTTATTGTTAGTGATAAACAGGTCAGCCTAATTTCCCAGACCTAAGTCATCTTTTGAGGTCATCTAGTTGCAGTGTGCAGGCTGTGTCTGCAGTGTGGCATGTGGTTATTATATGATGAGTCTTCACAAGTAAAAGGTCACCAGTAGTGTTTATGACCATACCAGGTTCAGTGTCAGTGTCAACAACAACATTAAGTTCCCATTATATATATATATATAATATATATAATATATATATATATACTCTTATATATATATACTCTCCCTCGTCTTTGACAGTACTGCCACCAACCCTAGATATCATCACTTTTGTCTTATCTGCATTTACCCTTAAACCCTTTTGCCCCATACCATCTCTCCACTTCCTAAACCTTTCCTCCGCCTCCCTTTCATTCTCGCAATCAACACCAAATCATCAGCATACAACAACTCCCACGGGAGTCCGTTTCTAAAGTCACGTGAAAGGGCTTCAAGTACCATGATAAACAACATGGGACTCGAGACTGACCCCTGATGCACACCAACATTCACGGAAAACTCATCACTCAAATCTCCATTCACTCTTACCTGGGTGTGAGCACCCACATACATAGCCATAACCACCCTAACCAGCCACTCCTCCAAACCAAGCTTTCTCATTGCCCACTTCACCACCTCTCTAGGGACTATGTCAAAGGCCTTTTCCAAATCAACAAAAACAAAATAAAAATCCCTTCTCCTACGAATATATTTTTCCTGAAGCTGTCGAACAATGAATATGGCATCAGTGGTCCCCCTACCTGGCATAAACCCAAACTGCATCTCATCAATATTCACTCTTTCTCCAATCATACCTTCTAAAACTCTCTCCATTACCTTCATTATCTGATCTAAAAGCTTTATACCTCTATAATTTCCTCTTTCCAGGGCATCACCCTTCCCTTTATACGCATTTACAATTACGCTCTTCAGCCAATCATCTGGGACAACACACTCATAAATAATCCTATTTATCAGGTCAGTAACTAAACTCACCCCTATATCGCCTGAGGCCTTCAACATTTCGGCAGTCAACCCAGACACACCTGCTGCCTTCCCCACCCTCATCCTGCCTATTGCCTCACTCACAGTAGCAGTATCAGTCAAAGGCCAAGGGCCAGACACTGGATCTGCTGGCTCCAAACTTTCCCTGTCCCAGTCAAACTCCTCATTCAACAACCGGTTATAATGCTCTCTCCATGCATCTTTAATATCCTCACTGTTCACCACTACCCTTCCTTCATCATTCTTCACACACTGCTCACCTATGATATCCCGATTATCCCTCTTCACCTGACCTGCCACCCTAAATAAATTTTTTCTTTCCCCATGATTTAGGTTATCAAGTAATTGTCTCTGTGACTCAGACTTTGCCCTGTATACCTCTCTTCTAGCCCTACGCTTGGCAGCCAAATATTCCTCTTTACTATCACCCTTCTTCCATTCCCGGAAAAGCCTTCTTTTCTCCTTAATTGCAGCTTCTACACCCTCATCCCACCACCAAGTTACTTTCTGTCTTGGTGTTCCTCTTGTCCAACCGCATGTTACATCAGTAACTCTCAAGAAATTGTTCTTGAGGGCTCTGTACTGTTCATTAACGCCTCTGTCTACAGCTCCCTGTTCAGCCACCACTCTCCTCAACTCGCTATAGAAGGCATCCCTTACTACTTGGTTTTTCAGCTTCCATATTTTCCTCCTAGGTACATAAGTCCCCTTTTTCATCACCTGTTCTTTAAGCACCATATCACAAATTAATAGTTTGTGCTGCTACACACACTCCTCACTTCCTATAACTTTAACATCCCTCACTAACCTCCTATCGGCCCTCCTAACCAGAAAATAATCTATCTGACTGCTATTTCCCTCAGACTCATACGTAATTAACCTACTGTCTCTTTTCCTAAAATATGTGTTGCACACAATCATGTCCGTTGCCTCCCCAAACTCGAGTATCCTTTCCCCTTCTGCATTCCTTAGACCATACGCACATCCTCCATGCACTCCTTCATAACCTTGTGCTGCTTCGCCTACATGACCATTTAAGTCCCCTCCCAAAATCACTATCTCATCATCCCGCATACCACCCACTACACGTATTAAATCATCCCAAAATCTATCTTTCTCTGATTCATCAAAATCCTGCCTGTGGAGCATATGCCGATATAATCGCAGTTATCTTTCTACCCAACAGAATTTTCACTACCAATATCCTATCGCTTACTCTCAAAACATTCATAACATATTCCACCCATTTCTCCGCAACCATCACACCAACACCTCAATATCCGTCTGTCCCCCCCCCTGCCAAAACAACTTATAGCAACAGTCCTTCCCAACAATCTTTCTGGCTGATCCACCCCTGTACCGGACTTCCTGCAAACACGCCATATCCACCCACTTCCTACTGAATGCCTCAACGACTTCCCCGGCTCTTCCCCTCAAACTTTCCATATTCCATGAACCCACCCTCATCCCCCTGGGTGATTTACTGTCCTCAGGCTTGCTTTGAAACTTATTTTGTTTTTTCATCTTCAGTATTAATAAAGGGGGACAGACATAGCACAGGTCCCACTCACTGCACAGTCCCAGGTCCAGGCAATGGATCTGGGACCCCTAGCCCACCAGCTTACCAGTGGCTGTGGTAGTGGCCTTGGGGCTCCCTGCTAGGACAGCTGCAGGGACACCCTCCAAGCGCGTCTTGGCACTGCAACTATCCCGCCATTATACACCCACTGATAGGGCAGCCTCTTGGGGCACTACTCCCAGGTTCGGGCCCCTCTCTATTGGTCAGAAGCAGCAGCCTGGGAACCGCAATGCCCTGTACCCTCTAGCACAGGCCCGAGCCCCATCTTGCCCTGGACCCACGATCTATGCTGGCGGAACCCCCGCCACGCCTCCCCCCCAGAAGTCCGCCACTAGGTATATATATATATATATATATATATATATATATATATATATATATACATATATATATATATATATATACAGTAGAGCCTCTTTAGTCTGGACCCCTTTAATCCGGACTTCTGTTAATTCGGACAAAATTTAAAAATAATAAGCTCCAAAAATATGTTGAAAGTAATTCTAAAGTCATTTTCAGTATCGGCGCGGAAAACGATCATCATTCATTTAGTCTTGGATCACGCTAGGTCTCAACATGGGCGCCTGTTTAAACACACGCTAGCATTCGTTCCATCAATTAGTTCACCAACCACTAATATTTTTACGCTGTATTTCAAAAGTTAATCCTCCTTACCATACCCCTTAATGCAAGTGTAGCTTCTGCCATGAATAAAGGTGTTAAAAGGAGGAGTTTGCTTACACAAAAATGGGTCAGAATATTCTGCAGTGTTTAATGATTACTGTAGGTTATTTTTTGTACTTAAATGTGCTTTACTTGTACATCAAACATTAGCTTCTTGCCCATATGGGCATTATCAATATGCCAAAGATGACAATGTATTTTTTGCCTACATAAGTTTTATTCTTATTCCAAATATTACAGTTAGCTAAATAATTTATTTTTTTGCCTACACGGGCCTTAGTCACTTACTACAATTTAAAATATAGGCTAGTTTCTTGTCACGGCCTTACCTGTAAATTATGCAATACAAAACTATCGTACATGATTAGTTTGGTTATTTTAGTATCCTTTCATCTTTTGCAGTTACATAGGGTTGACATATGCAACATATGTTAATAATTAACAAACATACCATATTTAGATAGTTTTTGGTATGAACTGGAGATTACCCTGATGGTCCGGACTATCTGCTAATTCGGACAACCCTTCCTCCCATATAGTCCGAATGAGAGAGGTTCTACTGTATATATATATATTTTGTTATGCTGGTGTTTTTAAGGCGACTTCTCGTCGTAAAAACACTAGCTACTGAAGCGGGGTTCTCTTTCTAGACTGGAAGTAAAGCACCAACAAAGGAACAGGACATAAAAACCAGGCAGTATACCTTAACACATCTATTACCCTAATTCTAACCATAACAATACACGTAGAGTGATATTTGAGATACAGGGGCACAGAGACACAGAGTTAATACTTAGCACCACAAAATAAAGTTATACTGAATACACACTACAATGTTCATACAGGGAGATCGTGAATTATGTACAATATTGTTTATACGTCACTTTGAGGCAGGATATAAATAGAATTGTTCACATAAGGAATAAACAAGATTGGGAGTCTGTATGGGGAATATTACTATAAATGAGGTAGGGTGCGGATAGCGACACTCGACGCTGTCACCTTGTCACGGAGACACTTACACTTAGGCTTTTGACTGGTCCGCGCGCCATTACCTCAGGTGTTCACAGAGAACTCTCTAACTCTTACGTGGGGGGGGACTGGGATAATTACACAAAGTTCATTTTCTGCCCTGTCAACACTGAGTTCTTGTAGGCCATTATTGACTACTCTGTTCCTTATGGAGTCACTGTGCACTGTTGTTTTCCCCAGTTGTTCTTGACACAAAGGGGGGGTGAATCACTGTTTTCCTGTCTCCTGGGTAATGTTCACTCTATGTCGCACTCGTAGGTGAGGTGCAGGGAGGCTCTCCCGTCTGGGGGCCTCGACCTGGGAGGCGGCCCTCGTACTGGGGCCGCGCCGGTGGGGTGCAGGGAGGCCCTCTGGTCTGGGGGCCTCGACGTGATAGGTGGCCCTCGGGACTGGGACCAAACAGCTGGAGTAATCGGGCCTGTCGTTTTTGGCTTCGGGGAGTGAAGGAGCCCGGATCGCCTTCATCAGGAGCTGGAGAGTCTGGCCTGGGCGTCCTGGGACTGCGGGCACCAAGGGGGAGAGGCGCCATCAGGACTGGGCTGCTGCAGCATCTCCTACAGGGCTTGTGCAGGAACAAGGAACTCCCAGGTGTAGGCGGTAAGCCCGATATCGGGCCTTGCCACCACTCTAGCGTCTCCCCCGGGGCTATATTCCCGGGTGGTGACGAAGGGCTCCCAAAGGGAAAGAGGCTGGAGAAGGACTCACGTCACTCGTGTCCTCTCGAGTACGTCTGGAGGCCGGAGCCTGGGGTCGCCTTCCTCTGTTACGAACTCTGGCTGTAGCCGTGGACTTGCCCAGCGTACGGGGAACACCTGCAGGGCGTACTAGGCCGTCCCTTCGCCGCGTATCAGGACCGCCGGTGTGGTGCTGCTCCCGTAGTAGGAGACAAGCTGGAGTGAGGGGCACAGAAGCCACACTCTCTCCAATATGGACTGAGGCTACCTTCAGGGGCTTCTCTACCCTGGTACGTGCCCCGGCCGGAGCCGAGTGCCTACCCGTACGGAGAACACCTGCAGGGCGTACTGGGCCATCCCCTCGCCACGTATCTGGGCCGACAACGTGGTGTTGCTCCCGTAATAGGGAAGTGCTACACATACGGTAGCAGGGGCTCTTTACCCTGGTCAGTACTCTGGTCATAGCCGGAAGCTGATCTGTCCGATCAGGAATAACTGACGGGCGTACTGGGCTGTCCCCTCTCCACCGTGTATCTGGGCCGACGACGTTTAGTTGCTCCTGAAGGGGAGAACAGCAAGAGAGTGATGCACTGGGGCAACTCTCTCTCTCTGGTGTGCTAAGGCCGGAGCCTGGGGTCGCCTTCCCCTTTACACACTTTATAAGGCCGTAGCCTTGGGCCTCTTGCCCTTGGGCCTCCTGTCCTAGAGGGTGTAACAAAGCCGTCAATACGGTATTACCTGGGACTGAAACTGGTTCAGTCCCACCCCTATTCTGGCGACCATTGCTCCACTCGCAATGTAGTCTACTTTCCTTGATCACCTGGGGTTGGGACAATTGCGGGGAACAAGGGCCCAGGACCGTGATGTACTGGTGACCCTCTTGAACGGGGTCACTAACCTCACCGTTGTGTCCTCCTGCGGTGGTGGTGCGGTGGCGGCCCGGTGGTGGGGTGGGGGGTGGTGAGGTGGGAGGTCCGGCGGCGGGCACGGCGGGCATTTTACCACCCTCAGTGTCGTTGAAGTCACGACCCCGTGACTGGAGGTGGTAGGTGGTGGAGGTGGATGTGTGGTGGGCTGGGGTGAGGTGTTGGGTGAGGATGGACAAGTGGGTGGTGAAGGTGTTGGGCTCCTGATGGGGGTTGAGAGTGAGCCGGAGGGAGGACGGATTGTTGGTCTGGCGTAGGAGCTGGAGCAGGTGGTGGGTGCTCTGGATTCTGGCCTGTGGGCGGTTGTAGGGTTGCCAATGCACTCTCGTCACCTTCATCTCGGGGAATGGTGCCTGGTGGAGAGATGAAAGTTGAATGCTGGAGAGTGACGGGAGGTTGGTGGTTTTATGGGGACTGATTCGGTGGGAGGAGCGTTGTCCTTTGGGGAATTGGGACTTGGGAAGATTCCATCGTGCTTGGTGGAGGGGGAGGGTTATGGGGGAGGTGTTTGGGGGGGTATGTGGAGGTGGTGGGTGTTGGGATGGGCGTGTGATGGGCGGAGGTGTTGGGGTGTACCTCAAGGGTGGGCGTGAGAGGCATCCTGATCTGGTGGTGGTGGTAGTGATGGTGGGTGTGGGTGGCGATGGTGGTTGTGCACGTGGTGGTGGTGAGGGTGTGCGGCGGTTAGGGCGCGAGGTGGCTGGGGGCGTGGTGTGGCGCGTATAATGAGTGTGGTCAAGGGGGAGGGGGTGGGTGGGTGTGGAGGTGGTGGGGTGGTGAGTGGTGAGGTTTTCAGGGGGTGGTGGTGATGTGGGCGGCATGGGCGGTGTGGGTTGGGAGATGGTGGGTGGACAGGTGTTAGGTAGGTGAGTTGTGAGTTGTGAAGGGGTGGTGGTCTCGGCCTGTGTTGGTTTGGTGTCTGGGGTTGGGCTGGTTGTTGGTGAGTTTGAGGGAGGGGGTGAGAAGGAGTAGGAGTAGGAGTTTGGGGGGTAATTCTGAGAAAGGTCGGGATGGACAGGTGTGCGGGCAAGGATGTTGGTAGGCCGGGCGTGTGGGTGGTCAGTGGTGGGTGGGTGGAAGGGTCGCACGTGGCGATTTCTGTATGTGCGGTGTTGTCCCTGTTGATCTATAATGACTTGGTATGGGTTGGGTACTCGAACAATTTTGAAGGGTCCATTGAATCGGGGGGAGGTTTTGGAGGGGGTAGGCAGGTTTGCAACGACTACGGACTGACCAGGTTTGTATGGGTTGGAGTGAGTCATGTCAGGTGCCAGGTCTTGTTGAGAGTGTAGGTGGTGGAGGCGGCGTTTGAGGTAATGGAGAGGGTCGGTAGTGGAGGGTGGGGTGGGTGGCTGTAGGTGGTGGCGGAGTGGTAGGAGTAGTGGCGATTCCCCAAAAACTCTTTCATGTGGAGTTATCCCGTCTTCTCGTGGGCATGTATTTAAACCCCATTGGATGATCTTGACGTGGGCAGGCCAGTCTTCGTTTCCTGTTTGCATAATGCGTGTGTGGACCTGGTTCATAAGGAAGCAATGGCTTCTCTCGCAGATGCTGTTACTCTGGGGCCAGTAGGAGGATGAGTGGGAGATGTGGTATCCGAATATGTTCGCCAGTTCTTCCCAGACTTTTCCCGTAAATTCTGGGGCATTATCTGAGTGCAGTGCTTGGGAATACCAAAATATGGGAAGACATGGCGAGTGAGGGCATCGGCAACTGATACTGCACTGTGATCTTTGGCGGGGCATGCGATGATAAACTTTGAATATACATCCACGAATGTGATTATGTATTTGTACCCTGCTTTGGGTGTGAGGGGGCTGGGGACGTCCAAGGAAAGTAATTGCCACGGTTTTTGTGCTGTTAATTTTCCTGAAGGGCCCGGTGTATGGGTGATGTCCTTTCCTAAAGCACAGGCTCGACAGGATTGTATAATGTTCTTGGCGATGGTGGATGGATTAGGGGTCCAGTACATGTCGGTAAAGACTTGTAGGAGTTTCTTTGTTCCCAGGTGGATGCCGTTATGGGCATGGAGGTGGAGCATGGTGTCGTGGGCAGTGGTGGGGCTTAGGACGATGTGTCCGTTTGGATTGAACAGGTGTTCGCCGTGTGGGTGGAGTTTAGCGAATGTGTTCGGTGGGATCCAGGTAGGGCGTTGTTTGTTGTGCCACATTTGGACTAGGTCTGGCTCTGTCGAGATTGCATTGATTGGTAGACAGGACAGGGCGTCGGCGTTTGTGTGGAGTTTGCCTGGTCGGTATGAGATCTTGAAATCATACTCCTCGAGTGTCTCTCGCCATCATATAAGTTGTGCGTTGGTGGTGTTTGATTGATGTAGCCATTGTAGGGATTAGTGGTCTGTAATGACTATCACATGGGTGCCTGAGATGTAGGAACGGAAGTATTCGAGGGACCAGATGATCCCCAGGCACTCGCGTTTGGTGGCCGCGTAGTTTCATTCTGCAGGATTTAGGGTGCGGCTGGCACAAGCGATGATATGTTCACGCCCATCTTGTACTTGTGCAAGGACAGCCCCTATGGCGATGAGTAATACGTCGGTATACAGGCGGAATGGGAGGTTGTAATCTGGGAAAGCGACTACTGGGGCAGAGGTTAACTTGGACTTGAGGGTGGTAAATGCAGTTTTCCTTGGTTCGGTCCATACGAACAGCTCGCCTTTTTTTGTTAGGTCGTGTAGGGGTTTAGCGATATCTGCAAATCCTTTGACGAACCGCCTGTAGTATGATGTTAAGCTTAGGAAGGCTCTAGTTTCGTGTACGTCATGAGGTAGGGGAATGTCGGCGATGGCACGTAGTTTATCTGGGTCTGGTGAGATGCCTTCAGCGTTAATTAGGTGTCCAAGGAAAGAGACAGATCTCTCGGCCAAGACGCACTTTGTTGGTTTTAGTTTTAGCCCTGCCTGGCGTATACGGTGGAACACTTGTTTGAGGCGGTGGAGGTGGTCAGCCCAGGTACGACTGAAAACGATGACGTCGTCCAGGTACGCCAAACAAGTCTCCCAGGTTAGTCCACTGAGAACTGACTCCATCAGGTAGGAGAATGTGGCAGGGGCGTTGCAGAGTCCAAAGGGAAGAACGTTGAGTTCATAATGCTTCCCGTTTAATGTTGAGAAGGCGGTTTTGTGTTTGTCGTTGGGGTGTACAGGGACTTGCCAATAACCCGATTGCAGGTCTAGGGTTGAGAACCATGTCGACCCATGTAAGAAGTCCAGTGAGTCGTCGATTCGGGGTAGGGGCGTAGCATCTTTGATCGTGACGTCGTTGACTCAGCGGTAGTCTATGCAAAAGCGCATTGTCCCATCTTTTTTCCGTACGAGTACAACTGGTGAGGACCATGGGCTAGTGGAGTTGGAGATAACGCCGGCATCGAGCATATCCTGGACCTGCTGGTCTTCTTCTGCCCATTGCTTTGGATTTTTTCGTCGTGATGGTTGGCGAATTGGAGGTCCAGTCGTGTGTATCTCATGGCTGAGATAGGTAGTGTGGCCAAGGTCGGTTGGGCCGGAAGAGAATAGGTCCTGAAAGTCCAGGAGGAGTTGTCGGAGGCTGTTGATTTGGGAAGGGGATAGGTGTGATGGTAGGTCGGGGAGAGTGGGATGGTCAGGGGTGGTGCTTGGCATGGTTTGGCTTCTTCTGTGTCGCCGATGATTCCTCTTGGTAGGGTTAGTGGGGTTGTGGCGAGGTTGGCGATACGGATTTCATGGGCATGTGGGGGAAGGAAGGTGCGGCTTACTAAACAGGAGGATAGTGGTCCGGTGGGGATGGATGGTGAGAAGAGGACGGAGGTACCTGAAGATTTGTTCAGTTTTACCCAAGCTTCATGGTGAGGTGGAATGGTGATTGAGGAGGTGATAGTGGCAGGAAAAGATGGGGAGGGGTCCAGATGATGTGTGGTGGGGGGTGGTGATGGAGGGGGATGGAGTGAGGCAGTGTGAAAGGTCGGGTTGGGGTCAGATGTATAGGTGGGTTGGGGCAGGTGAGTGTTTGGGGGTTGTGTGTGTTTGCGTGGTGAGGGAGGGGTGGTGTTCTTGATTTTTCTTCGATGAGTTTTTTTTTCTTGTTGATTGATGCTTGGTTGGGACGGGCTGGACTGAAGTGGAGGCGGCGCTGATGGCAGTCAATGGTGGCGTGAAGTTTTTGGAGACGGTCTAGCCCGAGATATCCATCATATTGATCGCATGTCGAGTCGAATATGATGAATGGGTGGTTAGTGGATACTCGTTGGTGGGTGTTGGTTTGAAGGGCCTGTGTTTCCCCACGGATAGGTAGGGGGCCGTCCCCCGCGTTGACGAGGTTGGCTGAAGTGGGGAGAAGGGGGCCGAATGCAGAGGTGTGGCGGGAGTAGAAGTGGGAGTAGAGGCACGATCTGGCTGCTCCCGTATCCACCTGTAATCGTGCCTTGATCCCGTTCAGCCAAATCTTGTTGTAGACTGGGAGTCTGTAGCTATGTGAGGTGGCCCCCGCCACCATGGGGAGGTGCGGGGGCGGGCCTAAAAATCCATCTGCTGAGGAGTGGAGTCGTCGTGGTCGTCGTCATCCGTTCCCGAGTAGTGTGTTGGCGGTGCGTCGTCTTCCGGGGAGGAGACTTTCTTGCGCCCTTGGTGAAAGTTTCTGCGCCTGCTAGCCTTTAGCTGTTTTCTTATGTCGTGCAAGGGGCAGGTGCGACTGCAAGCCGTGAACTCCCAAGGATTTATAGTGATGAGATTTCCTTGTTCCTTGGGGTTGGGGCGCTTTTTTTTGCGGGTAAGTCCCAGGCACAGTAGGAGGTGGCTTTGTAGTTGGCGGGTGAGGCGGCAGCTTAGGTTTGGGTGGAGGGTTTTGTTTTGTCAGGATTCGTGTCACCGCGTGGAGTGGTTGTGGTATGGGATGGGCGGCGAGGAGACGTCTGACGAGTTGCAGGTCGTTTTCCATGTCCCCTGAGGGATCATAGATTGAGAAGTGCTCCCTGACTGTGCTAGGGAAAATCCTCAGTAGGGCATTAAATGTATGTATATCTTGGGCATTTGTAGGTGCCTCGGGATAAGCGGTGCTGACGAGGCACCGAGCCTGGACGAAGGTATCGTCCAGGTTCCCGTCGTAGGTGAGGGCGTCGAGTTGAGAGAGGGCGACAACTCTGCCTATTGATGGCGTGAAAGCCTGTCTCACTATTTGTGAGAATTGATCCCATGACAGTTCTGGGACGATTTTTGGTGCGACAGTGGCGATTATTTTTCCCAGGTTAGGTAGTGTGACTGCAATTTTTTCTCTGAGTCGAACCCTATGTCTAGGAGGGGTTTGACCATATCTAAATATACTTCTATGTAGCATTGGTCCGGGTTGAATCTCGGTAATTGGATGTGCGGTTTGGCTGCCATTGTGCAAGTTTCCTTTTTATCGTTCCTCCGTGCTTTTATTCAGATCCAGAACCACCGCTTGCCACCAGTGTTATGCTGGTGTTTTTAAGGCGACTTCTCGTCGTAAAAACACTAGCTACTGAAGCGGGGTTCTCTTTCTAGACCGGAAGTAAAGCACCAACAAAGGAACAGGACATAAAAACCAGGCAGTATACCTTAACACATCTATTACCCTAATTCTAACCATAACAATACACGTAGAGTGATATTTGAGATACAGGGGCACAGAGACACAGAGTTAATACTTAGCACCACAAAATAAAGTTATACTGAATACACACTACAATGTTCATACAGGGAGATCGTGAATTATGTACAATATTGTTTATACGTCACTTTGAGGCAGGATATAAATAGAATTGTTCACATAAGGAATAAACAAGATTGGGAGTCTGTATGGGGAATATTACTATAAATGAGGTAGGGTGCGGATAGCGACACGACGTTGTCACCTTGTCACGGAGACACTTACACTTAGGCTTTTGACTGGTCCGCGCGCCATTACCTCAGGTGTTCACAGAGAACTCTCTAACTCTCTTACGTGAGGGGGGACTGGGATAATTACACAAAGTTCATTTTCTGCCCTGTCAACACTGAGTTCTTGTAGGCCATTATTGACTACTCTGTTCCTTACGGAGTCACTGTGCACTGTTGTTTTCCCCAGTTGTTCTTGACACAAAGGGGGGGTGAATCACTGTTTTCCTGTCTCCTGGGTAATGTTCACTCTATGTCGCACTCGTAGGTGAGGTGCAGGGAGGCTCTCCCGTCTGGGGGCCTCGACCTGGGAGGCGGCCCTCGTACTGGGGCCGCGCCGGTGGGGTGCAGGGAGGCCCTCTGGTCTGGGGGCCTCGACGTGATAGGTGGCCCTCAGGACTAGGACCAAACATCTGGAGTAATCGGGCCTGTCGTTTTTGGCTTCGGGGAGTGAAGGAGCCCGGATCGCCTTCATCAGGAGCTGGAGAGTCTGGCCTGGGCGTCCTGGGACTGCGGGCACCAAGGGGGAGAGGCGCCATCAGGACTGGGCTGCGGCAGCGTCTCCTATGGGGCTCGGGCAGGGACAAGGAACTCCCAGGTGTAGGCGGTAAGCCCGATATCGGGCCTTGCCACCACTCTAGCGTCTCCCCCAGGGCTATATTCCTGGGTGGTGACGAAGGGCTCCCGAAGGGAAAGAGGCTGGAGAAGGACTCACGTCACTCGTGTCCTCTCGAGTACGTCTGGAGGCCGGAGCCTGGGGTCGCCTTCCTCTGTTACGAACTCTGGCTGTAGCCGTGGACTTGCCCAGCGTACGGGGAACACCTGCAGGGCGTACTAGGCCGTCCCTTCGCCGCGTATCAGGACCGCCGGTGTGGTGCTGCTCCCGTAGTAGGAGACAAGCTGGAGTGAGGGGCACAGAAGCCACACTCTCTCCAATATGGACTGAGGCTACCTTCAGGGGCTTCTCTACCCTGGTACGTGCCCCGGCCGGAGCCGAGTGCCTACCCGTACGGAGAACACCTGCAGGGCGTACTGGGCCATCCCCTCGCCACGTATCTGGGCCGACAACGTGGTGTTGCTCCCGTAATAGGGAAGTGCTACACATACGGTAGCAGGGGCTCTTTACCCTGGTCAGTACTCTGGTCATAGCCGGAAGCTGATCTGTCCGATCAGGAATAACTGACGGGCGTACTGGGCTGTCCCCTCTCCACCGTGTATCTGGGCCGACGACGTTTAGTTGCTCCTGAAGGGGAGAACAGCAAGAGAGTGATGCACTGGGGCAACTCTCTCTCTCTGGTGTGCTAAGGCCGGAGCCTGGGGTCGCCTTCCCCTTTACACACTTTATAAGGCCATAGCCTTGGGCCTCTTGCCCTTGGGCCTCCTGCCCTAGAGGGTGTAACAAAGCCGTCAATACAGTATTACCTGGGACTGAAACTGGTTCAGTCCCACCCCTATTCTGGCGACCATTGCTCCACTCGCAATGTAGTCTACTTTCCTTGATCACCTGGGGTTGGGACAATTGCGGGGAACAAGGGCCCAGGACCGTGATGTACTGGTGACCCTCTTGAACGGGGTCACTAACCTCACCGTTGTGTCCTCCTGCGGTGGTGGTGCGGTGGCGGCCCGGTGGTGGGGTGGGGAGTGGTGAGGTGGGAGGTCCGGCGGCGGGCACAGCGGGCATTTTATATATATATATATATATATATATATATATATATATATATATATATATATATATATATATATATATATATATATTGCCAGACGCCTCAATCCCGTTTGGGGTGGCCACAAACAAATCGCCTCCAAGTCGCCCTGTCCCCCGGCATCTCACTGCCCTGCTCCCAACTCACATCCCCCTCTCTCATATACCTCTCCATCCCATCCCTCCATCTCATTCTCGGCCTCCCCCTCCCTCTTCCCCCCTCCACCTCACTCACATACACTCTCTTCGTCAGTCTTTCACCCTCCATCCTCTCCACATGGCCAAACCACCTCAGTGTTTTCCTCATAACACTTCCTATCACATCCACATCCACACCACAACGCTCCTTTACATCCTCATTCGTCAGCCTGTCTCTCCATGTGACTCCACAGGCTCCTCTTAAATAACTCATTTCCACTGCTCTCACTCTTGACTTGTGTCCTTCCAACAACGTCCAAGCTTCACTTCCGTACGTTAGAGTTGGTATCACAATACTGTCATGTAGTAACTTTTTCACTTCCATGCTCACTTCCCTGTTTCTTATCACTCCTTTCAAAGAACCAGCAACCTTTCTTCCCTGCTGTACCCTTTCAAGCACTTCACCCTCCAAACCTCCATCCTTACTCATCACACTACCCAAGTACTTAAACGTACTCACATTTTCCAATTCGTCACCATCTAACCTCGCTGTACATTCACTGACTTCACCTCTCTCAAAGACCATCACTTTACTCTTCCCTACATTCACCTTTAGATTCCGTTTCTTACACAGTCTCCCAAACTCATCCACCAAGCCTTGCAGCTCCCCTTCGTCTTCACTCAACAACACAGTATCATCTGCAAACAACAGTACAGGGAGTTTCCAAACAATATCCTCTCTCACCAGGGCCACTCCAACATCCACTGCCCTACCTTTTACCTCTTTTATTACCCCATCCATGTACAGATTGAACAACCATGGAGACATGACACATCCCTGCTTCAACCCAACTTTCAAAGAGAAAAATTCACTTAGTTCACTATCCACACGCACTGCAGCCTTCGCACCATCGTACATACTCTTCACAGCATTGAACAACTTCCCATTTACTCCATATTATATTCTTAACACTTTCCACAATCCTTGTCTATCCACCCTGTCATATGCTTTCTCCAAATCCATGAAAGCCGCATACAAATTCTTTCCCTTCTCTAGAAACTTTTCCACTAAAGATCTAAGAATGAATATCTGATCTACACAACCTCTTCCCTTCCTAAAGCCTCCCTGTTCTTCTCCAACTAATTTCTCTGTTCTTTCTCTAACTCTGTCAATAAGTATCCTACCATACACTTTTCCTATTATACTAAGAAGACAAATGCCCCTATGATTACCACACATTTCTTTTTCCCCTTTTCCTTTGTACAAGGGAATAATTATACCTGACTTCCAATCCTCCAGGACTCTACCTTCCTCCCAGGCCAATCTGCACATCTTCCACATCCATTCTACTACTATCTCTCCCCCATGCTTCAGCATTTCCCCACACACTCCATCAATTCCTGGGGCTTTCCCCGATTTAACTTTCTTCATTGCTTCCACAACTTCTATCCTACTGATGTCTTCCTGTCTTCTCACCTCCCTCCTTCTCCCAGCCATTCCCCAGCCACTTATACTCGCATTACTTCCATTCTCTATGTACACACAGCAAAAAAACTATTGTTACAGGGGGGTCCGATGTGTTTCATACTGAACAACCTGGCTGTCTCGCTAGGGTTAGTAAGCCTGACAGTGGGTGAGTTGCCAAATAGGACGAGGGTGAAATATGCATGGGGGAAGCAATGGATATAGCTTATAATAAATATGCAACAAACACACGCAGGGATATCAATGGAGAAGGCTGTTATCAAAAACCTTCATTCGTGTGTCATTTTATATCGCGCAGAAGGTGTAACGATAGTTTTTTTGTTGTGTGTACAACAATTCCTTAAAGTGTTCTCTCCATCTGCTCACATTTTCTCCCTTCTCTACTAGTAAGCTACCATTTTTATCTTTCACTCTCCTGCTAACTTCACTTCCACCCTGTCTTACTCTTTTTCTCCTCTTTCAAGAACATTTTCTTACAGTCCCTCCACTTTACACTCAAATTCCTTCCAAATTCCTCATCCACTCTTTTCTTACTCTCTCTTACTAATCTTTTCACCTCTCTCTTTCTTTCTACATATAACTCTCTCTTCTGCCTCTCAACTTCTTCCACGCCCCTATTTCTCATCCATTTATTGTATGCTTTCTTCTTTTGTGCCACAGCCTGTTTCACCTCTTCAGTCCACCACGCTGTTCCTTGCACCCTCCTCCGTCTTCTCTTCCTTCCACACACCACATCACATGCTGCGCATATTTCTTCTGTAAAAATCCGACACACACCTTCCACGTCTCCCATCTGCTCCAATTCATATTCGCCCAATCGTTTCTCCACTTCTCTCTTATACTCTGCCTTTTTCTCATCCTCTTGTAACCTTTCCACTCTCCTTGCAACTACTCCTTCCTCTCGTCTTTCCCTTCTTCTATTCCTCCATCTTACTTGAATTCTAATTCTGGCCACCACCAAGTAGTGGTCAGAAAGTCCACTCCCCCAACCTCTATGAGCTCTTGCATCCATTACACATCTTCGCATCCTTTCATCCACACACACATAATCAATCATTGCCTTCCTTTCATTCAGTTCACCACTCACCCTTCTCATCACTCGCCATGTATACCTGTGGATCATTTTATGCCTGAAGAGGGTATTGGCTATCACCAACCCCCTCCCAGCACAAATGTCCACTAATTCACTCCCATTCTCATCTGTCTCAGCAGGCACACCCAACTCACCAACTATTCCATCCACCTTCACATTCCCAACTTTACCATTCATATCACCAATCAAAAACACTCTCTCATTCCTTCCAAACTTTTCCATGCACACTTCTACATTTGTCCAGAACTCTTCTCTCACTCTTCTAGCACGATCTTGCGTTGGCGCATACATACACACAATCACCCACATTTGTATTCCAACTTTCAACTTTACTCACACAATCCTTGACCCAACTGATCCATACTGTCTTATGCTCTTCTTCCATCTTTTACTCACAACTATACATACTCCTTCCTTTGCCCTCTCATTCTCACCTACTCCTGCACATATACCCCATCCATACTCTCTCTCTCTTTCACCTCATCATTCACTCCTCTTACATTCCAAGTCGCCATTACCAAGTCCTTTGTCTGGTCCTGGGTCGTCATCGTTTGGTCAGTCCTTGTCCGAGGCTTATTGTTTGTTTTTTTAGTTAGTTGTTTTCCGGGGAGGGGCACTAACCCTCGGCCAACCCTTTTAGCCGCCTTTTATGACAAGCAGGGATACTGGGGGAGTATTCTTGAAAAAAAACCCTACCCCCAGGGTGTATATATATATATATATATATATATATATATATATATATATATATATATATATATATATATATATATTTATGTATATATATATATTATATATATATTTATGACGACACGTGACGTGCTGTGTGAGGGGTAGTCGCGCACTAATAGAAAATGGCATTTTTTTAGGCACTCTTTGCCTCTGCCTTGCATTCTGTGCAGTAAACTCTCGCATTGAAGGGTTTTTGGTTATGATTTTTGGTCACTCACGCACAATGCGAATCGCGTACTGTGATGACACGCACTGTGCGAACCTACTGTATATATATATATATATCATCAGCCGTTTGAGTATCCACTGCAGGACCGGCTTATCCCTACTGAAGTGGGGACGATACAGCCAGTGTATCTCTACCAAGTGGCTTAGGCTGTCTGGTAGAGACTGTATAGGTGTGAAGTGCTTGTAAGTGTAATTATAGTGTTGAAGTGGCTTTGGATGTGTGTGTAGTCTGTGAACCAAGTGTAATCGGCCCTCGCAAGCCGACTGGGTGCAAGCATACTTTACAGTATGTGACACTGGTTCAACCACAGCACCAGTGATGTCCGCCAAGCAGTACGTGGCCAGGAGAATGCTTCCAAAGTTCTTTACCCTGGCGGAGCGCGAACCCTCGTTCTCCAGTGTACGAAAACACACACTTTACCACTGTACCACAGAGGCTCATATATATATATATATATATATATATATATATATATATATATATATATATATACCGTATATATATATATATATATATATATAATAGGAACTTAATGTTGTTAACACTGACACTGAACATGGTATGGTCATAAAAACTACTGGTGATATATATATATATATATATATATATATATATATATATATATATATATATATATATTGCCAGATCGCCTCAATCCCGTTTGGGGTGGCCACAAACAAATCGCCTCCAAGTCGCCCTGTCCCCCGCCATTTCACTGCCCTGCTCCCAACTCACACACCCCTCTCTCATATACCTCTCCACCCTATCCCTCCATCTCATCCTCGGCCTCCCCCTCCCTCTTCCCCCCTCCACCTCGCTCACATACACTCTCTTCGTCAGTCTTTCGCCCTCCATCCTCTCCACATGGCCAAACCACCTCAGTGTCTTCTTCATAACGCTTCCTATCACATCCACATCCACACCACAACGCTCCTTTATATCCTCATTCGTGAGCCTGTCTCTCCACGTGACTCCACAGGCTCCTCTTAAATAACTCATTTCCACTGCTCTCACTCTTGACTTGTGTCCTTCCAACAATGTCCAAGCTTCACGTCCGTACGTTAGAGTTGGTATCACAATACTGTCATGTAGTAACTTTTTCACTTCCATGCTCACTTCCCTGTTTCTTATCACTGTTTTCAAGGAACCAGCAACCTTTCTTCCCTGCTGTACCCTTTCAAGCACTTCACCCTCCAAACCTCCATCCTTACTCATCACACTACCCAAATACTTAAATGTACTCACATTTTCCAATTCCTCACCCTCTAACCTCGCTGTACATTCACTAACTTCACCTCTCTCAAAGACCATCACTTTACTCTTCCCTACATTCACCTTTAGGTTCCGTTTCTTACACACTCTCTCAAACTCATCCACCAAGCCTTGCAGCTCCCCTTCGTCTTCACTGAACAACACAGTATCATCTGCAAACAACAGTACAGGGAGTTTTCAAACACTATCCTCTCTCACCAGGGCCACTCCAACATCCACTACTCTACCTTGTACCTCTTATTACCCCATCCATGTACAGATTGAACAACCATGGAGACATGACACATCCCTGTTTCAAACCAGCTTTCAAAGAGAAAAATTCACTTAGTTCACCATCCACACGCACTGCAGCCTTCGCACCATCGTACATACTCTTCACAGCATTCAATAACTTCCCATCTACTCCATATATTCTTAACACTTTCCACAATCCTTGTCTATCCACCCTGTCATATGCTTTCTCCAAATCCATGAAAGCCGCATACAACTTCTTTCCCTTCTCTAGAAACTTTTCCACTAAAGATCTAAGAATGAATATCTGATCTACACAACCTCTTCCCTTCCTAAAGCCTCCCTGTTCTTCTCCAACTAATTTCTCTGTTCTTTCTCTAACTCTGTCTATAAGTATCGTACCATACACTTTTCCTATTATACTAAGAAGACAAATGCCCCTATGATTACCACACACTTCTTTTTTCCCTTTTCCTTTTTACAAGGGAATAATTATACCTGACTTCCAATCCTCCGGGACTCTACCTTCCTCCCAGGCCAATCTGCACATCTTCCACATCCATTCTACTACTATCTCTCCCCCATGCTTCAGCATTTCCCCACACACTCCATCAATTCCTGGGGCTTTCCCCGATTTAACTTTCTTCATTGCTTCCACAACTTCTATCCTACTGATTTCTTCCTGTCTTCTCACCTCCCTCCTTCTCCCAGCCATTCCCCAGCCACTTATACTCGCATTACTTCTATCCTCTACGTTCAACAATTCCTTAAAGTGTTCTCTCCATCTGCTCACTTTTTCTCCCTTCTCCACTAGTAATCTACCATTTTTATCTTTCACTCCCCTGCTAACTTCACTTCCACCCTGTCTTACTCTTTTCACTTCTCTCCTGAACATTTTCTTACAGTCCCTCCACTTTACACTCAAATTCCTTCCAAATTCCTCATCCACTCTCTTCTTACTCTCTCTTACCTAATCTTTTTCACCTCTCTCTTCCTTTCTCACATATAACTCTCTCTTCCGCCTCTCAACTTTCTTCCACGCCCCTATTTCTCACCCATTCATTGTGTGCTTTCTTCTTTTGTGCCAAGGCCTGTTTCACCTCTTCCAGTCCACCACGCTGTTCCTTGCACCCCCTCCGCCTTCTCTTCCTTCTCACATCACCACATCATATGCTGCACATATTTCTTCTGTAAAATATCTTTACACACACCTTTCCACGTCTTCCATCTGCTCCAATTCATATTTGCCCAATCGTTCCTTCCACTTCTCTCTTTATACTCTGCCTTTTTCTCCGTATCTTCTTGTAACCTTTCCATCAGATAGATAGAAAGGTAGATAGATAAATAGTTGATAGAAGAATACGAAATACGTAGACATATGAGACACAGTTAAAAAAGACATGGCCCCGGCAGAGAGAGAGAGAGAGAGAGAGAGAGAGACAACAGGATCAACTTCTTACGTAGCCCTCAAAGTTCTTACCTATTTTCGATCTCCTCTCTGCCGTATTCTCTTAACACCTTTTCCTAAGCGACTTATTTTGCTTGTTACACCTTACTCTTCTTCTTCTGCGTAAATTATTGTAATATTGCTATACACCTTTTCTTCTTTAGCGATTTATTTTTGATGCTGCAGGTTAATATTATTGTGTACGTTATTTATGAAGTGTATAGTGATTTAAATATAGCAGTAGATGAAAGCAAGGTGTAAGAAGCGTAAAATAATCGCTTTGGAAGAAGGTGTTAGGGAGCTTCCTTAACCGACGAGAATGCGAGTTATTATGCCCCTCAAAGAGTTCCGTGTGTCTGTCTGTCTCTCCCTCAGGCTACACGTGACATTATTATTATTATTATTATTATTATTATTATCATCATCGGAATTATTATTATTATTATTATTGTTGTTGTTATTATTATTATTATAATAATTATTATTATTATTACTATTATTATTACCATCATCATCATCATCGTCATTATTATTATTATTATTATTATTATTATTATTATTATTACTACTACTACTACTACTACTACCACCACCACCACCACCACCACCACCACCACCACCACTTCCACCACCACCATCACCACCACCACCACCACCACCACTACTACTACTACTACTACTACTACTACCACTGCTACTACTACTACCGCATACACTGTTACTACGGATCACTATTATCCATCCATCCATCAATCCAGTCATACATTGCCCCATGAGGAGCGTAGGAGCCCGGGGCTAGGCAGTTGGTCCTGACATTTAAGATGAGAGTGACTAGGCCTCACTCATCCCTTGAGTGGCATTACGTGAGCAATAAACTCCAACTTTTACCTCTTGGATATAAACCTTCACCGGCTCAATCCGATTGGAGCACCTTGTAATTACTCACTAAACCACCAGGCGCCATACATTTGGTTATATGGTTACCACCAGCGTAGTAAATGGTTTCCTGGTGTACAGAGAAACCATTGGGTTTGAAACAACTCAGTGTAGAGTCACCCACAGGCAGAAGGAAAGAGGAAAGAATGAAGGAAAGAAAGACAGAAGAGGGAGTGTAAAGTTACTTCCGTAGGCAGAAGGACAAGGAAAGAATGAAGGAAAGAAAGACAGAAGAGGATGGAAGGAAAGAAGGATGATGGAAAGAGGAAA